>NW_027526422.1:61346513-61492110 GCF_048455015.1 Haemaphysalis longicornis
TGTCCCGATGTTCTTTTTTTTAATACGCGTTACGTTCTAGCGCGAGGCGTAAACGAGTATCCCGGTGTTTTAGTTCCGTGACTAGATGAGACGACGATTACTACGACGACAACAGGAGACGCCAACAGCCCCAGCCGCTAAGAAGTTTCTCCACTAAAATAATTAAGAATAAATCTTAAGCAATGATGAATGAGCACGCCGAAAGCACCCTGTTCAGCGTACGTAACGAAATGCTAGAACACCTGGAACAGTATAACTACCTCAGTCAGGTTTCCTGTGCTGATCCCAACCACAAGAAAGAAACCCGGTACAGAATACGTATGGGCTGGAGTTCACTCGGCAAGCACTCCCAAATAATAAAAAGTAAGGTACCTCTATCAACGAAAAAAAGAATATACAACCAATGCGTCCTGCCAGTGATGACATACGGAGCGGAAACTCGGCGCCTTACTACGCAACATAAAACAAACTTAGGACGGCTCAGCGGGCCCATAGAAAGAAGAATGATAGGAGTTACGTTAAGGGAGTGGAAACGAGCTTCCTGGATCAGAGAACAAACTCAGAGTAGAGGATATGACAGTTCAAATAAAGACAAAGAATGGATTTGGGCTGGCCACGTAGTCAGGCGAAATGACAATCGGTGCTAAACGAGTGGATACCGGGAGGCGGGTCTAGGAGAAGGAGAAGGCCAATAACTCGATGGAGAGGCAAAATAAGTAAATTCGGAGGTAAAGACGCCGAACCCTAACTCGTGTTCGAACAGTGCATCACAGGAGCGGTTGGAGGTCCATATATGGGAGAAGCCTTCGTCCTGCACTAAACCTACTAGGCTGTTTGATGATGCTGATGATGATGATGATGATGATGATGATTATGATGATGATGATGATGATGATGATCAGGAAGCACTATAGTACGAAGCAAAGGAACGCCGTAATTCAATTCAAGTGCTTAGCATATAGCATCAGTTAGTTCATGTTAACGTCAAGAAGTTCTACCTAAATTACAGAACACTGTTCAAACGCAACGCTCCGACTGCAGGCCGCGGTACACAGGCCAGAGTATTTATAGGAAAGCTTTGTTCCGCGTGCAACAGATGCCACTACCACACTGTTAATCAACGCTTTCAACCGGAAGTCCTTCACCGAGGTGAGCATGATCAGGCCAGTATACAGCACGCTATAGTCTCTTCCACAGCGTTAATACGGCCCAGGAAAGAAGCGAAGAAACGTTCACATTCACGAAATTCTTGCGAGTGAGGGAACATATCCGGTCACAAAATATAGAAGTGGAGGCTGAGGGGAGAGGGAGGACCGCAACCTGCTTTTTCGCTGAGTTCTAAATCGAGGACGACTGAGTGAATAAAACGTTTAGTGGAAACGAGTAAAAATAAATAAAAAAAACATAAGGGTGGGTGGCATTTCTAAATTCAGAAAGCCGCGAGCTGTCGCTGCTGCTCTGGTCCGTGAGATCAGCTGTTACGAAGAAAAAAAAATTAAAGCCGTTCCACTCAACGTGAAAGCTGTCGGAAGTGCACAACAGTGACTCGCCATAACGGGCTGTGGCACCGTTTATCCGCTCACTGCTACCACCCATCTGGCTCTCCGCCTCCCTGTCTCACTCCTCTCTCGATGAATTGAACGTATTTGTCAAATGCAATTCAAATTTCCCGCCTTCGCAGTACTTGCGGCCCCCCAGCCTGGAACAGCGCGAACGGGATCTCGCACGTGCCGGCGCCTACTGCGCAGTTTGGAACGCGTCGTTTTTGGCGGCCACTTTTTTCGCTTACTATCGTAAAAACCAACCAAACGGGCGTTCCGAAATAAATGGACGAGGGGACTGCCGCTTGTATACACAGACTTTGCCTCAAATGTACCCGCAGTTTTCTTTGCGCTAAAATAACGGGAGATATATGACAAGCGCCAGCGACCCAGGAGTTTCGAACGGTTATGACTATATAAACAGCTTGGTTTGCGAAGCCTCTGTGGGAAGCCGTTACGGCAGGCCGTGGGGCTCTACTTCGGTCCGGCAGTCGCATGACATTGTGAGCTCATAAAGTGTTCTGCACTTACTAAGCCGAGGTCTGGTCAATAGTAGACTGCAGTGTCAGCTTCTACTGCCTCTACAGTTTCTATTGCTAGGCTGTGACCACGTACCACGTAAACAAATTGCACAAGGCCTGATTAAGGGTAATAAACTAAATAATTTCAGTCAATCGATTAAAAACAATAAACAGTTGCAATAAATACACTAATAAACATAGTTTAGTCAACCAGAAAATTCCATCAACAATGATTTCAGCTGACGGTGAAATTCTCAGCACCCCTTCGTGGTCTTTCACCTTGAAACAAAACATTTTGTGTTCTACAATCATCTTCCTAGCTTTTTTTTTCAGTACACGTTGCACCGGTTGCTTTCACAAGTGCTGCACTTTTTTCCTGAAGTAGTTTTCAATCGCAACAACCGCCTTGAAACAAAATCCTCTAAAGTGCAACTTCAAACAACAGGTTAAAATTGGTGGATTGGGCGGGATTGGTTTGAACACCCACGCACCCGACGTATGTAATCGTGTGGGGATAGAGAGAGAGAGAGAGAAAGCTTTAATGACTACTGAAGAGGTTAGCTCCCCAAACTTTGGGCTTGCGTCTTCAGGTGGAATGAGCATAGTGCGGCGAAAAAAGAAAAGAAAAGGGGAAGAAGCACGCAGCAACAATGAATAAGGGGGAGAAGAAAATGAACACAGTTCTGAACGTAGAAAAATATACAGCACTAGCAGAAAAAATCTGAGGATCCCAAGGTTAAAGAACCTCGACTAATCCTGAGTCACACAAGAAAAGTCAAAAGAGCCTTTGTCCCTTGCACCGCGTCAGCGTGATTTTGCAGTTCTGAAGATCTTCAGCGTAGCAGTCGCACAAGAGTTCTTTTCGCTGTTTCGCATTGAGGTGAACGCTGCAGGCAGTAGCGCAAAACGTGCTGTATGTCTTCTTTCACAGAACACAATGGCGAGTCAACCTAGCCTATCTTAAACAGAAAACTGGGAGTGAAGATTCAGGCGTAGTCGGCGAATGACACCCTCCGTTTGCTGTTGTAGGCCTCGCGGAAACTGGAAGTTGCACAGAGGGCCCATCGCATGCAGAGGCAAGGGTATCCTAAGATGGTTCTGCCAGGCTGACAGCTGCAGTTCCCATTCAATTGAGTGCACCCCCATGCCAGCAAATAGATAAATAGGGATGCGAGTATGGCGGCATCAAAAAAAAAATGGGTGTATGAATATATGGGGAATCCCTTCGTTGAACAGCGAGTGTTTTTTACGTTATTAAAATGCGATAGGAAGTGAAAAATGTCAAGGAAGACAAGGCGTAATCAAGACCGTTGTTCCCAGCCTTCAAAGAAGGTTCCATTTACAAGCCGAAGTACATTTGCGAAGTGTGCTCAGCGGGCCGGCATCTAACCAAGGCCGGCAAGAAAAGGACATCCGGCATTATAATGTGAAATGTAGGTGCTACTGCTCGGGAAATTAGGTACAATAAAGTTCACATCACCACGTTCTATGCTGACACACATCGTTGTCATGTAATCGCTTCCTCTGTGCAAAAAAGAAATGAATACACAGAAAAAAATACTCGAGCGTGCCCTAATCGCCATCAACACGCTCTAATATTCCGTCATGACATAATGCCTCGAAGAACAGAATAACAGTCCTGAAGCACGCGCACCACCGGGTGGCTCAGTGGCTAAGGCGTTGCGCTGCTGAGCACGAGGTCGCGGGCTCGATTCCCGGCCGTGGCGGCCGCTTTTCTGATGGAGGCGAAAAGCAAAAACGCCCGTGTGTACGAGATTTCGGCGCACGTTAAAGATCCCCAGGCGGTCAAAATTGATCCGGAGCCCTCCACTACAGCACGCCTTATCGCCTGCGTTGCGTCGGCGCGTTAAACCCTACAATCAGTCAATCAACAGTCCTGAAGCTCATACAATTTGAACAACGAAAATATTCCGCTTCCGCTGAGTAGTTCTAACATTGTCACACCACTAAATATAAAATCGTAAGCAAGTAAGCAAGCTAGTAAATGAACAAATGAACAAATAAACAGATAACCAAACTTCCCGCACTCTCCTATACCTTCCAATCCTGCAAAAACTGTTCTGTCGCCTGCGTGAAATCGCGACACTTCAGCTCCAGTCGCTTCGACACGCAAGTCAGTGAAGTCGCGGGGCAGAGAGCAGCCACGGGCGACTCCTCCGCCGCCACCTGGGAACGCTCACAGCTGACAGGCTCGACAGGCGGGATTGTCTCCCTCTCTCGCGCCCTCCGAACAGGCCGGGCTGCGCAGAAGCTCGCGCGTACGGGCGGTTCTCAAGCGGGGATTACCAGGCTGTCAGCGGATAATCTCGTTCCTGGAAAATCGGGGAGGATCCACTCGATCAGGTTGGTCGGCCCCCGTTACTCGATCCCGATACCTTTCTTTTTTCTTTGGCGCGAAGTGTGTTTTTGTTTCGAGCAACAGGGTGCCGTAACGAGCGAAGTTTGCATGCGGGTTTTGACAGTGTTCCACCTCTCGTTAGTCTTATCGCTTCGTGTTCAAAATTTGCGTTAAACGAAGCACAAGCAAAAAAAAAAAAAGTGGGAATATTTTTTTTTTGCATTCTTGTCTCTATTGGTGACAGGCTATTTGGCTGTTAAGACGTTTGACAAAAAGCGCATGCGTATGAACGATGGGGGCGCGATAACATGTTTTGCCAAGAAATCAAGTTACACCTCTTTGTTGAGACAGTTGAGTTGCTGCGCAAATTGCAATGTACGCATGTGCGTGGGTTCCAACAGGGATACATACACATGTGTACGCACACGCATGCGTGCATACATACATGCATACGTACACACATGCATACATACGTACACATACATACATACATGCATACATACATACATGCACAATACATCCATACATACGTACATACGTACATACATACATACATACATACGTACACATACATACATACACACATACATACATACATACATACATACATACATACATACATACATACATACATACATACATACATACATACATACATGCATACATACATACATACACACATACATACATACATACATACATACATACATACATACATACATACATACATACATACATACATACATACATACATACATACATACATACATCATACGTGCATACATACAAACATGCATACATGCATACATACATACGCCCGTATGTATGCACGTATGCACGTACTTATGGAAGCATTTAGATGCAAGGTGTCGAGCAGCTATCAAACCCTGACAGGCCTCCTGTCGGGGGGTTTAACGTCGCTTTCGTGGAAAGAGAAGGACAGAGGGGCAAGCGTACAGTGCGCACTGGGGCGTTAAACCATAACTTAAAACTGAACGAATGTGCACCCAGTTGCTTCGCTTGTAATGTCTCTTAATTGTGTCTCTAAACTGAACTTAACTGGCCCGCACCTAGGAATACTCAGGCAAGTCTAGGTTGTATTTTTTTTGTAAATAACGGATTCCGGGGCGTTTTCTTCACCTCTATGGAAATTTAAATCGTGTAACGGTCCTTGTGTTCTGCTCCGCAATACAGACAAGCTTTATACAACACTCTTTTCTACCATATTGTCTTATACGTATTCTCGTTAATTAAAAATTCACAAGATTAATGGCTTTCCTCGATTTTACTGAGCATGCGCAGTGTTGTCATCTTGACTACCAGTTATTGCACCACCTGCGCTGTCCATGGATAAAATGCTCTGCTCGAAGGATAAAGTTGGAAAAGTCTCTTCGTGATATATGCACCGCCAACCACCAAAAACCAGCTACAGCAGGGTGACCACTCGTTCCGCCTCACGCGACTCGCGGGACTGTCCCACATTCACGGCTATTGTCCCGCGTCCCGCAAGAGATATACAAAAATCTTCCAAATGTCCGGCATAATACTGAGGTCGCTCGTGGGGTCAGCAAGTACAATCCCACGTACTGTGCGTCAACGGGGAGAACCCAACATTATGTCTTGGGGAGCCGTCATTGCCATGACTGGGGAGTGGCGCGTTCGATTACTCATGGCACGCAGGGACACCATCGAGTCCAGAAGGAAGCCCAGTGAGTGATTGGCCACCCATTGTGGCCCGCGTCGTGACACGAGTCATGTGAACACGGGAGGCGGGCTAGTAGTTGCAGCGGAGTACATCGAGCGAGCAGTCACAGGCCCACCTTTGCCTTTGGCGGCATTGCCAGATAGGAGATATTCACTTGCGCGGATGAATACAGTATTGCAGACCCTCCATGTTGAAATTGAAATTGAAATTGAAATTTATTCCGCAACCATAAAATGTTACCAGGAGGACAGTTAAAAGCTGTGGAAACAGCTTGAGAGGACCTGGCCCCCTGGAACACGGGGCGGCATACAAAGCATGCGGCTAAGCGATGAAAGCTTTCTTAGGGAAACACATAGATGTTTTGCATTGTCACTTGAACACTTGCAAATGAAGATACACGCACAAGTGTCCACAGCACATCATTATGCAAACATTAGGCGGAGTTCTTTTACTGATGTACAGTATACGTCCATGTTGCAAAAAAAAAAAAAATCTCTCCGAAAGTTATAAAATAATTATTGTAGCTAATTTCTCAGCTGTGTCAAGTTTTTCGACCCTTCCCCTTCCCTTCAACATCGTGCCCCGCATTTTGCTAGTAGGAAGGTAGACACCCTAAGTTACAGACGGAAGAATAGCGAAGCCAACGTTGCAGAGAAAAAAAATGCCCACCTTTTTTATACGAAACTCAGCATGGTTAAAGAACCGCCGACTGCGTATTGTTCTTGCTTTTTGCGGCTGTTGCACCCTCTGTTGCGCAAAGTTCATATTTGCACTGTACGCGTCGCATACCTGAATGACCCTTCACTTGGTGCTAAATAAGCGAACCACCCTTTTCGCGCCAAGCACGCAGTCAGACTACGATAGACTGAGAGCTTTCATCGCTCAAAAGGGCGGAAGCCTATACGTCCGAAACTGGGCCAAGTGCACGCCTCCTTATCAAACGCGCATAAATTTATCGGTAGCGGCTCTCGTGGGCAGCGCCTCTATTAAGTGGCAGCATTAGCGCCTTCGCGGCGCGGCTTCCTTGAACACCTGCCACGACCGCTGATAAGCCACTAGGGCGGTAGGCGTCCATTCCGTGCAGGGCCAAGCAAAAGCACCACAAACTAAACAGAAAAAAAACGCAGGCTAAAAGTATATGACGGTTATACGGCGCGAGGCGATTTTTGGTAGCAAGTGATAATCGAATAACTGAGAAAGCTGCTGTACGTGACAGTGCCGCATTGTCAGAGATCAGCAGAGTGATGAGCCCCATTGTCTATGTTAATCATGCTTAAATTTCTGTTTTAAGGCAATGTGCAAGACAGCCAGCGACCAGCACCCTCCGTGAGGTGGGAGCCCACCTTCCCAGATTCCTCACTAAGGAAGGCGAAACAACGGGCTACGTTAATTCGGCAGATGTGTCGCCTGGGACTTCTTTTACAACATCCAGAAGACACGGATAAGCGAAAATATAGCGCCCTTCGACGCGACGCAGACAGAAATGCGGATAAAACCGCCGTCCACGACAAGAACGGGTGAGTACTTGCTGGAGAAGCCGGTGGGGGTAAAGTTGGCTGTGCTGTTGACCTGTGCAAGTTTGTGGAATCATGTCGTTTGCTGCCCGATTGGTTCAAACGCGTGTCACGGAGACATTTTGGAAACCAGACATGAGGCCTCAGCGTTTCTGGCCAACGGAACTGATACCCCTAACGACTGCGCCAGCGGCCTCTTTCCGCCGAGGTGCTCCCAAACTGACTCGTGCAGGAATCGATGCGGAGAGACCGCTGACGACGTGGACTACACCTGTCACTGTGACCAGTCATGCGTCAAGTACGGCGACTGTTGCGTCGACGTCCAAGAACACTGCTCGATAGACGTCCTCGACAACCCTCCAGCGCAACGACCTCCATGCATCTACGATCCCGACTCCTACCTCGACCAGTCTTTCCTCTTCGTGTCTACGTGCCCGCATGGCGCGGACATTAACAGCGACGAAGACGACGACGTAAAAGTCTTGGGCGAAGACGGCATTGTGTACGCCAATGCTGCCCGTGCTCGCTGCAATGGCGCCACCAGCGCTATGCCGCTTGTCCTAGTTGACAACTCCGAAGCCGAAAGTGGCAACCATTCAACGGGACCCTTCGTCAGGACGTGCGTGAAGGCTGTGGACACGTGTGGGACGAAAGGAACCCTGTTCGGTGAACGAAGCTTGAACAGCCTGTGCGCGTCATTCCAGGGCCCAGTGAGGTCGTTCCTCAGGCCAGGTCGGAAACGTAGGCTCTACAGGAACGCCTACTGCGCACTGTGCAATGGTGACGTCCCTGATCTTCGCTGTCCTGGTGGTTTGACGACGTACAGCCAAAAAGAGATGGCAAACAGCCTGTTCCAGGATACGCGGGAAAAAAGCTCCGAAGTCGCGGACGACATTCCTGCGGCTTTTTCTATTGTCCTCAACTTCGGTCTCGATGGCGTGGAAAAGTACAAGTTTTCCTCGGAAACTAAAGAGACGATGCTTCACAACGAGGAGCGCTGTCAAGAAAACTTCATCTGGGACCCTTTTGCCGAGCTTTGCCGGCAAATATACTGTGGCACTCAGTTTACTCTCGTCGATTCGAAGTGCATACAGAAACCCAAGGAAAGCACGGGACGCATTGTGACCAACACGTCCTTGTTCAGTGTTAGAAGCATCAACTACACTCGAATCACGGTCGTGATGAATCTTAGCCTAGACCATGCCAACGAAATCCGAATGGAGAATCTGAAACAGTCTCTGTCCAACAGTATTGTAAAGTACTACAACATTTCGGCGGAGCGCATAAAAAACATGGAAGTTTCTATCGTGTGGGACCCCGAACATGTGCGAGAGTACCTCGAAACCTCGAATAGCGTTCTTCTCATTCACGAAAACGGCTACGGCTTGGAAGAGACGGACAGTCTCGAGTCCACCAATAGCAGCGGAACCCCTGCTACGCTGATCACGCATTTCGACCTCTACGAGTCCCCCAAAGAAGACATCGAACCGTCCATAAACGCCATCATTGAATCAATAGCGAGCAGCTTCAGCCTCAGTTCGATGTTCTTCGAGGAGCTGAATGCGACGGCCGAAGTGAGCAGTGTTCTGTCGATACCACTCGTCCTGGACGACTGGTGCGGGGAGCAGGCAGGCGGCGTATTGAGGGAGTACTGGAACGACGAGTTTACGTTCTTGCCAAAGAGCGAGAACAGCACAGCAATTGGCAAAGTTTACGTGAATAAGACGGGGCGGACGTTCCGGACCGGGGAGTTTGTGGCCAACGTCCTAGTCCGGGTCACCGGTGATGAGAAGGCCAACATGACAACCAACAGCATTGTGGTCGTATGCGACCGCGGAACGGGCTTACCAAGGTCCTGCCCCCGGGTCGAGTTCAACCTGACTCAGGTAGATGTATTCGAGAACAACACGCTCGTGCTGTACGTAGGGCAGGGGTCCCTCTCTGTTTTCTGCCGCCACTACGTGCTCATGCCCAACGGGAGGGTGCGTCTGTGTCTGGACGAACTTCGTCAGGGACTGAGCCACCAGGGCCAGCTCTTCGACGGCCCCATCTTGGCACTCGTCAGCCTCGTCCTCAGCGTCATCTCCATCGTGTCACTCGCACTCGTGCTGGTCACCTATTCGCTGTTCTCCGAGCTCCGAAACCTTCCCGGCTGGAACATAATTTTTCTGACTGGCTCGCTGTTCATCATGCAGTTCACCTTCCTGCTTAGTCAGCGGCAGTCTGTGCAGGGCATGTCTTGCCGAGCGGCCGCTATCGTGTGCCACTATACCGTCATCAACTCGTTCTTCTGGATGAACGTCCTCGCCTACGACCTCTACAAGACGTTCAGGACGAGTCGGACGGCCATGGGAGGAGTGCGGGAGGTGTCCCGCCACCTGCCGTCCTACATGGCGTACGCCTTTGGCGCGCCCCTGGTCATCGTGGGCACTTGCGTGGCACTGGACTACTTCGACACGCCGCTGTCCCCGTCGTACGGACTCTTTGGCGTCTGCTGGATCGTGAACAAGCTGTCTGCGCTGACCTTCTTCGCCGTGCCCATGGCAGCTCTGCTGCTGCTGAACTTCATCTTCTACGTCCTGACGGTCTGCTCCGTGCACAGTGTTACCAAGTAAGTATACACACCATAATAGTGGTGCTATTTATATTGCATTTGGAATTGCTTTGCAGAAGTGGCATGCACTCCTGACTATTAAGCCGTATTCATGAGCAATGCATTCAAGCTGACTTTATTTGTGACGGGTAAATAAGTTCAACTACGACTCACGCCAAGCCGCGCGTAATCATGCCACAATTTTTTTTTTTGCGACGTTCAAGATCACGCATTTCTAACCAGCTCAAGCCCGTTTAAAAATTCTGCCTCCTCCCTCACCCCCGCCCCCCAATAAATAAAGAACAGAAAGATAAAGCTGGGAACATTAGCGGCTCCAGCAAACTTATGGAAAGTTTAAAGACAGCACAAAATAAATAAACGGGGCTAAAAGCCACCTTACTCTAACCTCTAAAAAGTTCCTCGGCGAGCACGCGACGCGATTCGTAATGACAGTACAGTTATTGTGATATTTAGGCCATAACGTGACAGAGCGACCGCTTGCTTTTGTTCGGCGAACGTATGAATGTCAGCACATGCTATGCTCCGGGCGTTTTGCAACCCTTTTCGTCGGCTTGGGTGAGCGAGCGCTCAAATGCCGCGTGACTTTACTCCCCGCTTTACGCCGGTTGAGAGCAGCGAGCGCTGCCGACCGCGTGACGTCAAAGGGTCATAGGAACGCCGCTTACCCCTTTAGAGATTCCCCTGTGGGGTGCCTGCGGGTACTGGCCAGACACGTCCTGTATAGCGGGGCGCCATCTTCTTGTTCGCTTTTGACACCCCCGTTATTCTATTGAGCAACCGCTAAAACGAGCCCGCCGTTCGGCCTCTGTGGCGCCGAGGTAGAGTTGGTAGAGTTAGCATGTCGTCACACTGTGGAGAGAACTGACTTTTCCAATGCTGTACGCGGGTAACCGAGGGCCACCCTGGCCAATCCGTCCTGACCGCACAGGCAGAAGCCGGGAGTCGTTCTGCGTCGCCACAGCGGCAGCTGTCCGGCGACCGCCAGTACGTACCTCCGCATGGCCACGGGCATGGGCCTGACCTGGGTGTTCGGCTTCGTCGCGGCCTTCGTGCGCAGCTCCGAGGCAGCCAGGACCGCTTTCACGTACCTCTTCATCGTGTGCAACACGCTGCAGGTAGGACACGTACGCACGCGCAAAGCTTGGGCGGCGTCGCGTTTATCCGTACCTTGTGTAACTGCTGTTTTGTGTCCTGACACAGGCGCGCGCGCTGGACGTTTTGGGACACCGCAGGAAAAGTAAAACATTTGATAACAGGAGGACGAATCAGTTTGGACAAATAGTATACTCGGCAGGGCCACGTATAGGTATATAGCAGAAACCAGGATTGTACCAGTCGTGCTCAGCTGTTGGTGTCTTCCATTTGTCGTTTTAGGCTGCTCAAAGCTGCACCAGGTGATCTGGCGCAGCTCCAGACCAGCTGACCAGACGATCAGCTGCTCTGTAGCTGAACTGATCCAGATCAGCTCCAGTGCAGCTCCTAGTTTTTTTGTTTTTTTTTTTCAGAGAATTTCTATTGCGAAAACAGTCCTGTACCGTGACACGAACCTTTAAGAACTGTTCTGGACAGGCAAGTAAAAGGGACCGTATATTTACCGTATATCAGACCAGCAAACGTTGCTGGGGCGGCGCCCATCACTCCGTTGTTGGCATTGGGCAAGCGCACACAGCGCCGTGGAGCTGATGAAGTACCGCTGCCGATTGACGTGGCAATTCTGGCGCGTTGGTGCATAAATCAAAACTAGCAGTGGGAAAAGAAAAGGAAGGAAACTGGGGATATTTTTGAGCTCGGCAGGGAGCTCACCTGCATACAACCCAGAGCGGGGGAAGGGAAGTAGAGGGGGAGTGAAAGGATAAAGTAGAGAGAGAAACAGAGAAAGATATCAAGAGAGGAAAAAGAATAATTGATAGGACTGTTAGTCCGGGCACATAGTAAGTCACTGCAGTCCGGGCTACAGCCGCTGCGTGAGGCCGGTTGTATCCAGGTAATCGAGCAGATGGGCGAAGACTTCCCGTTGGGCTGCCGCAGGCCCCTTCGGGAACAGAAGGTCCTATATGCCGGCGCAGGGAAGGCCCTGACGCTGGAGCGCTAGGTGGAGCACTGCTCTCGGTCCCGCGTGGAGGTGGCAGAAGCAGAATAGGTGCTCCAGTGCCTCTGGTTTCGAACAGTATGCACATGTAGGGGAGTCCTTGCGCCCATGTCGGTGCAGGCGCTCCGCGACATTGCAGCAGTCGAGCGGGTAAGAGACCGAGGGTATGGTGCACTGTTTCACGTCAAGTTGCTCAGTCCTTTATTGTTTTGTGTTTACATTGAAGCTCTGTGCCTGCACATAATTCATAATAGCAAAATTAGCGGATTTAAACTGCAGGAGACAGGTCAAACTGCTCGCCTATGCTGAAGACATTGCCGTTGTTTGTTCGAACAAAGAAAGCGTGGTGTTCGCCGTGGAAATAGCGCAGCATTTTGGTGAGGTCACGGGAAGTCTGGTTAATTGGGGAAGTTTTGGCACGCCGAATGGCTGTCAACGCCAGCGACTTCTGCTAATGTAACTTGGGTCACCACCCCAGTAAAATATTTGGGAACTCCACTGCAATATTATCGCGACAGTGAGCCCTACTTCCGGGGGCAAGTGCAAGCACTGAGGAGAGGGCGGAAAAATTGACCACAATTGGGCTCCCGGCAGCCTCGACTCGTAATCTTTTCTGTGTTGCGAAGCTTTGGTTTGTGATGCAAGTATTGCATTGTTCGCGTTTGAATGCACAGAAGCTGGATCGCGTATTTGCTCTTTTTGTGTGGGGGTGCACTTGGGAGAGGAGCAGTAAGGACGAATTTTATTTCAGCGCACTTTAAAGATCCCCATGTGGTCAAAATTAATCCGGAGTCCTCCACTACGGCGCGCCTCATCGTCTGTGTAGCGTCGGCGCATTACACCTTATAACCGATCAAGCAGGACGAATTTGTTCCGGCGAATCTGTGATCGTGGTTTAGGGCTGACTCACCTGTTTGTACGGCAGCTTGTAACGCGATTTTTGTTTTTGCTCGGCGCACTGTAATGCAAGTTCGGTTAATGCGTGCTTTTCCAGAACTTGTGGTTTCTTCAAGTTGCATGCCAGGTGGTGTTTGTGGATATTTTGAAGAAAATGTTTGGTCATTCCGATTTTTGGCAACCCGTTTTTTGATGCAATATCCGGCCAATGTAACTCGGAAGAAATTATGTAAGGATGTATGTGACATAGTCTTCCCCGTGCCACTGTATAGAACACTATACAGTAATGGTCCTGGGCAAGACGTGTTAAAACGAGAGAAGCGAATAAAGTGTCACCTGAAGCAAAGACTCAGTCAGCTCCATCTGTGAACAACCCAAAACTGTGGAGCATGTCTTTCTTCATTGCTGGGCCGCAGTGTTCCTTTGGGATGTCCTCCAAAGGACACTTGAAAAAGGTTCTCCACTCAGCCCACACGGCGTACGTTTTTTGTGCTTGATAGAGAAGACGGTGTGCCATTTAACAGTGTAATGTTGTTAGGCCTGTACAGCATTTGGCGCTCGCGCATGGCCTGGCTTCATTGTGATGTAGACGCGCGACCAACGTGACAGCATTTGCGGGGAAGTGTCGCACAGTTCGTTGAAGTTCAGAGAGCGAAAAACTCTCGACCAGAATGGTTGTCAAAAATTGCCACCCTAACTGCGCTTAGGGGACTTTAAAAGACGACACCGGCCGTTGGAGGCATGGCGGCATTGCTGCCGATTTTTCATTTTCATTGTACCTGGTGTCTTTCATTACTGTCGAAGACCGGGAATAATGAGAAAAAAAAAGGCTGTGTGGCAGCCTGGGTTCGAACCCGAATCGATACACCTTCTGTTTTTTTTTTAACTTTTTATTGCAAATTTTTTTCTAAACTCAATTCTACGCGTTGTTTTTTTGTTAATAATGGTGATTTGGTATGTTTAAAGGTTGGGGGTGCAGCTTATGAGCACGGTTAATTAACGTTCTGCATCGCGCAAAGAGACATGTCACGTGGGCCACTGTGCAGAGAAGCGTTTGGAAATACGCGGCCCGGAACATTTCAGAATGAGTAAATAGAGAGTTTTAGCAGTCCGTCTGTTCCGTCATGTACGTAGTTACCGTGTTGACCGGGACATGACTGCGCCTGCGAGCGCGGAAGGGCGAGGAGGTGCACTCCACCGTGACGAATGCGCGGACATGGCGAAGGCCCGTCCGCGGAACTAATGCCCCTCGCGACGAATGCACAAGTGCCCATACGGGTCCCGGTCAACACGGTAAATGCATACACGACGGAACAGACGGACTGCTAAAACTCTCTAATAGAGAGTTTCAGCATTCCGTATGCTGCTTCTGTTCTGTTCGTACCATGCTGGCAGGGACCCGACTGGGCGCTTACGAATTCGTTCCGGTAGGGTAGATTAGTTCCGCGGGCCGGCCCTCGCCATACTCCCAAGTTCGTTAGGTCGGGGGTTTCCTCCTCGCCGTGCCTGAGCGCGCAGGCGCAGTCGGGTCCCGGTCAACATGGTGCGAACGGCACAGACGGAGCATACGGAATGCTAAATCTAGTGAGACAGTGACCCCTTGCACGTTCTCCATCGTATATGGTATCCGCAGGGCCTGTTCCTCTTCTACGCATTCGTGTGCAACCGCAAGACGTTCTGCCTGTACCGGTCGCTGTTCTGCAACGTGCGCCAAGGTGCCCGCGCCAAACTCAGCAACTCGAGCTCCGTCAGCTCCGTCTCCACGGTCACCAGCCAGGCCAGCCTGTCCTCTGTGCACTCGACGAACTCGGCGCGCGTCCCCAGTGCCGGTGGAGGCCCGTGAAGAACGTGCTCCACTGGACGGAAATCGATGACCGTCGCTCGGGATGAATTCCGTGTTGAGTGGAGCTGTTCACAGCTAATGCAAACACGCGCCACCTGCGCGATTTCACTTGGGTAGAAAGACCCCGCACAAGGACTCTGATTCGTAAACTGCGTCCCCAACAGAAAGGTTATACTATGCGTTGTGTTTGCTGTCACAGGCAGATGTGATACTGCGAACTGATAGTGAGTTTCTATAGCCCGAGCAGCAACTGCCCCTTGTGCTCAGCCTGCACGAGTGGCTTTCGACGTACATTTTCGAAGGCGTTGGAGACGGGCGACGTGTTGAGGATTTTGCCTCAAAACTAGCAAGATGAGTGTTCGTTCGAAGCCGCCACGCGCGCCTTGAGCAAACTGGTGAAGTTTGTTTCTAGTCATTAATTAGTGGCTTGACAGGCGCCGACGTTGCCCCAATTAATGGCAGCCTGGAATGAACTATCGCGCCCGACACGAGATGATAGCAGGAAGCCTCGTGAGGCCTGTCGAGAAAAACTGCGTGTATCTAAAGCAGAAACCAGCGCCAGAAGCTTCCACGACATTTACATTTTATCTAAGTTACCAGTTGTGATGGAACACGTTCCTAGGTTTCTGTAAAAGCGGTAAGCGTCTATGTACTGCTCTTTGACTTGTGGTGCTGATAGAGACGCTGCGCTTCTTGCGGGCCGTCTCATTGTTTTGGGAAGCGCATGTATTTTTAATAAACGTTTACTGTACCTCTTTTTTTACAGAGACTTTTTTACAGCTTACTTTGCGAATCAAACAAGAACATGTGGGAGCGGATAATGGTCTCGGCCGATGCGGGATAAAGGCGCTTGGAAGTCGTGAATATACGCATACAGTGAACTGGCTCCACCGACGATAAAATTCATAATGGACCGATTTTCAGTCACGTATTACCGACCATGACGAACAAGCAGCGCGAAAGGGACATAAGAAGGATTGAGGACGACACAGCGCCGTGTCGTCGTTCATTCTTTTTATGTCCCGTCTCTTTCGCGCTGCTTGTTCGTTATGGTCACTATGAGCCAACTAGCCCAACTTACCATCCTTCTACATATCACCGCCTGCTTCAAGGTTGAAGCGAACTCACTTCGTCGCGGATCCGTTGGAGCAACGGACCTGCACACTGACAGCGAAGTCAAACCAAATCTATCTCTCAAAAAAATTAAAGCCGTTCCACTCAATGTGAAAGCTGTCGGAAGTGCATCGCAGTGATTCGCCATACTGGGCTGTGGCGCCGTTATCGGCTCACTGCTACTATATACCTAATACAATTCAAATTTCCCGCCTTCGCAGTGCTCGCGCGCCCCTGCCTGAAACTGCACCAGCGGGAGTTCTGTTCTTTTTGCGCTTGCTTTTCCTCCCGCACGTGCCGGCGTTGCACTGCCACTTTTTTTTCGCTTACGTAAAAACCAACCCAACCAGCGTTCCTGACTAAATGAACGCGGGCGCTGCGGGTTAATTACGGTTAATTCTGGCTCGAACATACCTACAGTTTTCTTTGCGCTAAACAACAGGGAGATGTATGACAAGCGCCAGCGGTACACGAGTTTCGAACGCTTATGACTATATAGACCACTTGGCTTTCGAAGCCTCTAGGTTACGCCACGACGACAGCCGCTTCGACGGAACGCCATGGGTCTCTACTTGGGTACGGCGAGCGAGCTACGCCGACAAGGCGAGCCCCTAAAGTGCTCTGAAATTAAAAATTTAGAGCCACTACGGTGAAGATGGAAGACCGGCGAATTTGTACTGGTGCAGGCGGGAGTTCCACAAGGTTTAAAACTTCGCGCTGAAGTACGTAATTACAAAAAAGGCACGAAACTTGACGCAATGTTTGAGTCGTCTTGGCGGCCCATTGTCATATAATTGGTGTCGGGATAGTTTTGATAAAACAAGAGTTATAGGCGCTTTCTGTAACCCTACTCCCTCGGTAGACGACCACGTATTTACAGCAGACGGTAATTCTGCAATGTTCACAACTTGTCTGTGAACTGCGTAGTTACGGAAAGCGGATGAAACTCGGCGTAATGTTAGAGTTGTCTTACAAACAAATTTCAGTGTAATTCTTCAGTGTAATTAGATTTAGCGCTACACTCGCATTTTGCACCAGGTCTGGAGACGAAAATTCGTGTTCTACGCGGCTCTGTATGTCGACGGACGCAGGTTTGGTCGGAACCTAGCCATACACACCTTCGCTGTAAAACAGACCGCGTTTTAACCTGGCTCGTAATTACGGCCTCCCGAGCAACGAGAAGGGGTTGCATGATGCGCGCTCAGAGGCACCGTAGGTCAGAGAGAAAGTACTGGGCTGCGACAACCTCCCCCGAAAGGCATGCCTGTCGTCTGACAGGCTGCACAGACAGGATCACAAAGAGTGTCAGCGCTCTTATTAAAGAGGGGCCCGGTGATACGCGAGAAGAGAAAACTTGAGTGGATTTTGAAGAGTTTTAGAGCGAGCTCCCTTACAATGTGGCATAGGTCAACAACTTAGCAGAGTGAATTTACCCGTGAAAGTTGGCCTCAGCAAATTACAGAAAGCTGGAGGATGGCCTTTAAAAGGGGCTCCACCGCGAGCTCAATTATAATGCAGTGAAGCTTGAAGCTAGCAAAACGGAGTTCCCAGCAAAAAAATTGCGACTAGTACGCAAAAGAAAACAAAAAAAACGATGCCTTTAAAGGGTGCTTCACGGCAGGCTCATTTGCACTGCGGTGAAGGCTGCAGGCGGCTAAGCGCAGTAAGCAAAGTTACCGAGTAGAATAAAAAATGGTTGCGGCTTAGCTCAGCAAACCTTGGATATGCAAAGCAAAAGCCTGGCTTAGTCTGGTTGAGTCTTGGTTTCGCTTGGTTAACCTTTGATGTAGCTGTATGCCGACCACGGCTCAATGTCGTTCGGTCCCTTGCAACGCTCACAGGAGGAGGCCCAGCCTCGCTTTCATTCTCGGCGAACGCGGCGTTCCTCATTCACGGCGAACGAGGCGAAAAATGAGTCACATACCCCGAGAAGACCAAGCGGCGCATGCGTGGAAGGCGACAGTTTTGATCGGCTGCCGATCAGCGCAGCGGCCGCTCGAAAAACGACTTAAAACAGGGCCTTATGCTCAGCGCCGACAGCGGGCCCGGCGAATCACGCAATCCGCTGCGAGGGCTGTGTCACCGGGGGTGTGTCTCCACTCAAAAGGTCACCTTGCGCATCCTCCACGATATAGCTGGAAGAAAGTAGTAAAGCTTTGCTTTAAAAGCAGCCTTGTTTGGTTTCAAAGGGTGCTTCACGCCATGGGCGTCGGCAGGGCGGGGGGGGGGGGGGCACTTGCCTCCCTCTCCCCCCCCCCCCCAAGCCACACCAGCACAATTTCCCCTTTCCCCGCCCTCTCTCTCTCTCTCCCTTCAGTACAATGGGCTTGCCCCCCTTAAGACAAATACCTGCAGGCGCCCATGCTTCACGGTAAGAATACTAGGCTGGGTGAAGGTTGAAGATAAAAAAACTAAGCCAGAAAAGCACATTGGGACGACTCTGAAAAGGACAAGACTTATAAGCCCAAGCACCGCCTACCAAAAAGATCATAAACTGAGCAAATAAAATGGCTTCCTTCCGTGCTGCGCCTGTATACTCATAGTCTTCAAATGATTTACGTTGACGGGTGCGTGTGTGTGCGGTAGAAAAAAGGGGGGATGGACAGGCGGTGGAAGGTCGGAACTGATACTCTCACCGGCGCGATCCGAATTCCGCATCGCTGGCATAGCATATGTTGTAGATGCAATTAAAAATAACAAATGTTGCGTCTTTGATACAGTTATAGCAAGTGCTTGGAGACAGAGAGAGAAGCGGGTTCATGTCGTGGGGGTGGCCTCGGCCCAGATGTCCGAAGCGACCTGTAGCGCCCTTTGCGTGAGGGTCCATTGATCCACGAGGCAAGAGCTGGCCAAGGCCTGCCCCCAGTGTGTGGGGGGTGGGCAGGGGGAGTAAGGATGTGCGGGGCCCTCGCACAAAGAGTGGTATAGCGTGTCGAAGATGCGGCATCTCGAACACTATGTGGAGAGGAAGAGGTGGGGGCGGGAGTGCTGTAGTTGCGTGCGATGCGGGAGGGAGTTGGTTTAGAGAGTGCGCCACATCTGTGCTTCCTCTATAGTAAGTTTGGCGTTAGGCGGGGGTAGTGCTCTGCATGTGAGGTGGTAGTGTTGTGTGATGTCTCGGCATGTGGTGAGGGCGTACCCAGTGACCTCGAGTGCTCCGTGCATAAAACCAGAGAACTGCTCGCCCAGGGTATTAACGCTAGGGCCTGCTGATTAGCCACCTCGTTGGTTCGAACGCCGGTGTGAGCCGGATCCACAACAGCATAACGGGCTGGTCGGGAGGTCTTCTTAAGAGAATTTTTAGCGCCGAGGCTGAGATGTTGCCCTTGTCATAGTTGCGTAGCGCCTGCTGCGAGTCCGATAGGACGATGGTCGCTGTTGGCGTCTTGGTTATGGCGACAGCCAAGGCTGTTTCTGCTGCAGTGGTGGGGTTTGCCGTAGAGACAGAGGCTTTGTTGGTTGCTTTGCGCGTATGACTGGCAAGGTGAGTGTTTCAACAATACTTCATAGGGCCTAATTAGTATTACCCAGCGAGCGAAAAAATGTTTTGCCCGAAAATTGGGATTTCGTGCCTCTTCCCATTTAGCATTTTACCCTTACCAAGCTTTACATCAATGTAAAGGCCGATTCGCGTAAAAAACTAAGGAGGAAGATGAGGAGGAATGTTCGTTGGCACCAGACAATACCAGCCCTTTCGGCCCTGGCGTCCTTTATGAGTGCATTACCCAATTTCCCTAGCACGTCAAGAGCAAAACCAAAAGAGCCAGTTTTTTGGGAAATGGTCCTTCAGGGATGCCTATTCTAATAAATATCAACACCTTGTTTTTTTCTGCAGCTGAACGCTAGAAAGAGGAAGGCGTTGCAGTGAAGACCAGCTAGGCTGACGCCGGGGTGACTACAAGTACCGAAGTCTTAGTTTGAAGACATGGATGTAAATCTAAAGATGCTTGCACCACGAGCTTTATTATTTGTATGTGCTCACCGCAGCTTTCTAAGATTTAGGAAAACAAGCAAATAGTTTTCTGCTTCATTTAAAAATTTTAATTACATGATGATATAATTAGATGCCCTGCCTGTAAATCGTAACTTCCTTCCACAACAAGCTCATTTTTTTAGCTTCTAAGCTCACAGCGTCCAAAAGTTAAAGGGGCCATGCAGACAAAATACAAGTTTGGTTGATTCAAAAAATTGCCTCGTTATAATAACACCGACGCCACTTTTAGGCAAACTTCACTCAAATAGGCTATATAATTAGGAAAAAAGAGGATGGCCATGCGACCCACTAGCTCATTTCCCGCAACAGAGTCTACGATGTCATATGCCCAGCTGTACGATTGGCTGAAGCTGGAAAAAGCAAACGCAAGTTTGGAAGGTCTTATTAAGCTTGCATTACGAGCTTGCATATAGCAGTAACAATGGTGAGGTAAACAACTGAAGTTACGGAAGTACACACGTAAACATAGAAGCACCAGTGCTTACTGCTGTTGGTATTGCGCGCACTATGCTTATTTTAGCTGCATTGCAGTCCGGCGCTTTGGAGTTGTCTAACACGACACTGGGCAACTGGCGTAAGCGACATGGTCTTACGTGACCCTGTTAGTCGAGCATACCCAATGTTTCACGAAACGATTACTTCCAACCGTAACAAAACAAGCCAGGTGCAAATACGGACAGGAACAAAGCGTGGGCGGAAAGCGGTCCTGCGCAGTATAATGGCGCCATTTATGAACAAGGCGTTTCGGAGTTCGCTGCAGGCTAAACAGCGCACTAATGTTCGCTTGAACCCCTGATATGGATACACCAACACACACGTCACGAGACACTCGATTTAGCGGGAGAATCAAAATTTTGGCTTGAATTGATCAACTTCTAAGTAAATAAAGCGTCGTTTAGCCGGACAAGCGCTGGGGGCACTACAAAACGCCATGATCTCTCGAATAAAACGAACTTGTGTTTCGTCTGCATGGTCCCTTCAAGAAAAACACAAACAATTTTTTTTTAAATCCAGGTCTAAAAAAAATCTAGGGCTGAAGGGGCTATAATTCTCTTATTGCTAGTCCCTGACCGTATGAGGGCCCCTTGGTCTTAGATTCCCCGGGTTGTGGCGGCCAGGCGGGCGTGGTTGACCAGGTGAAGCTGATAGGATGGGTCCGAGCTGGCCAGCATGCATGTCCACTGCTCGAGGGTAGGGTAGGGAATGGGAGTCAGCGTAGGAGTTTGGAAACATTCCCAGAACATGTCGTAGGGAGTGATGGGGATGCAGTATTTCCAGGTAGCGTAGTAGGAAGTACGGTGGATGACGTGGAGAAGTGCACCATGGGGAAAGGTGACAGGAAAAGACTGACTTTTTTTAAAGGAGGATGTTGCAAGACGGCAATCTTCACAAGCACTGATTAGAGATATCGAGGATTTTGTAATAACACATTTTATCCCTTTTCATAAACCAAGCCTTAGAATTTAAAAAAAAAGGACTACAAAGGATTCTAGCGTCTAATACTAGCGGCTTGAGAAGAGATTTGGTGAGTCAACCACTGGATCAGTACTGGTTCAGATAGGCGTAAGTTGTCCCGTTTTTAATGAAAGTACAAAAAAGAAAGAATCTGAGAATTACTTCATGCCCTAATTAAATAACAAATGAGCATATGCAATTGTTCATGGCAGTAGATTTGGTTACACCATTTTCGAGAACCAGTTTTAGGCTCTCGTATAACTAACCCTGGCTCGTATCATTCGACTCTCGGCTGGCTCTCGGAGACGTGTATGGAAAGTCCTTGCAGTTCGTTTTCTACTCCGGAATGCCGATAGATCTCCTGACTCGGGTAAGACCACTGGGAAAGGTATTCGCTCTAAGGGCTGTTACTATTCAACATGCCGCTACTGTGTGCGCGCGTGCTACAAGTTTGGTGTAGTGCGGGGAAGATTCGTTTGCCGCACGAAAGCCCACCCTCCGCAAACAAGTTACGACAAGCGGGGTCGTCTTAAGGCTTGACTCTATGAACAGACTCCGCTCGTTGAGATCTCCTTTACCCCCTCAGACTCAACGTGCACCCGCTATAACGAAACCGAGAAGGATTGTTCTTGTTTGTGTGTACTTTGTTCGAGACGTGCGCAAAACGCTGGAAGGCAGCAAAACCGTTGCCGCTTCTGTTATAAATTCTGCCCTCCCGGTGGCTCGTATCAGTCTACATTTGGGGCTGAACGAAGTGCCCCGCTCTGCACGTCGACCTCATTCTGTTCCTGTAGCGTCGCTGTTCATCTCTTGCCATGCAGTTAAGTTTTGCTCTTGACTCTTTGTCAACCCCGAGGCAGCGCTTCTGCTCGCCGCTCGTTCACCACGCTACCACCACATGACGGCGGCGACGGAGCTTGGTACGGGGATGCCCTCGTCAATGCAACAGGGACGAAATCTCCAAGTCAACGGCCGTCGCTTTAGTACGAACCATGTGTGTGTTCCTCGGTTCGGGTGTCCCGTGGAGGAGGAGAGAACACTGTAAATCACAGAACGTCCCCCTGATTTGCGCCTGCTCCAGAATCCAAAACGCCACGCAATATTGTGCGCGTCGTTTTGGGCCCCGGACCAGGCGCAGATCACTGGGACACAACTATACAGACAACAAGCTCCACACTTCATTCTTTTAGGTGCATGAAGACCCCATGAATTACCGTGAGCGCACTTATCAGTTTCCCACCGAAGCCAAATTTTTACAGCTCATTACTTATCATGCATCTTGACCTGGCCCTTTACGCCAGTCATCTTATTGCCTTTTGTTTCATTTCACGTTTATTTTTACTGAAATGCTTTATATTTACTGACACTGCACTATCGTGCAATAACATTTTTTAGTTGCGAAGCAGCTTATGGTCGAGCCTGTTCCCTCCGCCGTTGTGTGGGCGCCATTGTGCGGCGTCCACACCCCCACTGCGCATGCCTGGCCAGGCACCGCTGATGACGATTGTGGCAGGATGCCCCTAGGGATTGGCCAACCAAAGAATCCATCACGAGATAACTTCGCGTTCAACCACCGTCGTCATCTTCCTGTAGGGGAACCCTGAGTAGTATGCCAGGCATTCCTCCTCTCCTCTCCGGAATTCCTCCTCTCCTCTCCGAAGCTCCTCTCCCCTCCGGGATTGCGCAACGAATGGCAACACCTGCGGCTCCGCGCGCGATAATGCGAATCAGCTTAGGGTTAGAGACGCGACGGTAGCCGCTGCATACTCCGCTGGGGGCGCCACTGTAGCTCCGCTGTATAAATGTCGCGCGCGCTCCCCTCGTTCTCCTCCCGCAACGCCGCGATCGAACTGAAAACTAATGGGAACTTGAGTCGACCCCATGGATGCTTCGCATACTACTCAGGGTTCCCCTACGGGAAGATGGTGAAATTTTTTTTTTGCGCTCTTTGCCCTTAGTCGGTCTTGCGCCATAACAATCCGAACATCATCATCATCATCCGATCAGTGAGACGCGCTACGTAATTTCCACAATTTTCCGCCCGCACAATGGATAAATTTTAGTGTACTTGGCGCAAGTTTATAGCAGTCACGAAGCCAGCATATCAGGGACCGAAAATATCATATTTATCGGTTTCCCCAAAAAAATTCGTTCTGAATATGAAGGTTGGGTGGATTATAGTTGGTGCAGATAAGATAGTGGCTGCGATCGAGAAAATACAGTAGGCGCCTAACACTGCGCGGAGGCACGGCGCCCGCACTTTTATCGGCACAGCGAGGGAGGGAAGGCCAACACGAACAAGAACAAGACAACTGTATGAAGGGATCACGACGACAAAACACAAGTTAGCTTCCTGCAAGACTGCTTTGTCCTGATAACAATGTTGCCAATTTCAAGCAACCTGGACACTAAAAAAACAGGTGAAGCAGCGGCGATTCACTACCCACTCCCTCCAAGCTTTATAACGTCACAGAAACCTGTTCAGTAACACTTGAACTGGCCCAGTTATTGAGTCTACTGAGAACGACCAGCATTAATTTGCTTATTTTCTCTTACCCTCCCTCCCCATTCCTTTCCCCCATCGTGACCAGTGGTCATCCTTTTCTATTAAAGGTTTTCTCTCTCTCTCTCTTTGTGGTAGCACTTTGTTTGTTCAGGCCTAGAGGAATATTTACGGTACATTTACTACAGCCATATCTTCCTAGTGTTCAGATATTGGGGAGAGGAGAAAATTTTAACAGTAACATTGAGCTGGTTAATGGGCGGACCCGGGTCCTCATTCCAGGACAAGAGAGCAAGAGCAATTTTTTTCAATACATAGAAAGACACCCCGGGTAGGCCAGGATTTTTGTTCTTTATGTATGAAGGGGTTGGAACACAATAAAAAGGTGCTTGGACATATTCATCGGTTTCAATTCTTGTTATACTGGAAATACTGCGTTCGTTAGCAAGTTTATCAAGCCTTCAACACCGCAATTTCGTAATAACCATTTGAGTTAAGAGTCAATTCATTACGATAACGATGGTTACGATAGAAATTCCGGGCACAAAAGCCGCCTTCGAGTACTCTGGACAACGTCGCCTGCGCAGTTTCGGGGTATGCGTGGTACAGAGCACAAACCTTCTCATTGTATTTTCATGTTAATAAACATGCACTCTGCGGATATGCACCTTCTTGCATGCGGTCATAGCCAATTTGTGAAGGGATGGCATGTCAAACAGCCTGAAGAAAATATCCACATGAACTTTGTGAGCCTCCCAAACATCCCCAAACCTCCTAACAAGACGTTTGTGGCGGTGCAGAAAAATTAAGATGTGTTGGCCACAGAAAGAAACATTCATTTGATACAAGTAAACAAGAACAAAAGAAATAGGAGACAGCCGTTTTATTTCCTGCTGTGCACGATATGTCAAGTGTGGGGGCCCGCTGCTTGTGTAGCATATATCATAAGAGCATCTCAGGAATAGGCTCCGGACAGGCGACACGGAGCCCGCGACACCCAGCGCCCCCTTCGGCAGATATGCGCAACACTGGGTCGGTCCCCGCAAGCCGGTACGCTGCTAGCTCGGGGGCGCTCTTCTTTTTGCAGCGCGAATTTAGCATATTAGTCGCCCCTTTTGGGCTTAAAACGAAGTAAGAGATTGTAAAGTAATCCTGCCACATACTGCATGTGAAAGGAGAAGGATTTATTCGGTTGAACTCGCGTATAGGAAGGCATATATAAAGGCCGCATAGGAGTGATGCCCAGAAGAAAAACGCTTGTACAGCCTGCCTGCGGGGCAAACCTTTCTCAAGATCAGCATGTTTCGCTTCGAAAGTAAACGTAATTTATATTGTTTAATTCACAAAAGAGGAGGCTTTGTCTGCAAATATATCAGACGCTGCGCGATGTTTTCGCGCGGGGTATTCCATCCATGTGAGTGCACTTGCATGCGACTGCAGAACTATGGGAGTTACATATAGGTCTTTGATCCGAATGTGATGCTCCATACATGTAACAGTATGAAATTCACGTTTGTTGGGGTATAGCGAAACTGCGGACGTTAATAAGTGCCCGCTTCGCCGAGAAACTTTTGGGCTTCCAGTTCAGTACGTTAGTTGCATACATGTAAACACGCCCACAAAAAAGAAAATCTTCACGAGAAGGCTAGCACAAGAAATTCCTTTGGGCAGGGATGGGAAGGGGGAGGTGTAAGCAGAACATCTAATAGGCGTATCGGAATAAATTACGGAATATTCATATTCGGGTATTTTTTTCTCTCCACGCCAACGGGTTCGGCAGGAGACCTCCGTTAGGAAGGAATAGTAGCGCTTTTCCGTCAACACCTTCATAACAAAAGTCACGGGAGAAAAATTTAGTTCCCTGAGTACACCCTTCACTGGTCCAGAGTGACCGCAATAACGACAGATGGGATAAATAAAGCTTGTCCTCCTCCTCCTCCCCGAACGTGAATTTTTTTTTCCTGTGTACATACTGTTCCAAATTTTATTTCGGCACGTCTTCGCTCTATTTCTCTTTGCTTTTCAGCGGCTTAGACAACAATTTCATTGTTTCTTTTGCACGAACAGGCGGTGATTTTATGCTATCCAAAAGCTAAGTGTCCGCGCCCCATATGTGGTTATATGTATTTAATTCGGCGGTATAAGTACGTGGAATATTAGATGAAGCAGAGTAGAACCGCTGGGTGATAAAACTTTATCTGTGCGTGGGGGCCCTCTTTGTTACCACATTTAGAGCGCACTTATATGTGTATTGACCGCCTGCTAACCAGCCTGATCGTACTCCACGGCAGCATGTAATCCACTCGCTTAATGCGGGCCTTTCAAGATTCAGTAACCATGCTCGGTATCTGCGAAAAAAATTCCCCCGCATTTCCCCGAGGGGGAGAATGTGAAAGTGCGAATGCACGGTTGTCGGCCCGCTTGCGGCGCTTGCGCTCGGCCCCCGCAGCCCACCGCCTCGCCGCCTTCTCTTCCATCTCTTCCATCGGGTTTGTAGTATCACGTGTACACCACGCAGTTATCAAGCCGCTATAACGCCGCTGAGTCGCCAACGCACGCCGCTGACGACGTAGTTTGAATGCGTTAAAGATATAAGGCGCGTTACTCACACTGGTATCAGCGTGGCGTCCGTGGCTTAGTCGGTAGAGCGTCGCGCTGCGGCCGCAAAGTCCTCGGATCGAAACCTGGCGCCGGATGCTGTTTCTTTTATAAACATAGAGGAGCACTGCGGACGCCGCCGCCGCCGCCGGCGGTGGATGGTTTGGGGTCGCTTATAAAGTGCATTCGCACTTAAAAAAAAACAGAGAAGAAGAATCCGCGGGAGAATGCAAAGCCTTGAACGCATTCTTCCCAGTTGTGCTAGCCTGCGGCTCGGCAGCGAGGCGACAGTATTTTATCAATTCCCCGTTTAATTGCGAGGCTTCCCGCGACTATATAACATTTTGCACGACTTTGTTGCACTATGTAGTACATATACGTGCAAATAACGTTACAACTAACTTTTTTTTCAAAGTTGCGTTCACTGGCGCTGAAGGCGGTCGGCGCGGCGGGACCGCCCCAGAGTTGCGCGTGTCTGTCGCGGCTGGCGCTGCGCTCGCGCGGCAAACTTCGCTGTCCTGCGCATTTGAATACTTATTGAGAAGCTCCGACCACTGAACCTGGCAAATAAGCTGACAAGGATGAGTCACACACTATCTTTTGACCGATACTCTGAAGAAAGTTGTTCTCTCTCCGTGTTGCAAGCTTGTGCGGGATACAGCTTGAAATTATTCAGAGGTGTCAGAAGCTTGCAGAATAACTGAATTACTGGAAACACGCTTTTTAATGCACTAAAGCATCAAAGCGGGCGATTTCTAGTGCAGGCACTGCTGCCCCTCACAAGCGGAGTGTAGCAGACAGCGGAGCGTGACCCCAAGCTGACGTGCGGTAGAGTTCCTCTATGAAACGCTAACGTGCGGAGCCAGAGAGCGCCTCCAAAGTATCTCACCGGCAATATTTACTTATTTGTAAACTTCGATAAATGAAATTAGGCACACAGTTAGAGTCCCCTCGGCAGGTAGTTCATATAATTTTTTTCGGGATAGTTTTGATTGAACAAGTTATAGCTATTTTCTGCAACCATTGCACCATGCGTAAACAGCCCCTCATCGTCACCCACGCGCACATAAAGGTGAACCAACGTTTAAATGTTCGGTGCAACCGGTCCGTAAGTACTATGTGCGTACATAGACGGGATAACACCGGCACAAAACGTCGCTCTGAAACTCTTCAATGTGTTCATGTCTAGACAAGAAAATCACCAGACTAAACGTCCCTCCAGAAGCCCTTCAAGAAGGCAACACAAAACACTAGCGCTGGAGACAAAAACTTCAGAGCCGATCCACTCTGAAGACGGACGCCAGCGAATCTTTAGCTATGGTGGGTTTTCGAGTGCCTGCTGCATCCCCTCATGCATATCTGCACTTCCCCTTTAAATCGATGGTGAAAACCGATTACAAAATTGCTGGTTGGTCCCCCTATTCTGGGATACCGTTGGATTTTGCTGTCACTCTTGCCCTTGTGACGAGCTCCTATTGAACTTTAAAATATTTCCGTATACACATTTACATGCTGCAGTGCACGCATTGAGGCCGAATTCCCGCACTTCTTTCTCCGAGTAAATGACATACGTCATGTATCTGTTCGCTGCACGTCACAAGATGACAGCCTACTACCGCCCCGCCCCGCAAATTTATCCTTTTCCTCCCACGCTCCTCCCCACCCATTTCACTTTTCCCACAATAACACAGTGGATGTTTGCTACAGTAAATTTGATACTCCCGCGTACCACTGCTTGCGTGCCAGCTACTGGAACCTTTTAAGTGCGAATGCACTTCTTAAGCGAGCCTGAATCGTCCGCCACCGTAGTCCGCATAGCAACAGCTGCGGGTGCGCGCGCTCCTCGTCTTCCCTAGCAACGGGGGGAGATGGGCGCGCGCTGCCTGGCCGCTGACATGGCACATACCCACGTGGGGGATTGGCCAGGAATCGGGCGTGAGAAGGGCTAATGCACCCGCTTAAAGGAGTACTGACACGAAATTTCAAAGCTGAGATCCGCTCTAGCAATCAAGTACAACGACAACACAAATAGGTGTCTGTGAATAAATGCATCTTTCTTTCTTTGTAGTTGTGTGTGTGTGTGTGTGTGATCTCTCTTTCGCGAACATTACCGAACCGCGCAAATTCAACTCTTGCATTCGCACTTTCACATTCTTCCCCTCGGGGAAATGCGGGGAATTTTTCGTCACTGTTAATACTTGGAAGGCCGCAACACGGTCTTGGCTTGGGCGCAAGCCCATTTGTAGTTCTGGGTCAAAATGTTTCGAACATGTATTGATTTTTCATTTGCGGTCTTGAAAATAAAGCACATACATTTTCAATTCAAAGAACACCACTAGTGCCAGTTGTATATTGAAGTTTCACCTGAAATATGCCCATTTTCTTTTTGCTGAACACCGACAAGTATGAAATATACCAGATTTAGCAGTTTGGAAAGGTTTTCTTCTCGTTTCGCAAATTTATTGAACCTCTGGAAGAGGCGTTGGAGGTGGCGAGGAGTATAACGAGCCACCCACCATCCCTTTTGGCATGTGCTCGGGCATTATATACAACAGATTTTGTTTGCACACATTTCATGGGGAAACCAAGGCGCGCAGAGGAAGCACGAAATTGGAAGGTTTTTCAGAATGGTAAAAAGCATTCAAGGTCAAAACAGAGTTACGAAACAGAGTTACCGTATGCTGCCTTGACATCTTTAAAATTATTTAGAGGTGCGACAGAGCACTTGCAGTGGGAATTGTAAACGACTGAAAACCAAAATACCACCCCCTCCACCATTACAGAATGCAAATGTAATGCTGTGTATGCTGCAGCTGCAATTCGAATTCACATACTTACCTGGAGCCAAGTTTCAATATACACACAGAAATAGTTTAACGGGACAAACTGATTCAAGACTAGGTTTTACTGGTCCTTTCACGTCCCATTGAGCAACTCCCCATTGCAACGGCAAGGGCTTCAGAGGGGGCGGAAGTGCCATTGGCCAAGGCAATGTCATCACCCCATAAGTTCCATCCCCACCCTGTTTTTAATCAAAAACATGCAGCCTCAAAGGAGGCAAAAATTCACACACACACACACATCCGACAAATGATTCAAAGGCTAGTGCTTTTATTATTCTCTCCCAAGACTATCCTCGCAATATCTTTTAAATAATCAACGTCATCGTAACACCATGCACCAACTCTCACATTCGTCAAAGAAAAACAGAGCAAAATGGTACAACAGAGTGGTACAACAATGTTTACAAAAGGAAAAAAAAAAAGTGTGAAACGAAGAGCGTTGACACCAATCAACCGCGCGACCCTCGAAATAATCCGACCTCGTGAGGGAGAGAGAAATACGTGCATACACACGTGCGCACAAACACGCGCGCTGCATATATGCCTCTATATTTATACACATTTACATGAAATAGTTTTGTTTGTTGTTGTAATTGCAGTTAGCATACGCAGCTATACAGCGGCTGTCAGCGCTTTCAACTCGTGCCGGAGCAGAGACTCCAAAGTGACAAGCAGGTGGAGAGTATGCACAGACGCGCACAGACACACGCACACAGGGGTGAGAGCCAGTCTGAAAAGGGGAACTGCAGAGTTCGGGAACACGTTTTTTTTTTTTTTTGCCGAGGGACACGGCGCACATTAGCTCGCTAGGCAGACGCTTTCCTTTATCGTTAAAGGGGGAGGGGACTACCGACACACGGTCTCGTACCAACGCTCAAATAACAAAACCTTGACAATGCTGCTGCAGTGCGACAACTGGTTTCTCAATCTAGGCAATTAAAGTTAGTGTCCGAAGCCTCGGATTGCAAAAGCACACCACCTTCCAGCGATTTCACATCCGTGCAAGGTCAATGGGCAGGCTCGATCAAAACAGATGCTACAGCGAGCTCATCAATGTATCCTAATAGATGTTGAAACTCCACGAGGGGCGAGACGACCCAAATATGGCTGCCACCAAATGAAGGCCATTGCTCAAAAATATATGGCTCAGAGTGCTGCAACTGCCAGTGAACAAGCAGAGTGTGTTGTCTGTTGCCAAGTTTGCGTTCAAATGCAGTCAAATCTAAGCCACCAGGGTCACCTGCCCACACTGCAGCAGCCCTACTAAAGTGGCCTAACTGCAGAGCGCACACAAACTTGACGTAACCGTACAGCGACATGACCCCCCTAAAGTCGTAGCCTACACATCTGCACACGCAATCATACCCCACTGCTTGCCAAACCCCTACAACTGCGCGTACAATGCCACGCAACCTTTGCCTTCGTCTAAATCCTACTACTCTTCTCGCTGTGCTCAATTCATTGACGGTGTGTACCCTATGCACTAAACTTCACGCATTCTTAAGAAAAACAACAGAGTAAAGGAATGTGGAATGCCGTGTGAACAGCGTGCATACTGCACAGCGTGAAGTATGCAAATGAGATTGGTGAAGCGTAGCGGCCCAAGGCAGTAATTTGCAATTTCTACTACCCACTGAGCCTCCCCTGCTTTTGCAGTGTCCTGCGAATTGACACCACACCTGCTTTTTTTCCAAACTCAATCCTCTAACAAGCCACCTAATAGCATCATTTCCCAAAAGCTCGCCCACCCAGTGAAAACATTTCACGGCTTTCCAGATCTGCTGCAAGCTCAATGCTCTGGGCCTGTACACTAATACACTTTCAACAATGCATCAGGCTGTACGATAGTGCACTTTCAAAAAGGGAGAAAAAAGCGTGTTCCATTCTTTCGTGTCAAAAGTGCCAGCTGCTGAATCGAGGTCCACAGCAAATGATCCAGCCCGGTCTCGCCAAACACTACACAAACAGCAGATATGCAAGCGCGGCTCTCCAACACCCTTCCGCGCACATCCAAGCCATGGACCTCGAGAGCTCTTTGGACCAAAAACAAAATCCTCCCCTCGTAACACTCGTTGCTACATTATTTATGTACACGCAACACAGAGGGGGGGGGAGTCACAGCGCTGGCAGTCTTCGAATAAATACAACTCGGCTCGTGGGTAAACGTGCCAAATCAAGTAGCTCACCCACACACGCACGCATGCATACACACTTGCTGCAAGCAGAAAACCAAGCTCAATGTTCCCACGTCAACTGTGTACACGAAATTCATTGTAAGCCAACAACTGTAGTAGAAGCAGCGGCACAGGGGCTCAAATTTAATACCATGCACTCTAGCCACAATACCTAGTGTTGCTTAGGTGGGATAAAAAAAAAAGAAACCCATGTGGCACTGCAGTCTAGGATCCCCTTTAATTACAAGACAGGCAGCCCTACCCACACTTACAAGCGGAAAAAAAAAAAAGCTAACCACAGCGTTTGAGCTCACAAAAGTCACAAGAGGAGTGTCTGGGAGAATTTTTCAAGGTAGCGCGGTACCCACTGGAAGAAGCAGAAACGAAAAAACAAACCCTGCTGTGTGTTCCACTCCCATGTGTGTAAAGTTGGGGGGAGGGAAGAAGCAAAGAAAGACAGAAAAAAAAAAAAGTTCTGCGGCCTTGATCCATGAGGACAGCGAGGGCGTTTACTTCTTGGCCTTTGTCGACGAGGAGGAGGAGGTCGACGCGTAGACTGCAACAAAACAAAAGAGTGGGGCACAAAACCAAAGCAAGGCACACACCAAGCACACAGAAGAACCCCCTCCCAATTACCCTCGCACTGAAATACATGACTAAGTAATCGTTCATTTTTATCTGCCCCGGAAGCCGCGACATCGCAACAAACGACGGCGCACGTGGCCGCGCAAACTGCAACACACGAAAGCTTTGCAAACAACGTGGAACAAGCCCATTTCGAGGAAATATTCGGTGGGAAAAAAAGGCTTAAGAACAAACTTTGCTTGCCACAGCCAAGCTGTGGCAAGTTATGAATAAATGTGTGGGCTGCAACTATTTTACGGTCTCAAGGGGCTCGACTTCGCCACGACAGCTTGGCAGGTGTAAGCTGCACAAACGTGCAATGCAGAACGGCTCGCATCATTACTCACGTGCGGGAGAGCAGTTCAAACTAATCTCCGATGATAACCAAAGTGATGCTACCCGAGTCCAGTAACCTACAAATGGCAAATGAACTCCGAGGGCGCTAACCACGGTATGGGCAAAGCTTTCCGGGAAAACCAACAACGCAACTCGCTGCCCGGTGCAGCCAGCTTGAGACATTTCCAAAGCAGTGGAAGTTGAGACTCACAGCAACAACCTTGGTCACACAAGTGAGGCCAAATGCTCAGAACAACCACACGTGTTCACGCAATTCAGAGTAATGCCCAAGGTTTAAAACTGAGTGCCCGGCCCTTCTACTTTTTCATGATCAAGCTCTTTCGGGGGGGGGGGGGGGGGGGGGGGGGGGGGGGGGGGGGGCCTCTTTTTCTCAACACTCCAGGCCCATATTTGATGTCTTGCCAAAAATGACCGTGCAAGTGATTGCACCCGCTTGAGTTAACGTATAAGCAGAGTGCCTTATTAACATTTGTTTCGCAACACAATCATGTGACAAAAATGTTACCGAACGCAAGCTTACGGCTGCAGCCAAAGAACAGAAACACAGCTGCACAAAGGTAATGCCGCCACGCACATGAAAATAAAACAAGAAAAAATACAGCTTAACAAACGAAGCAACGCGAATGATGAGCATCATGGTGGGTCGATCCGGTGGAAGATGAATTTCTGTCTCCTCGGGCGACTCCACGGATGCTGCCAGGCAAGGGGAGTACAGGGTGTCGGCCGCACAGCCAGCCTTGTTGTGTAGAGTGCGGCACGATATAACCCGGCCAAACATTTTTTTTTGTCAGCTTTTGTGCAGTGTTGTGCCTCCTCCTCTTCTTTCCTCGGCATCCTTCACTAGTGCTCTTTCTTTCCCCCCTCTGTCTTAGCCCGTCGACGCCCAAACTATGTTTAAGAACGGGGGAGGGTTGGGGAGAACAGGGAAATGAAAAAGAAGGGGAGGAGGGATGAAGACAAAAAAGAAAAAGAACGTTGTAGCAGGAACGGTGAAACCAATGACACCCACTACAACCAATGCCACCAACACCAAACCCCACCCACACATGCTTCTAGTAAATCGTGCCCATTCGCCTGTAAAATACCCAGCTGTAAATACCACATGCACAAAAATCCTTTTAAAAATACAGCAAAGAAAGAGACTAGAGCACTACAAAGGAAATGACCAGCGATTCTTTCTTTCCTCGAGAAACGAGCTCCCAACGTTCAAGTTCCTTTCACAGCATGCACTTGTGCACAGAGAAGCAGCAGTGAATGCCCCACGGCATTTTGCTTCCTCCACTTCCTACCCTTACAGCCAACCAAGCACCCACCTGGTGCTAACAGCCAGCAGAAATTTGTTAACAGAGGATAGAAGTTAGTGGCCGCGAAAAATTATGTGTGAGCTAAGAATTCGCTTTAGCTTTACTTTAAACTGCACGGTCTAATAACGGCAAAAGTGAAAAGTAGGCTACTGAGCGTTTTGAAACAGACCCGAAATCTAATTTCAAAATGGCATCGATGTCCGCTTACTTCTGACATTTGGTTCACCCAATGAAGTCAAGTTTTTGCAACAGTTGTGATTCACTATAAGCAAAACTGCAGCAATTCCAAAAGCTCCCCCTCACAAATCTCAATTTGCCTGTTGTGTGCCATACAAAAACATACCCCATGCTCTAATTACCATTACCATTTACGGTGATAACGTCAAACAACAACAAAAAACAAGAATACACTATTAAGTCAGGCATGCAACAATTTAAGGCCAAACAAACAGACAATAGTGACTAAACAATGACCCATCCTATTCATGCATCGACGTGTATGTCTACCAAACTTCCGCAGTCCAAAAGTGCCAAGCAAAAGAAAGCCGCTGCTACAGAGAAGCTCGAAGAGAAACAGAGAGAAAGAGAATGATGACGGCTCAAATCCAGTGACACCACGGCACAGCATTTCGCGCAACGCTCTCGTCCTCACGACACCAGTCGCAATACACGTGGCTGCCTGAGGACCACGGAACAAGCGTCCATTGAAAAACAAAGCATCCTGCAAAGGCCTGCATCTCTGGGGGGAAGTAAAGACAGACACGAGCGGCAACCCAATCTGACATCCATGTTCACACATACACATGGGCATGTGTAGTATTTTGTCCACACCAACAGCACACCTGCCACAACTTCACACAGCAACGCGAAAAGATCAGCATGAACAGCCAAACATTTTCAAAGCTTGTTCACGCAACACCAAGCAGCAGTCCCGGACAAAGGCAAAAACGGGACAACGTTGTGTTCAGCCAACACGAAAGACGCACACCAAGCAGTAAGCCCACACGCACGCACGCAGGCAGGCACACCACAGGGAGTGAACACAACCAGAAAACGGCGGTTACAGACGTCACTGTCAAAACTGTTTGCGGAGAAATTTCCTCACCGCCTAAGACCTCGCAAATCATCGGAAGGTGCTCGTTACGGGGTGCAGCCACTGTGACCTCTGGTCCTGTGCTCTTTAATGTCATGCAAGACAGGCCCGTGTTACGTTCTACTGTTATACTCAAAAAGCAATGTACAGTGCTTCTCCTGGCCTCAACATCTCCGGCGGCTATCTCCTCTCCGGCCCGAGCACAACCTACACGCGTGCACACACACACCCTCTCTCGGTTGTCTTTGCGGGAACTAGATTATGCACACACTCTAGTTTCGTTATCAGCTTTACAGCTCAGAAAAACAAGGCCTGGGGGGAAAATAAAAGTAAAATGAAGTGATTGTTGCCTTTTTCCACCAGCCTTCTTTGCACAAAACAGGAAAGGTGCGAACGAGTTGAGAACTGCAGCCCGTGAGAGGTGTCGCTCTCGCAAGCTTTGCCGAAGCAAATTACCGTAAGCGAAGGGTGGGGAAACACCACCCACAGTACAGCACCATCTTTTTTTCAAGTTAAGAACTGATAAGTGCCCCCAGTTGTTACGGCTCTAATCAGCCAGGGCAGTGAACATCTCGTAAGAGGGGGGTTCCACAAGAAAATAGTTACAGGCAGCCTCCCCCTCCATTTACTGCAACTCTGCTCGCAAAAGCAGGTGGCATAATGCCCCCAACAGTCTTCATCACAAAAATCGCAACAGTAGTCCTTCCAGAAATCAGCATAGAACCCTCTCAATATGACAACATGTAGGTATAAAGCTGGTCGGAAATAAGAACAATGAAAGCTCATGCAGAAAGAAAAGGCTCCGAGGTTTCTTCATTGCTCAGTCACTTAAAAGCAGCTCAAAGAATATCAGTGAGAAAAGAAAAAGAAATAAAAAGAAAGAAAGAGTTCGAAGCTATTAAAAAAAATCCCAGCAAACGTCCGGCAAATTGAGAACACTGCAACGTACAGTCTTCTCCCCGATTACCCCCGTAGTCCTCGCGACAAACACAGACGGTACAGACTCGCAAGAACTTGACAGGTCACTCAAAGGTGAGCCTGACGCAAGATAAGACAGTCCGAGCAAAGTTTGGGGAGGAAAACAATACGACAAACAAGTTTCACAAAAGCAAGAAGCAACATCGCCCGAAGAACGCAGACCACGGAGGAGAAGGAGAAGAAGATGAAGAGGAGAAGAAAGCAGAAGAAGAGGAGGAGCTCTGTTGCGAGCTTCTCGGGGTGCTCCCTGGGCGTTGGGGAACCACCACCTCTTATGTCATGAACCACGCTGCGCGCACGGCCACAACGCGACAGAGCATTGCGAGGGGTGGTAGGGCAGCAAATGGAGGAGGGAAAGAGAGAAGAGGTGGAGAGAGAGAGACAGGTGGAGACAGTTATAGGCGCGCAGACAGGGAGAGGCGACATGTGAAAAACCTAGCATAAGTGACCGAGTGCGACTAATTTGGCTAGGCTGCAGAACTGAAAAGTAATCCAAGGTTTCCTGGCACTTATGCAGCCACTTAGAAAGAAAAATTGTTTTGGGGCAGCAATGCTTTTGCTAAAAAAAAAATTAAAGCCGTTCCAGTCAGTGTGAAAGCTGACGGAAGTGCAGAGCCGTGATTCGCCATAATGGGCTGTAGCGCCGTTATCCACTCACTGCAACCACCCAAAACATTTCGAATTTCCTGCCTTCCCAGTGCTCGCACACCCCCTGCCTGAAACTGCGCCAGTGGGAGTTGTGTTCTTTTTGTTCTTGCTTTTCCCCCCCGCACGTGCCGGCATTGCACTGCCACTTTTTTTTGCTTATTATCACAAAAATCAACCCAACGAGCGTTCCTGACTAAATGAACACGAGCGCTGCCGGTTAATTACGTATATTTTGCCTCAAATGTTCCTAGTTTTCTTTGTGCTAAGCAACAAGGAGATATATGATAAGCGCCAGCGGTTCACGAGTTTCGAACGCGTACGACTATATATAAACCGCTTGGCTTTCGAAGCCTCTGGGTTACGCCGCGACGACAGCCGCTACAACGGGACGCCGTGTGGCTCCACTTGGGTCCAGCAAGTGAGCTACGACGACAAGGCGAGCCCCTAAAGTTCTCTGCACCTAAAAAGTTGTGGGGATTTTGCCCGCCAAATCTACACGTGGGCTATGAGGCATGTCATAGCGGAGGCCTCTGGATTAATTTTGACTGCCTCGGGGTCTTTAATGTGCCCCAAAATCTCAACACAGGGCCATTTTTGTTTTTCGCTTTCCTCAGAAAACGATCGCCGTGGCCAGGATCGAACCAGCCCCAATTTGAGTCCGGTTGACATTAAAACCGGGGGGGGGGGGGGGCCTTCAGACTGAAGAGTTCCTGCTTTTAAGTAAGTGATTTCATTTAAAGTTGGGCCTTCTCGTCCTGTCTGTTGCCTTCCTTTTCCTGTGGAACACCACCGCTCTACACGAATACATGGCTTTCCCGTACTCTAGCTAGGCCATACTGCCTTCCAAATAGCAGTAGCCGAACATTAGCCCAAGCAGGGCAGCCATGCGCTCTTTTGCAGAAACACACGCACCTCAGCTCGCAAAAGATGCCGTCAAAAACCTCAACGCCGCCAGAGTGGGAAAATTTAAACTAATTCTAAAAGTGAAGTGCCTAGTCTGACCACTGGAGTGCATTAGGTGCACGAGAAACGACTACAACATGTAAAAATTGGCAATATAAAGCATTGACCATTGGCGATCGATTTGAATAGGTGTGGTAACGAAAAAGTTAAGAACGTGTCACGTTCCAAAGTTTACCTAATGCCCCACAATGTCTCCTGGTCGCCTACAACCCAGACTGCCCTCTGCACTTCTAATTTGCTCAACCCCGCCAAAACGAACCTGCATTCTGCAAAGCCGCACTGTCATTGCTTAAGAGACGTGGCTCCCTTGGTGCACTGATGCCGTGAGATTCACTGCTTCTATATGTATCTTGCAGTGAAGCAAGCAAAGATGGGGGTATCTATGTGAATACTATTTCCAGTTCACACGCAAGACTGCGCAGATAGTAGCAGAAAGCTTTTTGCATGCCCCGAAACAATGACTATCAAGTGTCAACTACAGAAATATAACATTAACTTGACCCAAGACGAATTCTAGACCACTCGGCTCTTCCCAGATCAAAAAATGCACTTGTCAAAAATCCAAAACGTGAAAATTGGTAGCCAGAATGCGAGAAACATGCAGAGTAGAAAAAGTGAAAAGGATTGGAACAGTGCTCAGTGTTGTGCAGTTCCAGTGATTAAAAAGGAGGGTACAATATGCAACTAGCATGCTCTACTCATTTCTACAGGATCCAGCTAAAGGTCTGACGCACTACTCAAGCAATGAAGAAGATGCAAAAAGACCCCACCGAAAAAACAATGAATGAATTGAGTACAGCCACAGCAGGGCCTACTTGGAAGTACGCAGAGCCAAGCTCAACTCCTAAAAAAGGATACTGCTTTTAAAACCATGCTATACTCTCGGAGAAAAAAAAAAAAAAAAAAAAGCATTCACCTTTCGCACCATAGCCAGCTAGATGTCGAAAATGCAGTCATTTTCCAGCTCTATAGCTGGTCATTGCAAAGCCGTAGTATTTTTGTACTGAGTGCTAAAATGGGCCTGCTTGTGCAAGCATACGACTATCATATTTCCTTAAATGTGAACCCCACACCCAGTTTTTCCGCTGAACTATCAGGCTATGAAGTTGCACAGAGCATTCTAGCTCTGATTATAAGCCTTAAATGAGCGCTACCTAGAGGGAACACGGTTGGTGAGACAAGACAAGCGATGTTGACAATTATTTGTTAACCCTTTGAGTGTCACGGCCGTACATGTACGGCATCGGCAAACAATTTCAAAATGGTCAATGACGTACATGTACGGCATTGCTTGTATTTTAAAAAAGTGCGCCTTATTCGCCAACTTCTCTTGCTTGGCATGTGCTGCCACACTTCGGAAATACGTGAAAATTTTTTCTTGCGCCAATAGCTCTTTTTATTTTTTTATGATTTACTTCAGCGGCGCGCCGGCTATCGCTTGCACATCCGCTAAGAGGGGGCGTGCTGGGTATTGCTCTCGCTTCTTGCGCCTGCCACAGACCAAGGTCGCCTGCGAAACTGATGAGGCTCTTTTCTCCTTTTTTTTTTTCTATTTTATGGGCGGTGCGCCGTCTATCACTCCCGCATCCGGCCGCGCGTGCCCACGCACGCAGCGGCTGGTTTCGGTATCGTCCTCCGGGCGCTTCCCGCTTTTTGCGCCCGCGAAACTGATGCCCATCCGATTTTGATTCACTTGTTACTCTTGTCACTTGTTGGCTTGTTACTCTTTCGCTTTTATTTAGAATTTTTCTTATGTTACTCATGAATAAACCACATATATGTAACAACACAAATGATTTTTTTGTCACTTTATGGTCACCCTAAAAAAATTACGATAGTTTTTTCTCGAAATAGATTCATCCGAAGAATTTAAATCAGCAATAAAAAAAAACCGACCCTGGTGGGTCGCATTTGGCAAAAAAATCGACCCTCAAAGGGTTAAGTGGTATAGCAATAAAATAGATAAAAGCTCCCTTCCCGTTAGAGTGGTGCAACTACACGCACATTTGTTTCACATCTGATGCAACAAAGCGGCGATACGCCCACTGCAATAAGCGACAGGAAGACGCACTACAGCTGTTTCGCACAGCTGTTGCGGTTGAAAATTGCGGTCGATTCATCAAGTCCAGTTGCAGTAATTGACAGCAAGGTGTCAAGTAGCAATCGTACTATGGCATGCATGCGCGCAACACTTCCACAAAACAAAGCATGCTGCAAGGCCTCACAACACGTGCGACGTGCCTAGCAAGTTGACTTTTCGCAGCCAAAACTCTCCAGACTTGTCAGCGAGGCAGCCATGTTTGTGCTGGAAATGTTCACACTTCCAGATGGGCCGAAAAACATTGGTGCTCCGTTGCATTAGTTTTATGTGATAGGAAATCGCTGATGTCGGCAACAAAGCCCACATCTGGTTAAAAGACTAGCTTGCCACAAAGTGTCCAATGAAAGCCCTAGGAGCAAACATGTTTACGAGCCTCAAGAGACTTGCAGCTAAGAGTGGCAGGAACAGAGGATGGTGTGCAATTAAATTCAAGAAAGTGTGAGATTTGTTTTACTGTGCTCTAGGATTTAATAAGAATTTGTGATTGTATGTTTGCACAAAGATGGGATGCAGCATAGTTATGGAGCTGCGTGCCATAGAGCGAAGCTCGAGAGCTTTCTTCAATAAATCAAAATGTGTGCGAAGTGCAAACTGCCAGCTGCCACCCCCTTGTTACTTGTTTTATATGAGTGAATAAAAACAGGGTGTAAATTTTAACTTACTAACTGAATACATGATATGCATAAAACAATGTGGCTTCTCGTACGCACTTGTGAAACGTAACCCCTTCAAGAGCTAACAACCCTCCCAACCCAACTTGGACACGGAATTTGTGAATGTGTGTGTGGTGTGGGGGTACTGGGAGTAAGGAAAGGTCCTCAGAGAATTCACACAGAAACATGTGGAAAGGTAAATCCTTGTTGATTTTCACTAAAAAAGGACAGCAACGGTTACCCGTAGGTAAAAACAGACAGTACACAAATTGACAGAACACAAAATAATGCCAACAGAACGCAACACAAAATGCTGAAAGCAGGTACCAGGCTCTGCCGTAGGCATTTTAACCTGGTCAACCAACATTTTGCATCGTACCTCATAAACCACAAAAAGAAGAGGTGATCAAAAACGGAAAACAAAGGGACGATATAACAGCTTTCTAGAATTCAAACAAAAAATGTCGCAGCGACAACAAATCAAGAAAGCACCAAGTAAAGGCCAACCAAAGAAAACAAAAGGGCTTACCGATAATGATAATTATAATGATCGCAATGACCCCGATTAAGATGGCCCACATCTGAAAGTCGCAAAACAGAAGGGGGAAAAAAATTCCTTTAGAACATCGCACGTGCACCCTGCCGCAACAGAGGAAACAATAGAATGTCAAATGAACAAGACGCCCTCCCCACAACACCCCACACACCTCCAGCTGCAAATCTGCTACACCTGCCTGGCAGCAAAGTGAGGAGAGTCTTGAGAGAAAAGGGACAGACATGCAAAGAAGTGCAGAGGAGGGAGGCCAGCCGGCTGGCTCATGCAGACTGATGCAAACTGGTATACTCACCAATTATAATCACTACAATGACTACGCCAATCCCCACCATAATGGCAATCATCTGCACGCATTACCCCAAAGACAGGTAGCAGCAAAGAGAGGAGGGACAGAAAGGGAAGGAGGAGGGGTAGAAGAAGACATGTTAGTCGGGTCCTCTCCCAGCCACAAGTGCGAAGGATGATGCCTGTTTGAAGCCCTCAAGCATGGGACTCAATGGCACGGACTGGCAGTTAAGGCTGAAAGTTGGGCTAGTTGGCGCTGACTTGGAAGCAAGTGTCCCGTCTACTTCTTTCTAGGTCCCTGCCTGTTTTTCGCTGGCAGAATGGTTCCAAGTTACGGACTGGCAGGCTTCACGGCCACACAGACTGTGGCACATTCCCCAAGCACGGCAGAAGGGTTAGCGGCTGCCACTCGCACTAAAAATCTGGTTTTGAACAAACTGAGGCGACCCTTGGGCTATTTACAATTTCTTGAGGTAGCTTGAAGCACAAACTGCTGTTTTTTGGCCTAGAGTATATGCAAACTGAAAACCAAATAAGAGTGAAATATGAAGTTTCAATAAAAATATTTTTTTAGGTTATATATTTTATTTATTATATTACAAATGTGATATTTTCTACAGAGGTTTACATGTTGCTTGTTTGTGAAAAGCCAAACACTGTGATGCAACAAGCTAGGATGTTGCAGTTACCTTCCGCACTCGCTCTGAGATATGGTTCGTGTGGCAACGGGCTCGAAATTGTTGTAATTGCTTCGTTTATTTTGTACAGAGCATCGTGCTCACTGTTTTAGATTGTACCAAAATCTGTGGTGCTCCATTTGCTGCGCCATTAAGAACAGGAGCATAAACAAGGAATTTAAAAAACACGCACGCACGCACGAGGTCAAGGCCTGTCCAGTCATTGCCGTTGTACCCTAGTGTCCCAAACAGGAAAGGGAGCTCTAATACGCTTTCAAGGAAGCCTAAGGCTATGCACATGACGTGAAATTTTATCTGAATGGCTGTACGCACGATGGCATTAGCTTCAAAAACAGTTTTTATGCATGCCGTGTAGACAGCAGCATTAACAGGCACCACTTCCAACCAGTCTCTAAAAATAATGCAAGTATAATAGACTGAGGGAATGCCTCGAAAAAGTGAGTCCCCTAGGTGTAGAGCAGTGCTTTATACTCCGCCCAAAACGTGCCTATCTATCGACTCCAGCTAAGACACAGAAATGTGCAGAAATGTAAGGTAAACTGAGTCGCTGTGTTTGAGAAAGATAGCCAGTGTGAAAAGATAAGTTGGGATTTGAACCCAGAGCCTCTGTACACAAGCCTTGATACCACGGAGGCATGCAGATATTTCGCATTCGTAACCGATGATGAAGTATATCTACATGTCATGCGCATAGCACTAGTCTCCAGGAAAGTTTTCGGAGCTGTTCATGTTTCTCGAAGTGCATAAGCTATATTCTTCTATCTGCTGTCCTTCTTTGCAGATGACTTTCCGAGCGTCTGCCCTTTGACCTGGTGCATGTGGGATGCGTTTCAGGCTCCCTGGAGTTCCTTTCGTGCAAGACTCTGGACAACAGGGTCCCCCCCAAGGTTCATAAGCTGAATGTGGAAAAAAAATTTCGCCATCGGCCAGCCGATTCCCTGCGCTGCACTTGAAACTTCCGTATGCAGAGCTTTGACATGAGTATTTGTCACCGAAGCGAACTCAAACTGCTCAGCTCACACTCCAGTAGAAATGCAAAAGGGCATGAAGAAGGGAACAGGCCCGTGGTTGCTCTCTCACCTTGCAGTTTTTCCACCAGAACTTCCTCTTCAGCTTTCCAGCCTGCTGCTCAAACTGTGAAGCGCCCTGCTGCAACGCATCTGTTGGCAGCAGGGACGGCAAGGGGGGAGGTACGGGACAAAAAAGGCAACATCAAAGAGGGTCACGCAAGCATAACGTCCAATCCTTTCTATTTCTATCCAAGATTAATGTACGTGCCTGTAATAATCCAATCCTAAGCCCGAAAAAAAAATAGAAATTGAGGGGGCACATTTTGCCAGCTGAAACGTGCTTATACTGTCCGAAACATTTTGATGCTCCCAGTTAGCTGCGTAGGATGTTTTGTACAGCAGCTGCAAAAAACGAAAAAAAAAAAAAAAAAAAAAGTCTACTGCCATTAATATAATTTAGTGGCTAAGCGAAACAACATTCGACAATAATGTCAGATATTAAGGTACACCTCTGGAACCCATAAAGAAAAAATTACCTGCCCGATTTTCATCAAGTAAGCAAAATATTCCCTGTGAAGCACAGCTCGACTATAGACCGTCTACAGAGCGGAGGCCTGGGCGCAGCCATGTTGGGCAATCTGACGTCACTCAGCATTGCTGGCCTTTTCGGACGCGTTTCTCACCGTGCACCCCCTCCACCGTCTACGTCGACGCTGCGAGATATAGGACCCGTGAAGCTTATGCGGTAGCGGTCATTAATGGTCCTGACGCCCCTCTGCTTGCTTCGCTTACTCTGTACACTAACTCCCCGGCGACCGCGGAAGAGGCGGCAGTAGCCCTAGCCTTCACCCTCAGGCCGCCCCCCTCCATCGTAATCTCCGATTCCAAAACGGCCGTTCAAAATTTCGCCAAAGGAATGATCTCGCCTTTGGCCCTCAAAATCCTTCTTCAAAATTCTCCCACCACCCCAGTCGAGCTGGTATGGACTCCGGCCCATACGGGTGTGGGGGGGAACGAGGCAGCACACAGGGCCGCTCGAGAGCTCACCGTCCGAGCCTTGAGCCCTTCCACGGAGTCCTATCAGCCCGCGACAGACTCGTTACCTTCAACGATATAACCTTGCACTACCGCCTCTCCCGCCGCCAACTACCCCTAGCCGCTCCGACCTTCTCCAACGAAGAGGAACGCCTATGGCGACTCACCCAGACACACGTACTCCCCTGCCGATATCGACTTCACCTAATCTACCCTTCTTTGTACCCCACCCCTTTGTGCCCCGACTGCGGGTCCCTCGATACGCAAGACCACTGCATGTGGCAGTGCCCCCAAAACCCATTCCCCCCTTTCACAGACGGAGAGCACTGGGCGAAGGCGTTGTGCAGCTCGGACTGTGAGGTCCGGGCTAAGGTCATCCAGCGAGCTGCAATGGTCACCGGCCGGTTACCACCGCCGGTCACCCACCACCCAGACTAGCCCAATGGGGCTCAAATAAAGTTTCTCTCTCTCTCTCTCTCTCTCACCGTGGCCTTCAATGGGCCAGGACACATCGGCGAGAGCCAGAGCGGCTTTATGGGTGAATTGTGCAGTTATTTTGGAGTGTCACTGAACAAGGACTGACTAGATGTGTCGATATTGTGTGCCAACCTTCACACACTACTTAGTCTCAAAAAAATGGCCCATAAAGCTTCGTAAAGTGCTGTTCTGACTCGCACCCTTTGCCAAACTCTTGTTCACACGCTTCATAGCTGTTTGACAGCATTTTTTTCTATGTCTACGTACACAGCTGCCACGTATATCGGGGGTGCCAACCTGCGGCCCATGAAACGCACGCAGGGAAGTATATTGCGCGGCCGCCCCTGGCAGGACGTCAGAACCCCCCTTCTCCTTGTCACGCCTGAAGGCTGACATGGCAATTCTAACCTCAAACGGAGTTGGACAGGAACAAAGCTAGATTGCTTCCAGTAGGGAAAGCTTCCCATCTTGTGGGGATATTAATTGGGACTACTCCCAATTACGCGAGCATGCTAGCCCGCGATTCCCTCTCCTCGAGGGGCAAGGATAGCCCCTCACGCCCTCTCCCTGTAAGGAGTACAAGTTGACCAATGTGCGCTGGTCAGTGGGCCACGTGGGGCATGACGTCGGCAGTGGGTGCGCACTTCAGTCTTACCCAGGAGAGACTGACCGGGTGCCGGCTCCGACGGGTATTATGCTCGCTTGCCTCAGTTTAAGCGGCCATCATTTTCTCACTTGCGTGAGGTTGGCGAACGTACAAAGAGTTGGATTTGCATGCGCCCTCTGGCTTCGCGTTCCCTGCTTGCGCAAGTGATTTGAGTTGTTATTGGTTGCTCGGTCAGGCTGGTGGTCGGTTCCGGTCCCATTTGGGGCCCATAACCCGCAGCGCTTCGATAGCTTACGCCACTGGACTAACAGCTGCTGATTACCTGCCCTGCGCGTCTGGCGTGTGGCTTGATGCGTACAGTCGGCCCCTCTCTGTCACAGGGCAGGAGTGTCATACAAGGGCTGGTCGCTGCACCGTGGAATACCCGGAATAAAATCCAGTTCCGAGGAGCTACTTTGTCTTCTTAAAGTGAATGTACATGCATGGGGAAGGCCGCCGCAGCCGTTTACAGCTTGGCTCGCTCGAACCCATGGTGGGCACCTCGGCAGGCTGCATTGCACTGCACAGGTGAGGCCCACAATCTTTACACCTAGCCAGATAACATCTTCACTTCCTTTCTGTGCACCGGTCCACAAAGCCCCACCTCCCCCCCGCCCTTATCTGCCATCTGGCCCTTGCCAAATTGGCTTCATTCAACTCAGCCCTCCACCTCAAAAGGACCCCCTCCGATAAAACGAAACAGCTTTGAGCCGCTGCTTGCCACACTTGTATCTCATGAGCATGTACGATTCGTTCGCACACTATTATTAACAGAGTTGGAAGTTACGTCGACGATGCAGCCTCCGGCGCAATGCAACTGCTGCTACGGCTTGGCTCTGGTTGCACCAACGTGCGTAATATAGGCCTGCAGTGTGGTGAAACACATGTACTCTTTACTGAAGCCAGGTTTCTGCACTGCTCACGAGTAGGAAGGATGGGTTAGCGGCAGCGCCTAACGGCGAGGCTCCGGGGACACTGGCAGCGCTATGAAAGGCATTAGGTGCACTTAAGGTAATGCACAACCATATATTTTACGCCGTGGAAAAGCTGATATGCGCTAGCGAAAACTAGAAAAGGATCTGGGAGCCACCGCCCCAATCGGCTAGCTTAAGCAGCCCGGCTGACTTGTTTCGCCGCGACGACACGTACGCAACGCGTAAACACAACTGGAGGCATGCTTTAGAACAAGCGTTGCGAGGCAGATTGGAGTGGACTACACTTCGCTTGCCAGCAGCCTTCCGTTACGACCTGAAAAAGTCACCCTTGCCGATGTTCTTGGAACAAAACCTTTCCATAGGAAAGTGGCGATTCAGCGCAGTATGGTCTCCGTGTTGCACTCACTGTGCGGAAAGTGGTGCATTGTGAAAGGTCGCAAACATGGACAGTCTGTGAATTAGGTTGCGGCCAGTGAGACTCGCATGGAAACACGTCCCAAACCTTCAGATCTCAATTGCAGCTGGTTCATCCTACAACGGCGAAGTTTCCCCCCTTGACTTCCAAATTTTCAAGCTTCCCACTTCGCTGAGCACCATATGGCAGCCTAGGGTGGAAAACTGAAGCTCCTTCGTGATAAAGGCCAGTCATGCCGAGTGCAGCGCTAGCATCACCTGTCGAGGGGCAGCCCAACCGCTCGCTGTAAACGGTCTAGAGAAGAGCTATGCAGATATTAAAAGGTCTGCATTATACGTAAGCCTTCATTGCAACAGTTAATGGCATCGCCAGCCCAATTTTTACTACATGCCAGGTTAATACAGTGACCTCCTACTGCAGCTGCAGTCAAATGTTTCTAGAGCGAATTCCTACAAAAAAAAAAAAAGGATCTGTAAAAGGTTCAAAAGAAAAAAAATTTGACAATATTAAGGTTTTCAATTTCTTGTTACGTGTTAATAAAATTTACATATTTGGGATGCCATTCTTTTTAAAGAAAAGAGTTGAACAGACGCAGTTTTTTTTTACACGTGTGTCATTCAAGATTTATGGCAGCCACCAGAAATTGCAATAGCCACAGCAATTTGCAAAACCAACAAAGATTTCAATATTCTTTTATGCATTACTTGAATAAATGAAACTTTGAATAAAGCCCAATCATATTTGATGTCCCAAAAAAAAAAAGAACATTTATACAGTGAGCAAGACCAGGCAAAAAATTTGGGTTTCCGTGATATGTATGGAAATGCACATTTTAATGCCTCACACACTTGCTGCCTTTGTAATACCTTTCCTAGTGAGAACCAAGTCCTACAACTGGACATAAAAAACATCTCTCGCGTTAGAGTTACCTCCGTTTCAGTAATGCTGAAAGAATACTTTCTCCATTACATACACTATCGATTCCTATTTGACCTTGAACGACTGCTTTATTTAATACAGCTGTACTAAGGGGTTCTAGCATTTGTTCGCTGTATGAGATGGGCTTCAAGACCAAGAACCAGAGGTACTATTTCCTGCCATGCTGGTATTGCACCACTCGTTAAATCTTTCCCGACAATTTTACCAGGTTCTGCTATCCCAAAAGTGTCGAATTACGAAGAATGATGCGAATAAAAGGCAATTCAAAGGCAGCACTATGGGAATACTGACATTCCTTGAAGGCACTTCTATTCACACAAAATAAGAGTGCCACGTTAAACACACTTTTGATCCAGTGGCGATTTTTTTTTTTTAATACCGAGACATATATGAAAAGACAAGCTCTGTGCGAGACAATGGAAAGAAAGGAGGACAACATAAAGGAGAAGACACAAAAAGCGAACTTAAAAGGAAACTGCTCTGTCACGGCAAACATGGAAACACACGATACAAGGGGCAGGGCTGAAGAGGGGGGAAGGGGCAAGCACTCACGAGACATGTTAAGAAAATCATGCCCAGGCACAAAAGCTGTAAACGCCTCACATGCAAACTCCCAAGAGGGTAGAAAGCTCGCGTGACTTTATCGGCCGGCACATTGGGTACTATGAGAGACTGCCACCAACATCAAGTCGTGCACAGAGAAGCAAAAACCCAACCCTCACACCCGCTGGACAAGAGTAGCGACTGTTCTGGACCCCCCTGCATGTTTATCTCTGCACAGAGTAAAAACACTAAACCCTCAGCCTTAAGTTAGAGTTAAAACACAACAAAAATTACCCGTAAGCAACTGTTACATCACCTCCCCGAACGCTGCGTAACAGAAACGGGAATTCAATGTATTAAAGAAACAGAAGCAGTGGTTTGAAAAACAAAACAAGAACAGCAAAATAACAAATGCTACGTGCAGTGACAAGGCCCTGAGCAGGAAACGGCAATCCGGGTATCAATGAATCAAAGACAATGCAAAGCAGCGACATAACGCGGCCAGTGTGCAGAGAGATGCCAATACGGAGAAGAGGAAAGAGAGTGGTGGGAGGGGGAACAGTGAGGTGACGTGCGTGGTGATGGTGTCTGGCTCGAAGTTTACCTGCGCGATCATCCAGTTCCGACAGCTTCTGATCTCTCTCCAGCACTTTCTCCACGTTTGTGCGCATGATATCCACAACCTGAACATTGGAACGGGCGCCAATGGAGCAGCAGAGACACACAAGACAGGCACGGGGAGGAAAACGCACTACGCAGCGCCGCCAGTGTACAGGGTCTAAGCAGACCGTCAGGAGAGAGGAGAAAGCACAGACGGGCTCCTTCCCACCACAGTGTGGGTGGACGAGGAGAGGGGACGAGTATAGAGCGGACAGGGCATTCGCAAGACGGGGTCGGGTTAGTACGAATGCTTGCCTGTATAAATGAACAGCGGAGGTGGCAAGGGGGAATGCCGAAGACAGTTTAAAGAGCCAGAAAGTCCTCCAGCTCACGCATAATACAACTTACCCCTCAGCAATGACCACAACAAAAGGCAAAGGACGCCCATTAGGGTGTTGCAAGCAGGCCGTCCACACCACTGGCACGTCGCAGAAAATAACAGCCAAACCGAAAGAAGCGACTGTTCAGCTGCCAATGGGCTAAAAGGAGCCACTAAAAAAAGCTGACTACTTTCTACAGCAACCTCTCCCACAACTACAGACTGCGTACGAGTCACCTCAATTCAGACTCCTCAATTTATAAATAGGAGCACTTAAAGCTTTCCATACTGTCTGGTATTGCCTCATCATTCTTTGTAGTTCAACATTTGTTTTGTGAGATCCTTTCACAGCGTGCGTGCCCCACGGTGTGGACAGCCTGCTTTCCCCGCGACTCCCTGAAAGAATGCCCCCCGGTCTCCTCACCTGCACGGTCATCCAGGTCAGACAGCTTCTGGTCCCGTTCCAACACTTTCTCAACATTGACACGCATTATTCCCACCACCTGGGCCCAGCAGAAAGAGCGCACGCGGCCCCCCCACCATGCAAACACAAGCCCTCTTTTTTTTTTTTTGCCAGCAGTAAAGGCTTTAGCGTTACGGAACAGGCAAAACAATACAATGGGCACTCAATGTGGCCACTTAAAGAAGCCATGAAGACAAGATACAAGCTTGGTTCCTTAAAAACATCACTCGGTCCTGATAACAATGATACCAAGTTTAACGTAAACCGCACACAAACAGAAGTTTAACGTAAACCGCACACAAACAGCAGAGACATTAAAGGGACCCTGCAACACTCTGAGCAGTGCAATTAAACCTGCGTGACATTTAGATTACACTGCCAGGAATACCCGAGCCAAATACTGCATGTGCACGTGAAGAGGTGAGTGCGCAAATCGCTGTGAAAGACGCTGAAAAACCAACCACACACTCTTCAATTTTCCTCGTTATGCACCCCTGGCATGGCCTAAATTTCATTGCAGCCATGGCTGTCCTATGGTCAACTTGGCGGCTTATTTCTCGCATTTCCTGCAATGACCCGCCGTTGTCGGTACTGCGTACCAACCTCTTCTATGCCTGAACCTGTACGCACAGTTTTGGAGTTTCTTTTGTGTTTTGAGTGCGCGCGGAGTTTGAGTGACGAACTCGATACTCCCCTTTTAATGAGCCCACTCGACAACAAATGTTTATTGCTTCAAAAACACCCTACCAGCATGAGCGTGCGCTTGCGAGCAGGCAGCCATGCCTGCTTTTTTGTGGCAACAGACCGGAAATAGTCCCCTCCACGTTGCGAAGGAAAGGAGAAAACTCCCTGTGATATATCCTGTGATATATCGAAGGCCACCGAAAAGAACACCGCAAGCCGCCCCCCTTTCCGGGAGAGAGCGCGCAGCTTTCGTCACGTTGTCGGCGGTCGAGTTCAGAGGGAACAATTATGCGCGGTTTCTAATCAAGTGTAGTTTCGGTGATAGTGAGCGAATCTTCATAATTCTTGCGGGAGGAGAGATTGCTGGGACAATATACTTTACCCAGAATACATTCCGAGTAGTCAATGGCAAGTGCTACAGGGTCCCTTTAAGGAAAAGAGATGGAGCAGTGGAAACTCCCCAGCCACTTCGACTTGTTTCTGCAATTGGTGGCCACCGACACAAGTCACCGCCAACAAATGCGACTGGTTGACTTTAGTAGTAGTCCCGTTTGATTGTACCACTTGTATGCCAAGGTGCAGTTGCCGCTCATTACTGTTTTTAGTCCTCTCTTTTGCATCACCGCTGACACCATATAGTGCGAAATTTGGAAGTTTAAAGATTCCTTGAGTTTTTTTTGTTGTTAAAAACAAAAATTTTCGTGGCTGTAATGGAGCCGAACTACTTACCAAAGTTTAATTGTTTCAAATTAAAACAAGGTTGTATTTTGTCTTCACGACTCCTTTAAAAACGGCAATGCGCCATCAGAAACCAGGAGGCGGGAGCAGAGGCAGGAACGGGCAAAATAGATGTCGTGCCGCATCAACGTTCTCACACTGGCAAGAATCTCCAACCCTGTTGGGCCATCATACACGCGCAAGGCCACAGCGAAAACTCTCGATGTTACCCGCTCAACTTGCTGGGGTCGCCACCAATGCTATCGCCTCCTTGCGTCATGCGGTTATTATTGGGGGTTAATTAACTGCGTAAAACGCACGGAAAAGCGAAGCAGACTTCCGTATTGAAAAAAAAAAAAAAAAAATCGGCTTCTGGAAGCTGACACTGCACAATAGGCACAGATAGGGAGACAAATATAGTGCAACAACACGACTCTTTTGCCACTGCGATGAGGGCTCTGTTTTACCATTCGCATGACTAAAATCATAGAGTAGAGGCTAGTATACTCATTTTCACTGCATACAAAGGAAACTGCAGGCTGTTGCTATGTCAATTACCACACGGAGACTGTTCCTGAACTATTAAAAATCTTTAACATGCCACAAAATAACTTAGCGCTGACTCCTATGGTTTAAAAGATTTGTTAGCAAGCGGTGATCAAGTTACATTAAGACATCTAATGTATAGAACACTAGGCTAGTAATATAGCAGGCAGTTCCCTCTGTTTACAATATCTCCCCAGTCATTTCATATTTTAGGGAACAGGGTACATGTCACACAATTAGTGCAGTTTAGAGCATGTTTTAACATTGGCAACAACATCGCTGTGTTCATCTGTTCCCATGAGTAGCTGTTTTCTGTGCTTCTTGGTATACACCCAATTTATAACACAATGAGCCACACAATTTTTCACACATGATGGAAACGGCAGAAATGTTGGAACAGTGACAATCCAAACAAAATAAAGAACAAAATGGCACCAATTCAGCTGGAGAATACTATAAAAATTCTGAGCTATCAAGCAGACCAAAATATTGGTGTAAACAAGTGTTTACTAGGGTCATTTAACTCGTTTATATTGCCATTTTCGTCGCCAAATTTTCACACAAATATTAAGCTGACTTGTCTGGCATCAAAAGCACAAACAGATTTAAGATGGTGACAAATATACTGCCAGTTTTTGCCTACCCTCTTCCCTTGGGTAGGTGGTTCAATTTATCTCATCATTAAATTCTACCTCAAGTAGTAGTAAGCTCAGGTATAGAGTTTGTGTCTGTAAAGAGTTGCCCTATGTAACTATGCCAGACATAAGCACTGTATAATCAGTATTACTAGTAACAATCAAGTCAATGCCAACATTGACCTGCCACAAATCCAAAAAAAAGAAAGAAAAATTTGCTTTCTGAAATGCCTTAAGGCAAGATTAATTAGGCAGCGCTTGTTTTACTCCTAAAATACGAATCATTATTTTGCATCTCGTACACTTCTACAAAAATAACAGCAATATTTGATGCTGGAAATGACTAATTTAATGCTGCAGACAATTAAATTGTAGTTAGACATCAAGAAAAACTTGCAATAATCAGCTAACTGCTCCTCGCTGACAATGCCAATGTTGTAACAGCTTTAGCCAACTCTCTTGGTTCCAGAAATTAAAAACGGCAAGAATGGAAAGCAGCAGCCTGTCACCCTACCCTCTCCCTCATAGCTTCCTTCTCATCATGTCATTTCAATGGCATTCCAATCCCCATAGCGCAGAGTGGCATCTGCTACATCAACTTGGAGTTGGCAGTCACAGCCACTGCTTTCACCAGAAGCCCCCATGCAAGAACGGGCCCCATAAATTCCCACAACACCTCGTAATCTGGCGCTCACACTCAGCATTACTTGCCATCCTGAGTGTTTTCCAGGCCAACAGCTGCTGTGAGGACGTACACAAATTGCTTGCAAGACTAGGTTCACAAGACCGAAGGGTGTGTGGAAGCTGAGCCAACCAACGGTCACCTTAAAGGGACACTGCACGCCATTGGCAAACTGCTTTAAAGGCAAATTTTTATAGACAGACTCGTGTCTTTGGCACTTTGACCTGAATATGAATGTAAAAAGAAAAAAAAAAAGTGGTTACCAGGTGCCCCTGCAAGTCAAAAAGTGAATGCTGCACTGACTTACTGGGTGTGAATATTGCTGTTGGTCTTATTGCACCAACGAGAAACAGAAACAGTGCTTCAAATGCGCTTTGGCTGTAGTTTTCAGCTGTGCAATCTGTACAAACAGGGAAATGCTGCACTCGCTAACTTTCCTAGTATTGTTTATTAGTATCAAGAATAACGCTTGGAGTTTATGTAATACAATGGCTGCCTGCTGTAGACGCCATGTTCCGGCATTAATCCGGGCAGGCGGCAATACCTAACGGGTCAGTTCTAAAAGGCGACAAAGTGTTGGCGATAGGATATACTACCCTAACATTGGCTCCTGAATATTTTCTTTCTTTCATGCTACAAAGCGTTATTTTAGACGCCATGGGAACATGTATGTGAATAGGTAGACTCACTGCTTGTTTGTCATTTGTTCCCAGCATCAACTGCAACTGCAGCCTCATGCTTTTCATCACAGGTGGCCACATTAGCCTTTAATTAAGCCTGAAGTCACCCGGCAAGGTTAGACAACACAGAGCCACACATAGACGTTAACATATCGGCTTCCTAATATATTTACAAGTAGGCTGGATTAAAGTTGGCAAGCTTTTCAACCTGAAAAAGGCATCTAAAATGGTGAGAAGTTTTCGGAAGTGAAGTGGTAGACTTCTACTTTCAAACAATGATTCCAAAAATGTCCAATGTTAGCTCTGGCATCCCTTTAATCACTTAAAATCCCACCCTGGAACTGCTGACGAAGTACAATTTCTACCCGTCGACAATGCAACTAAAACCACCACAAAGAGTCTGTTTCGCAAATATGCCATTACTGGCCCCTAAAGATGTACCAGCCGGGGCAAAGGCGACTTACAACCGCTCAGCTAAGCAGCAGCTTCCTAGACTGCACTCTACGAGGCACAAACTGCGCACTGTCGCATCCCTGTCAAAGAGCACACAGCAACCTGCATCCGACAACACTGGAAATGAGTTGAGTGGCCAGTGACTGCACTCTCCACAGCAATGTAGCAGATGGCACCGCGCACAACGAAGAGTCGCACGCTCACAAGGAATGCCAGCCCAAAACCGCGGCAAGCAGCAGCAGCAGCAGCACCCACCTCGTCGACCTGTGCCTGCGTCTGCTGTATCCGCTTGGAGGCCGCCTGGTGCTGGGGGTTGGGGGCCCTGGGCGCCCCCTCCTGGTCGGCCCCCGGCTGGCCTCCCGCTGCTCCTGGCTGAGACCTGCACAGGGCCGCAAGTAGCCAGTCGCGCGCGTCAAGAACCCTGCTCCTCCTCCTTCAGCCATCGTTATGCCGTTACACCATTTCACAGTCGTTACATGGGCACATCCCACATAAGGCGTAAAAAGAATACTAATTGGTGCGACTGAGTTGCCTTGCCCCATCAGTCGAATGGGAGAACAGCTGCTTTTAAAAACACCGGCGCAGAGCTATGAGCACTCGCGAAAACTGCACACTGCCGCTCCGTTCCTTGTTTCTCTGGGCCTACTACTGCACAAAACTGGAGTGCCCAGCTCTTCCCAAAATGACTAGCTGCTCCTCCATACTGGTAGAAAAAAGGATAGCTCAGTAATAAGTTCTGTAATAGCATTTGGCTCACGAAATTTCGGTATGAAAAAGAGAAACTGGGGCACACTTTTTAAATTACAATCTTGTCGCGGCAAAATTTTTCAAGTTTCATATATATGGCCTTCAATTTTAACTTACAGCTGGAATAACGGCTCTTACATGCGTATCAAGAAAGAAGTGTACCACGAACCAACACGGCCAAAGCAAGCGACAAAATCCCCATGCAATTTCCACATCTGACAAACAATGCATTCTGCTTTCAGATCTCATCAGCGCATGCTTTATTCCTATTCCCACCTGCTCAATTAACCAAGTGTGCGCCACAAGATAAATGTGTGCCGGAGGGGCCCCAAATCCACTACACGAGTAATGCCCGTCACAGGATGCAGCCCATTTGTCACATGGCGATTCGTTGCACAAATCGGTTGTCCCGCAGTAACGTGGTAATTGGTTATTTGCATCAATGAAAGGAGAGCGAAGAAAGATAGGAGCCCACTAGGGGGGTGGGGGAGGTGCAGGGAAGCAAGGGAGGAAAAGGAACAGTGGTAGCTGACATCAAAGGACAGCGCCATGGTAAAGAAGTTGACATACACATCCCTGCCCCTTCCATTTCCCGCTGACCCTGAAACCCTGTTCCTTCTCGAGCCTTGCTCCAGTTTACAGGAGTCCCTATAAAGCTCATGAACAGAGACTGTTCGCCAATGTATTTTCACTTATCAAAAACGTGCGTAACTTTAACCATGAAAGTTGTGCACAGCAATTGTACTTGCCAGTGCACTGAAAGTGAACATGATGTCCTATCACCGCTCCCGTAATGATCCAGAACCATTGCCTGTACGTTTCAGCGAAAAGCCAGCAAAAAGTTTGTTTTCAAGCCCTATTAAATTGCCCCCATGACGGACTACCCCCGAGATAAGTCGCAATAAGACTCATCTTCATACAACCACTTGGCTCCGCCCAATAGTAATGTGACAAATAGGCCTACACCCACCACCACCACCCTAGCCTGGAAATGCAGTTGGCCTTGACCACTGAAGCTAGCAGATGCGCTACATGTTGGTCAGGCCAGAACAGGCTGTCAATACCAAGAATTGTTGAGAGTGAAGGCGACATGCCAGTGCGTAACTGGGCTGCACACAGAGTAGCAAACTTGGTACAAAAGGACAAGAAGATTCCCTTTAAAGAATACATTAAACCCTTTCTCGTGAAGGGCAGGTTACTTACAAGTACATATTCAGCGCATAGGATGCACTGCGTTACAATTGCTGAAACGAGAACATTGTACAGATAAAGTAAATGAGGTCCAGTTCAAAATTCGCAAGAAACCTGCAACTCCGTACAAACTAAGGATGATTATAGCTTTTCCAGACTTAGCCATTGATTTCAAAGCATCGAAGCTGTCAGACTTATTTTTTCCCCAAGACAAGCATTTGAAGCACCAGTATCGACTACACTGACAAGAACAGTGACAATTCAGGGGCTGAACATTACAAAAGGCTTTAAGCAAACCGGTGCATATTTGCAACTTGCCTTTGAAGAAAACCAAGCACATACTGTTTTCATTTTGGCATCTTCAGCTATGGGACTTCAGGAATAAAAGAACCGCCCAATAGTGTACCTGGTACTATGCCACTCAAAATATATTGCCCGAGTTTGCTAATTTAGTAATAATGTACTGTAAAACAGCAGGTATGCCCTGAGCCTCCTGGTAGAAAGCACGTTAGAAAGCACAGTAGAAAGAATCGACTCACACCAGTCGCAGTTGTCGAAGAATTTTGCAAATCTACATCAAGGTTGCAACAAAAACTACGATATGGGGTAATAGTATGTTGTGCAAGGGAAAGAAATCAAGAAGCATGCGTCAGCCTGACTTATCAATGATGCTGTATTTTAGAAAAAGAGTTACCTGAATTTACTAACTACGAATGCATTTTAAGAAGGGGGAATCAAGCTGTACGCATTTCTGCTTTAGCGGGCATCCAGAGATCTGTCAAATCCTTTGTATTACACCGCAAGCCATTTTTGGTAGCCACGAAGCCCTCAACTGCCTCAAACTGCTTTAGCTTCTGTCGTGCCAATACCAGCCTGGAAGCTGGTTTTTCCAACCTGAGTAACATGTAATTTACCCAGGCCGCCGCTTGGGTCATGAGTCATTCAAGGCGTCCATTTAAACAAACAGATGGGGTACCGTTAAAATACTGCATGCAACACTGACGCATTACGCGCTCACACTGCTCGTTACACGGTTCCCGTCTCCGAGGCAGAAATCTATGCGGCGATGACACCACACGCAGTAGGGAGCACAGCTGGAAAAAGGCGAACTGCAGTTTGAACAGCAGACGTTCTGCGGTAATATTTTCCCCCACACGCTTTGCCGATATTTCGCAATGTCACGCACGCTATCTCCGCGGAAAAACAGCAGAGATAGAAAACAAGAAACCAACATATGGCAAAGTGGCTGTCGCAGACAACACAGGCGCGCGACTCCACGACTGTCAGCACGGTCTTCGTGAGTGGAGCAGTGTGCCAAGCCGCATGCAGTGAGTCACCGCGACCGCACGTTGACGCGACAACTTCCCCGTCTCTTCGTGACCGATGCTTTGTTCTCGCGCAGCAACACTTGTTCTCGAGCGGCGGGTGGAGGAAGCGGCGGCCGGCACGTTTATCTCTTCGCTGAATATACTGTTGATAATAAACGCGACGGAACGCGCCCTGGAGAGTTTATCGCCGAGGGAGGCGCAATCGGGACTAAAAAAAAAAAAATGGGCACACGGCTCAAATATGGCTGTGGACGTGAATTACACGGAGCTTGCGCTGCATTCCACGAACAGGCACCCGCGAGATCGCTAGGGCGGGAGGACAATTAGCGCCGTTCCGTGCCGACGCGCAAAGTCTTCCTGCAACGCCCACACACACACACGGCCGCAGGTCCATGCCGTGGACGGCGCAGCAGATAGTCGCACGAAAGAGACGGAAATCAAAACGAGTACGGGCCGGCTAAATGAAGGTCCGAGCAGATGCTAAGCACGATCCTCGGATGACCTTCTCTGAGGTACGGGCGTCACGTCAGGTGCGTCAAACGAGCGGGGCTGTACCGAAGCAAGCGCTGGCTGTCAAAACGAAAATACGGCCCAGCTGAAGGCCACTGTGGACAATACTAGTTAGAACTGCTACGCGAATTCGATCGCGGGCCGCAGCAACGACGCTGTCTGAACGCGTTAACCGGCGCTAGGAACGAAATGCGGGCAGATTTGGCCCAATTTATGCTCTGCTCTGGGTCAAAATGGAGAGCTTCGATTCCGAACAGGGTTCCGTATCCTGCGAAGCGGAGCTCGCGAGCCCTCGCGGCGTTCGGAGGCAGGGCACTCGGGCACGGGGAGGCTCTGCCAAGATGCAAGACGAACGTTTCGTCACTTTTCTCCCAAACATGTTGTGCGTACCGTACGCATCGAGTTTTGGTTCGTTACAGCGGAGGCAAAAACAAAAATTACGTTCGGGATGGGCAGCACCGGCAGTGGCTTAACCAGCTATGACAGAAAAAGAGCCTTTTACGGCCGAAACGGGTATATTTTCGCTATCGCTAAGCTGTGTAAAGGCTAAAAATAGGAACGGAAATGCGACTTACATGTTCCCGAGCCCGAGGTTGATTAAAATTAAGGCTTTAAAGGGCACTCAGGATCAATGATGGCGACAGCTTTTTCAATGACGTCACACATCCGGGGTTGAGATGCGTACGTTGTGAAGGAAACTGGCACGGCATGGCGCCTCTGTCGGTTTTAGCATCGTCTGCTGGTGCTCGAAGACATTAAAAAAATTGTAACAACACTCAGTACGTGACAAAAACAATGTTCCTCTCCACTAGCACCATGCATGAATAACCAATATAGTTCTTTTGGTAAGTATTTAAACGTACTTTTTTTAAGCAAAGTGTAATGACGTTTTCGAAACTAGATCTGGTCTCAGCTCAGAGAAGTTTGCGTCTTACATTTGAGAAACTGGGGCAGTATTTCAGGACACTGTTGAAATTGTGTCTCCAGAATCACATAGAGTCAATACTACTCAGAATCAAGCCCTTTGGCGAGGTGTGAATAAAATATTACGTAATCACCCAGCGCTGAGAAGGGATTGCTGGGAAAGCGAGACAAAGCGCGTCTCTGATTCTTAGAATAGTACTGCCAAGATATTGATTACGGCCGTACAACGTGCCGTGGCCTCTACAACAGGCAACCGATGTGGACAAAAGGTCTCGTAACGGTTCACTCAGCCACACAAATAAGTAAATGCGTGATCGATAGCAATGGCATTTGTACAGTCCTTCGGCAGATGTCGCCACGTCATCCGTCCTCAGTCACAACGGAGTTGCCTCTTCTGCCGTGGGATGGCTCAAAGAGCACGTGCATTGTGCAAAACGGTCTTGCCGCTCTTTTTATAAATACGTATTTTAGCGCTACGCACCTACGTACCAGAGTTACTCAGTACATCGAAAAACTCTGTTACGCACCACTTTTTCTGGTGCGATTTCTCCACCTCTTTTTCTAGTTGTTATTGTTATTACCAATATTTTTCAAACATGAAACCAAGAATAAGCACCTGCTGATCCTGCAGAGGCGTTTTTATCACAGGTGTAGTTTCGTAGATGACTACGAAATATTAGTACGAACCTCCATGCTTCTCGCCACCAACACACGTCACTCGGGCGCGAAGACCTATATCATAATCACATCATCAGGCTTCAAAGTACGCGCGCAGGTCTCTTCCGGTCGACCCACCTAGTGCTTCCGCACCAAAGTCGATATAAATCCCCACTTGCAGCTACAGCACGGTGCGCCAAGCGCTACAAGCTTAAAGGGAAGGTGAAGCGGTTTTAGAATTAAAAGAAAAGTTGACTAGCAGCAAGTACACATTGAATAGTTCATGTGTACGAAATATTTTCGCAATACATGCAATAGAAGCGGCGCAATGAGCAAACAAAAGTGGCCCGATGCCCCGCCCCCATCTCGCCGCGCGATGCCGGAAGACCGAAGAGCGCGGGCGAAAACCGGCTGAAAAACGTCATACTTGGACTTCCGGCCGGATCGGCCGCCTCGGCCATGCTCTTTTCGCCGTGTTTCCTTGTGAATGATACTTTTTGTTTTGGGGTTGATAGCACTCATTCGTACAATTTTCGTGTTCAAAAAGTATGCACGAACGCCAAACGAGGCATACGTTATCATGCCGTATTCCTAAGCAGAATAATGCCACGCCGGGATGCTTGATAACATACGGAAGCGACAGCCGAGGTGGCTGTGCTTGATGACAGAGAATATACTACACTACGTTAAATACTTTGTAAACCGCTCCAATGCGTTTTTTAAAGCAAAGCTTTCTACCTCTACCCCCCGGGTTCTTTCGCGACCGTTGGTGTCACCAGAAAACTCTAGCGAACAAATAAAAGAATCTACTGGCACCGCCGGGAATCGAACCTGGAACTAATAGACTAACAAAGCGAGAGCCCGTCGTTTTACCGATCTAGCTACGAGCCCACGCGAACAAGGGAAGAAAAATGGTGTACTGACCAAGCACATCTACGGGTTTACCTCCTGCCTTCTCGCTGAATGCCACGTGAAAGCGTCACACGACCACTCACGCCCGTCTAGCGGCCCTGTGCGCACCTTGCTCATATGCTAAGGGTTACAAAAATTAAAGGAAGCTCACACCAATCCATGGAATCTCACTTTTAGTACGCCAATGTGCTAAAGCCTGAGGTCTCCAGTGTTCACGTAAAAAATCACAGCTCCTTGTCGTCCGCCCTCACGCCAAATCAAGGAATACATTCAAATACTCCTTGATGACCAGGCCATCACTCCAAACCCCAGCATCAAGATCCTGGGCCTACATTTCCAGGCCAACACCAAGAGTGAACTCCCTTGCAGCGCCTCAAAAACAGCATTAATCTAATCATACACATGATCAGGCGAGTTGCCACCAAGAAGCGAGGCCTAAAAGAATCCGGTATTTTTCGATTAATTGAAGCTTTTGTCCTCTCGAGAGTTACTTACGACAAACCCCTATCTTCTTCTCGACGAGGAAGACATAGAGATGCTTTATATAATGATTAGAAAGGCGGTTGAGCAGGCCATTGGTCTTCTCAGGAGTGCGTCCACACTGAGGCTGCTTAGCACGGGCTCCACAACACGGTGGAAGAGCTGATAGAAGATAGAAGGGCATCTTTCTAACCAGAAGGTCCGACTCAGAACTGCGGTGGGTAACCGCATGCTTCACCAGATTGGCTGGGCAGCCCAGAATGTCACTCCGCTTGACGCACTGCAAGACTCTTGGCGACTAAAACTAAAGATGCTTCCTTTGCTTAGAAATATGAACCCCTCACATGACGAGGGTCAACGAAAAGCACGGGCTCAAGCGCTAAACACCACCCTCGGTGGGGCTCATGCAGTTATCTACACAGACTTCTCCAAACATCGAGGGCAGCAACACGCCATCATCATGGCTACCTCCAGAACCAACCTCCTTGCGTGTACCTCGCTTAGGACCCAACAAATGACGGCAGCAGAAGAGGCAGCCATCACCTTGGCTCTCACTCAACCAGGGGTTCGGAGGGTAGTCACCGATTCCCAGCAAGCCTACTGGAATTACCAGTCGGGTTGGGTGTCCTGACCTGCACTGTGCGTGCTAAAAAACCACTCCCCAAACGGTTCCATTCAGCTCATCTGGACACCGCCTCACGCTTCAATGGAGGGAAACAAATACGCCCACCCAACAAGCCTGCGCTTTTACCTCCCGTGCTATGGAGCTGCATGAGGACAGTCACCCGCTTGTCACGTCCAGGCAGATAATCCAGCATTATCGCCTTCTGAGACAGACCGTACCTTCACCTTACCCTGACCTTTCCAGAGAACAACAAACTACCCCACGGCTTATACAATCCGGGCTCCTTCCCACAGCCTACGCGTCTTCACGTAATGCATCCGAATGGCTACGACGCTGAATGTAAATTTTTCTCAGAAGTAGGAATACTCCGCCCCGTAATCGGGGTGTGCGACTTTAGCCCTGAGCACCCTCCTCTCTTTCCGTCAACTACCCAACAAGAGCAATGGGAGATGCTGCTGTCCAGGCCCTCTCTACCTACCCAGCTTCAGCGGGTGGACAGAACACAGGCCGCGCGGACTGCATATGGGCCCCACAGAAGGAGGAATCACTCCCAGGGCTGCACTCTGGGCCGTTCAGAAATCTTAACAGAAGTATTTCTTCCTCCTCCATCTCAGCCGCAAGTCTCGTCGCCTCCGTCCGCGGCGCAGAGACGGAGAAGTCAGATCGTCTAACACCTGGTTGGAGCTTACTTTGATTTTATAAAAAAAAGTTTCCACTCTTGCTACACCAATACAACTCAAACAAACACCGTTCATGCATCATGCATTGATTTAACCTTACCAAGAAGATCTCTTTGAAGTAATAATTGGTGTGGTTAAGTGCATTTCACTTCTCTCTGGTTTTACTATTTGTAGAGCGACGTGAGTGATTTTAAGTGACGTCGCATGAGTAATCGTTATGGGTGCCGTTTACAGCTTTGCTTTCCAACCACATTCACGGGGTGGATTGGCGCGCTTTTTTTTTATGCGACGGACGTGAACGTTCACATTAGATTCTAGATTTAGGAAGGATGGGGAATACTGCTGTACATTGGCCGGGGATGTTTCGTTCCATTCTAGAAACCAAGTCCCTATGGGCTCAGGACAGTGTTCAAAAAACAATTTTTTCGCGAAACTAAAACAAGGGGCCAATCCTGATAGAAGTTCTCTCCCGGCTAAGAGGTAAACAGTATTCCTACAAAGTAAAAGAACCAAGACAACCAGATTACTTATTTTGCAAGTATACATGTCACGATAAGGTGATGTTTGTCTGGAATTTAAAAAAAATCGCGCCAATCCACCCCGTGAATGTGGTTGGAAAGCAAAGCTGTAAACGGCACCCATACCAATTACCCATGCCACGTCACTTAAATTCACTCACATCGCTTTCCAAACAGCAAAACCAGAGAGAAGTGAAATGCACTTAACCACAACATTTATTACTTCAAAGAGATATTCTTGTTAAAGGGGCACTGACACAAAAATTTTGCATCTTGTTTTTTTTGTTGCGATAAGTAGCTAGTGACCTACTTATAACCTGTAGAAACCTCATTTGCTTCAGCGTGCGACGGTTGTTTAATTAGAGGCATTTTCAATGCGGCCAGTCGCAGTTTCGGTTTCAGCGAGTGCCGCGAAACGATGGATTTTGTGGATTTTGTGTGAACAAAGCTGACCACGTGACCGTCGGAGGGATATCACAGTTACAGAGCAGAGCCGCCGTAGCACTGTCGAATCCGCATCGACGGCAGTTTCTGCGAATGCCCCCCCGTACTGATCTCGTGAGGCGCCTAATTAAAAAGCGACCGTGGATGTGACGCAGGCGCTGCGAGTGCAAATGCTACCGCGGCTAACGAACGACGCGCGACGCTCGAGACGGTGGGTGGCAAGACGCGCGCTGGGAGCAGCCGGCCGGTCTGCCTACAGGTCCGCCTACAGATGTGTTCGGCTTAGCACTGCGGCGGATATTCGAGTGCTGCTCTCGTAAGCGGTGCAGATGACAATTTTTAATGCAACCCGCCATGGCATCATTAACTCCTTTCTCATGTAAGCCACCATGGTCGGGACTTGGGGACAATTTCGTGCAGCGGTAACAAGCTATCACTCGAGCTACCTGCGCCGGCGTGGGCCACTTCGCGGCCGTGGCCGCCGCCTGCACAGCGACCGTGCGGCTTGCTCAGTGGGCTTTTCGTGCCTCCGGCGCGTTTCCGCATTCAATGGTAATAAACAGTAATAGAAACAGAGTGCCTGGAATCGCTGTAGAACTTTGGTCGCGGCCAGCTGCCCGATGAGCTGACGAAATCACGGCGCCTCCGCCGCCAACGATCGGGTCGTTCGTTCTCGGGAGCAGAAGCTCCGCCCTCCGGCCCTCCGATTGGAGCGGCGAGCCGGCAGTGCGGAAGCGGCAAACACAAACTCGTGACGTGTTTGGATGTTGTTTATTTACACTTGCGCGTGGTCTTCTGCTGGCCGCTCGGTTGCGTTTCGCACACTTCAAAATTGATTTTAAATATGTTCTAGGCTGTATTCACCGCTGATATTTTGCAGATGATGTATATGTGTTCCCACCAATCTATCTCCGAAGTTATCTCGCCTTCAAAATTTTGTGTCAGTGCCCCTTTAAGGTTAAATCAATGCATGAAGCACGAACGGTGTTTGGTTGAGTTGTATTCGTGTAGCACAAGAGGGGAAACTTTTTTATAAAATTAAAGTAAGCTCCAACCTGGTGTTAGACGATCTGTCTTCCCCGTCTCTGCACCGCGGACGGAGGCGACGAGATTTGCGGCAGAGAAAGAGGAGCAGGAAGAAATACTTCTGTTCACATTTCTGAACGGTCCAGAGTGCAGCCCGGGGGAGTGATTCCGTCTTCTGTGGGGCCCATATGCAGTCTGCGCGGCCTGTGTTCTGTCCACCTGCTGAAGCTGGGTAGGTAGAGAGGGCCTGGACAGCAGCATCTCCCATCGCTCTTGTTGGGTAGTTGACGGAAAGAGAGGACGGTGCTCAGGGCTAAAGTCACACACCCCGATTACGGGGCGGAGTGTTCCTACTTCTGAGCAAAACTTACATTCAGCGTCGTAGCGATTCGGATACATTAAGTGAAGAAGTGCAGGCTGTGGGAAGGAGCCCGGTTTGTATGAGCGTAGGGTAATTTGTTGTTCTCTGGAAAGGCCAGGATAAGGCGAACGTACGGTCTGTCTCAGAAGGCGATAATGCTGGGTTATCTCCCTGAACGTGACAAGCGGGTGACTGTCCTCGTGCAGCTCCATAGCACGGGAGGTAAAAGCGCAGGCTTGTTGGCGGCCGTATTTGGTGCCCTCCATTGAAGCGTGAGCGCGTGTCCAGATGAGCTAAATGGAACCGCTTGGAGAGTTTTTCTAGCACACGGAGTGCAAGTCAGGACACCCAACCCTACTGGTTTTTCCAGTAGGCTTGCTGGGAATCGATGACTACCCTCCGAGCCCCAGGTTGAGCGAGAGCCAAGGTGATGGCTGCCTCTCTGCTGCCGTCATTTCTTGAGTCCTAAGCGAGGTACACGCAAGGAGGTTGGTTCTGGAGGTAGCCACGATGATGGCGTATTGCTGCCCTCGATGTGTGGAGGCGTCTGTGTAGATAACTGCATGATCCCCACCGAGGGTGGTGTTTAGCGCTTGAGCCCGCGCTTTTCCGTGACCCTTGTAATGTGAGGGGTTCATATTTCTAAGCGAAGGGAGCATCTTTAGTTTTAGTCGCCAAGAGTCTGGGAGTACGTCAACTGGAGTGACATTCTGGGTGGCCCAGCCAATCTCGTGAAGTATGCGGTTACCCGTCGCAGTTCTAAATCGGACCTTCTGGTTAAAATGATGGCCTTCTATCAGCTCTTCCACCGTGTTGTGGAACCCCGTGTTAAAAACAGCATCTGTGTGGACGCACTCATGAGAAGACCAATGGCCTGCTCGAGCGCCTTTCTTATCATTATATAAAGCATCTCTATGTCTTCCTTGTCGAGAAGAAGACAGAGGGTTGACGTAAGTAACTCTCTAGAGGACAAAAGCTTCAATTAATCGAAAGGTACCGGGTTCCTCTAGGCCTCGCTTCTTGGTGGCAACTCGCCTGATCATGTGTATGATTTGAATAATGCTGTTTTTGAGGCGCTGCAAGGAGACGTCACTCTGCGTGTTAGCCTCGAGATGTAGGCCCAGGATCTTGATGCTGGGGCTTGGAGTGATGGGCTGGCCATCAAGGAGTATTTGAATGTATTCCTTGGTTTGGGCGTGTGGCGGACGACAAGGAGCTGCGATTGTTTACGTGAACCCTGGAGGCCCCAGGCTTTAGCACATTGGCGTACTAGAAGTGAGATGCCATGCATTGACGTGAGCTTCCTTTTATTTTTATAACTCTTAGCGCATGAGCAAGGTGCGCACAGGGCCGCTAGACGTGCGTGAGTGGTCGCGTGACGCTTTCACGTGGCATTCAGCGAGAACGAAGGGGGTAAACCCGTAGATGTACTTAGTGAGTACACCACCTGCCCTCCCAGTCTTCGCGTGGGCTCGTAGCTGAATCGGTACGACAACGGGCTCTCGCTTTGTTAGTCTATCATTTCCAGGTTCGATTCCCAGCGGTGCCAGTAAATTCTTTTATTTGTTCGCTGGAGTTTTCTGGTGACACCAACGGTCGCGAAAGAACCCTCGGTGGGTAGAGGTAAAAAGCTTTGCTTTAAAAAAAAACACCACTCCGAACCACCACCGTGCCATAATTTGTGTTGACTGCGGGGGCCTAATTTTTTGCCCAAGATTCCGTGTGGCTGCATATTATAACCTGGCAAGCACTTGCTGTCACTGAACCTCAAGTGTGCTCCAGTGATAGTCGGTGATATATATATAATGATGATACTAAAAAAATTAGGAGCGAAGAGTAAATATACGGCGTCTGTCCGACTAGCGCGGTAAATGCTTAAATCTAGAAATGCTGAAACAGGCCAACGATTCATTATCACAAACGTTTGGTGATTGTTACCTAAAGTAACGTAACTACAACGTAACTGCCTTGTACGACTGGTCTGTTAATTATAACGAGGTGGCCGTAATATTGTAGCAGAATGCGCAACGCACAAGCGAAAATCAAGCCCCACTACAGCCAATAATGCTGAGCAGGCACTAGTATGCTGCAGTGTTTTCAGAACAAATGCATGTGAAGCAGTAAGACGCCACTATTCGAAGTGCAGCTAGCAATCGCGGAGGCGCCGTAGAGCCTCTGCCGAAATGGCGCGCGCGTGTGGGTCTGTGTACGGGGATGAGTAACGGGGCTGGGGTGGGCGACAACGAACAAAGGAAATACGGAAGCAGAGTCTGCTTGTTGGTTTATGCGTGTACCGGCAAGATGTGTCTCGCATATACGTTTACAGCGCATGAACGCTATTTTATCGCGCAGTGCACGTACGTGCTTTTCGCTGGTAGATTGTTTATAAAACACCCATTAATCTTCGGCATAAATGGTTTTGTGTATAATAAGAAAGAGTTAAGGCAGTACCTAATATTAACATAAGGTATAAAATCCCCCTATGCTGGTTGCCTAATTCAAAAATATTTTGATGGAACCCATTAGTCGACGTCACAGTCACTGCTATGGGGTTCTCTGTCGTGTAAAGCAAATTTAAGCTCCGAGATAATTGAACCAACAGCACGGGAAATTATAAAACAAACTTCCAGTCATGTGCGAAAATTAAACTGCAAGCTAAATTGCAGCAAAGGCAACCGTACGATCGTTCCCAATGCTTCCGACAACCCGCGCGGCTGAAGGGTGTCCTCCTTTGACGTCATGACGGGCGCAACCAATCAGGGGCGTCAAAAGACGAAAAGCGCGCGTCTTTCAAACGGGGCCGCGCTTTTTGGAAGATAAATGCCACTTGGACTCATGTACGATAAATTTCAATGTGATATTCGGAATCAGCGCACAAGAAACTATACAACTGTTAACCTAACTCAAATTTTTTGGAAAGCGCTTCAGCTTCCCTTTAAATCACTCCATTCCAAGCTTCGGGCTATCGAGTTGTATAACTAACTGGTTCCCTGGTTCTGAACCGGCCGTCCCTGGGAACCAAGCAGCTAACGTGGCTGCACAGGCGATCGACCCTTACAGCCTCCGATGGGCCTTGGCCACCCGACGCCGCCCTCCTCGGACCACCCCTGGCCCAACTGCCCCGAATATCAGCACCTCAAACGACGATGCCTCAAGACTCTCAACCTCAGTCCTCAGCTCTTTCCCCAACCCAGGGCGGGCACAAGAAATTTTACTTCCCTCCAAACCGTGGCATCCACTGCGACAAAGCGGGAATATCCTGGTCAACAGTCCTGCAGAAAGGTGAACGGCAATGGAGACTTCGACCCGGCAAGACTCGGGAGGTACCCCACCGCAGCAGCATGCCGTAACTTCCCGTGCCGGGGAATTTTCAAGGATCTGTGCTACGTAGTTGTGAGGGCTAGATGCAAAAATTCCTTTGTTTCATGGTGCGGTTAGTTTGTACAATAGTGTACAGTTATTTAAGCTTGTTATTCACAGCTGGGTTAACAGTGGGGATTTCAGGATTGTTCTTTGGTTTGTATTTTCTGCAAGGTAGCCGGCGAATACGTCAGGGTTTGTGTTCTGCCTGGATTGCAAATTGACAGGGGGCCACATTTTTACCTAGACGGGACATAAAAGTTGTTTTTTTGCCGATTCGAGACTCCGACCTTCTCTCGCACTGCGGTTGGTGAAAGCTGGGCGCCAAAGGATCGGCGGAAGATCCGCTCTTCTCATGGATACGTCCCAAAAGGGGACAGGGGCCCTCCCCGCAAACGACAGATGCCTCTTCATTCAGAGCTACTGCGTGAAGCTGGCACGGGCTGCCGCACGGTGTACGGGTTGGAGTATCCCAGAACTGACACCTTTCAGAAGACATTACAGGAAAGTTGATCGCCGCCATAACGGGCCGCAGGGTCCAGTGAGTTTTGGGATCATTGTAGGCTTTGAGCGCAAGCGAGAATTGGGCCAGCAACCCAAGAAGACACCGCCAGACTAGCGGATCCCAACTGAGGTGGAGAGGGTTGTGGTGGAAGCAGAGAACTCGAACGAAAAAAAAAAGACAAGAAAAGACGGCTGAGTGACAAATCTGGGCAAATAAAAGTTGTTCAATCAATCAATTCAACGATAAAACGATGGGAGTGTTTGCAAACTTATATAGGAGGTTCGTTGTCCTCGTTGGGACAGAAGCAGGTTGAAAATGATTACGTTGGCGATTCTTGGACAATAACGTTGATGTTCGGAAATAGCTAGGGGCAGTTCTGCTATACCAGAACTGTCTGTGTCAAACCTACCCCGGCAGTCCTTTGTGTCAGGCAAGCCACTGCTGGGCACACGGAGTCGCAGGTTCGATACCCGCCCACGGTAGAGTGTCCTGATTGAGGTTTAAATTTAGAATGCCTGTGATTGCGGCACTCGTTAAACGAGATTACAGCCCTCGTGTGAACTGATTAGTAGCCCCCCACTACGCATACGTACAGCCTAAGCGTAGCTTTGGTGTACAAAACCCCGATTCGGTTTAAACTTCTGGGTGTAAATGCGAAAATCAACTCGAATATTTATTTTATTTATAGAGGAAGCCACGCAGCTAATCTTACGCCAGTGGTTTTAAACCATGGGTGTGCCGGGGACCCCTTTAGGGATTGATAGAGGCCATAATATCAAAATATTTGCGCTTCGCAGCTAAAGTTGCCAGCTATTTTGTCCGGCTTTCTGTTGATAAGTGTCTCACTGTCAAAGTCACCCAAACGCTTATTATATACGCCTGCTCTTTGTATGGCTGGCATTTTTCACAGCTGGCATGTTGGGCAAAAAGCCGACTTTAAAAAAGCGTAGTTAAAGTACGTGCAATGCAGCAAAGCCACTTTTTTTCGTTGCCGGAGTTAAAGGTTTGGCAAAGTGAAAAAAAAATTGCCGAGGCGGGTGACATTTTCAGAAAGGGCTCTGCGGACCCCCTGGAATGCCCTTTGAGGACCGCAGACCCCTATTTCAGATCTGTGAGGCAAACGAAAATTTCGACTTAGCCGACCTTCTGGGAAGGGTGTCGACTGCGTGTGCTAACTCAGCACTTATTATGCATGTGCCCCATCTATTTTTACTGGCCCCCAGAACTTGTCTGGTTTCAGTGCGCGCACGAAAAACATTTCGGCACGGCAGCGCGAGCTTATTTAATAAGAAAGAGTATAAGAAAACGTGTTGGCCTTGCCCGTTGAACTCGATGTAATTTCAAATTTAGCAAAATCTAAAAGGCCCCAAAAAAGCGAGTCTGACATCCGTCGAACAAAATGCGCATGAAGTATCGACCAAAATCAGCTTCTCGGTGCAGCGTCTGAAAGAATCAGAGTTCACATCGCGCTAAGTTCTATCCCAGCCAGTGGCGTAACTAGATGGGACGGCGCCCATGGCAAATATATTTTCACCTTTCGCCCCCCCCCCCCCTGATGATAACGATAGTAATTACCAATATTATAATATTATCATTATTAACAGCTGTTGTACAAAATGGCAAGAAAATGCGGTCGCCGCGCGTGCCTCGCGGCGACCGCAGAGTCCCGGCTCACGCAGTGGCTTTAACAGAAAAATTCCAGCGCTGTCGTCAAGCGCCAGCGTGCATGTAATGCTTGGCATGAGGAACACGAGGATATCGATGCGTTTGATGATGACTACTACAAGCGCAGTGGAAAGTAATGACGGAACATGTAAATAAACAGTTTCAAACTTGTACAAATGCATGGTGATGTGTCCTTCAGTGCTCACGTAAAATAAAATCCTGCAACTTAAATTTGCTATGGTCCAAGTCTTGCGCGACTTACCGGTAGTTCAAGCTTCGCAAGTTGAGCTGGCAGAAGTCTGCAATGCTGAGGATGACTTTGCATCCACCACTCGCCGCGAAGAAGACGACGACTTCTTCGAAGCCTATGATGGCGACTACTAGCTAGCACCGCATCTACGCAAATAAACGATGATACTGAAACTTAACTATGTGTCCGGCAACGCTCATCTACAACAGCTTCGCCATTCCAGTCTTGCGCATGAGTGCAAGCTTTCCTGAATTTTTAATAATAATGAAAGCGCAAAAAAGGCCACCTGGCTGTTTTCGGAAAGCGAATTCTGAGCGATTTAGTGATTGATTGTTCACTATACAGTTGACTATAGCCATCTTAGAGAGAGAGAAATAGAACGATCTTTAATGAAAACTGGCGATTTTAGAGGCGCCTTACAGCATCCATGCATCGCTGGTGTAAAGCAGTCTTAGCACGTCCATGCATCGTACAATGCACCAAAAGTCCACAAGGTTAGAAAAAAAGTGAGACAAGAAATTTACATTGCCGGTCACCTGTTTTCGTCTTTTTTGGCACGAAGTATGTGCAGCTCATAAATTACGCACAACCTCACAAAAGAGAACGACCATGTGGGCATGTAAACAGCTCTTATCGTTTTTCGTTCATTACCATGAAATGTATTGCTCAAAAGTATTTAGTGCGTACTTCAAATATGCATGTTACGCCCCTATTTTTTATCAGTGCTAATGATGCGTTCAAAAACTCGTTCCGGCAATCTCTGTTGTCTCCTGGTCCGATAGTATTGCCTTCCTAAGAAAAACACGTTTTTTTAAACGCTTCATTAAAATCATTTGGTCATTAATAACCAAACGATTTAAATTAAGGGCACTCCGTCAAAGCTAGACGAGCAATTTTCTTGTTTTGAAGCAAACTGTTTTATAATGTCACAAAACTTTGTTTTTTGAGTTTCTTCTCTTTCCACGCTTACCAGAGCAAGATTAGATTCTTGCCTTCCTCCGAGAGACAGCTGCCTATCTGTACCTGTAAATAAGTTATTTTTTTGCCATTGATCATATTATCGTAAGGAAAGCCTGTTCTGGCTTATTGTGGCCGACCAATATGACAGTGTAAATTTTAGCTTGATGAAGGACATCTCACAGCCACCGACAGAAATTGCTATGGTTAACATTATCTGAATGGTGACGCGAAGTTTGGGAAATACGCTATCAATTCCATACTGTACGACAAATTTTCGGAAGTTCTTCAAATCTTGACACTGCCTTGTCAACCCGACGTGGAAGCAGCAATCGCCAATCTAAAATCTCTGATTAGAGGTCGTGCGCGTCAACGTCGGAACGGTAAATCTCGCCAAAGGTGTAGAAACCCAACCGCGAGCTCAGTAGCGGAACGCCTTCCACTTGGAATTCGAGGCGGGTATTTTTTGATGAAACATGACCATAAAGCTTTCGTAGAGCAAACAAACCAGGGTCCCTTCAATCCCCTGCCCGTGCCTCACCTCGCCTTTTACGAATGTTCAAAGGTAAGAAAGCGTTACATGGCTCGCACAAAGGCGACAGCAACTCTCCACTCGGTGCCTCCGAAAAGTGCAGCCGAAGAATCCCCACGATAAGTGCCTCCGGGCGGGTTTTTATACCCCCGGGAGTCCGTTGTGGCCCCGAGAAGTTTGAATCGCTCCAATCAGGACTCTCGCTGGCCGAAGTTTAAAATCCGACGAATGGAGGCGAAGCGGTTGCGTCAGCCGAGCCGCCCCGATGGGGAAAGGGAGGGCGACACCGTCGCCAACTCCGCGAAGCCGCCTCCAGGCAAGCAGTCGCATGTCGGTTGCCGGTCTTTCACCCGATGCATGATTCGGCCAAGTCACCGCGACGCAAAAGGAGAGGCGTGGTTTGAACGAGGCGTGAATCGGCCCCGCTGTTGGCGCGTCGCCCCGTGCAACGCATTTGGTCCGGGTGCTCTGGCACAACAATACCTGCAAAGGGTTAATAGGAATATAAGGATGAAAATTTTAAGCACCCCCCCCCCCCCGCCCACTGCTGGAATACAAACGAGAACTGATGAAAACACATGCATGCAGCACGCACGCGCGCACACTGGATATCATCTGGGGGTTCCTCCTGCAGACTCCTTGATTCCGGCGCACCCGAGTATTCACGCATGGGTGGTGGCGCTGCACGACAAGGAGAGCAGTTTAACTGGTAGCTCCAGCATACACATTTACATCACGCACATCACGCATGAATTGGTAGACGTGTACATTTGTCCTCCTTCGTCATTTGGGCATTTTTTGCGCTTTACTCGTCAACCATGAATACCGAATTTCCCAGAAGTCCGTCTTAATCCGTTTAGCTGCTTGAAGAGCGATATTGTCACAAAAGAATAGCGCTGAGGTATACAAGGACGAAGAGAGGGGGACACTCAAGGGGGGCTATTGCAAGGGGGAGGGGTGCTAGCTCCCCGTGTGCACTAAATTCACTGGAACTTGGGGAGTACCGTCTTTCTTTTCTCTCCGCTGCCGCGTGAATCCGCCGTTCAGTGATCCGTCTCGGTCACGTGGTCGGCGGCGACCACATTCCGTCCAACTGCTCGATGATGCACATCGAATTTCGTCATCGGTTTCGTGCATGTATTTTTTTATTACATTACGTGCTACGACACAGTGTAAAGGATAACTGAATTCCAGGAGCTGCATGCTTTTGGCTGCAGCCCCTGTTGTTGTTGAACGGAGTTGATTACGCAGCTTACTCAAGTTTTGTTCGAGGTGCCGTGAAGAACTTTGCGCCCGTTTTACTTCTTTTTATAATCTCCATTCATCCCCTGTCCTTTTTTTGTATTCTCGACTTCTGATGATGATGATTGATGATTGCTATTGGTTTCGATCCCCTTTGAAGCGGGGTGATGACATGCCATCTTACCAAAAAGGACTAATATAACCATGTTTTACACTCTTGGTTTAATACTAGCGCTGCTTAGGGCAGGCCCTAAAGCTTATTAGGCCCGAAATACTTTTTTTCCCCTGTTACAGGTGGTAACTGTCCTAGTTCCCTCTCTGCTTTTCGTCCACCAGCATTCTAATCTTCTTTTCGTCCCCTCGACAGCTTTCAAGTTAACTTCCTCTCTGATACCCTTAAATCCCAGGGCTTCTGGAAGCTCAATATTCCCTCCATGTAGATTTGGATGGATACCCTCACATTCTAACACTATGTGCCGCATAGTTTCTGTTTCTTTTCCGTAGACCACGCATACCCCATCATTTTGTGAATACTTCCCCACAAAACTCTTAGTCCGCAGGCAACCTGTTCTAGCCTCAAAAAGCAAAGCACTGCCCTGGGAATTATCGTAGAAATTTTCCTTTTTGATGTTCAATTTCTCAGCCCTGTACACCTCTAACGACGTTTTAGCTTCCATTTTTTCCCTCCATTTATTCGTTTCAATCTGCCTTGCCTCTTTTTTGGTTACCTTGGCTGTTTTAGATTCTCCACTGTTCTTTCCGTATTTCATAGTTAGCCTTCTGGTCTTTCTTAACCACTGCGTGTCCACGCTTTTCAAGTATAGGGATCTAAAAACCTTAGCTGCCCACCTTCGTTGATCCATTGCCCTCAACCTCATCTCAAAGCATATTTTACTCTGCGCTTCTCTAACTTCAAACGACGCCCAGCCCATATCTCCCTGAACTGCTTCGTTAGTTGTTTTTCCATGCGCGCCTAACGTCCTACCGTTCTCTGGTTCACTTGAAGGCCTGATAGAACGTCTGATTTTAAGCAGAGTACAGCATTCGCAAACGTGAGACCCGGAACCATTACTCCTTTCCACATTCCTCTTACTACTTCATATTTGTTATACCCCCACAGATCTCTATGCTTCATTATAGCTGCGTTTCGCTTTCCCTTAACCTTAAGTTGCTGTTCGTGAGTTCTTAAGTAGTTATCCCCTTCGTTTATCCACACTCCCAAATATTTATATTCATTCACTCTAGGTAATTCGCCTTGCTGGATAGACACTACATCAGTGGTAGCGTCATTGAAAACCATTATTCCTGATTTTTCTGCACTGAAATCTAACCCGAGGTCGGTGGCTTCCTGGACGCTAATATTTATTAACTGCTGCATATCAGTTTGGTTATCAGCTAAAAGAACAATGTCGTCTGCGTATAACATTCCCGGAATATGCTGTTGTACCACTTCGCCTTGCAGCATATGGGTTAGGCTAAAACCTACTTGACTTTCTTCCAGTTTCTTTTCTAACCCTGCCATGTAAAGCATGAACAGTATTGGGCTCAAAGGACATCCCTGTTTCAGTCCCAGATGGATGTTGACCTGCGCATTTCTGTCCTTCCCAAGTAAGGTGCACTCTGTTGTCTTTATAGATTGTTATAAGGAACTGTACTAACTCGTCATCTAATCCCTGGAGTTTCAGCGTTCTCCACAGCCATTCTCTGTTTACATTGTCATATGCCCCTTTAATGTCCAAGAACGTAATCCATAGTGGTCTATTCTGTGTTTTCGCAATTTCAATGGCATTGCGTTATCACGAACAAATTGTCATCCAGTCGCCTGTCTTGCCCCCCCCCCCCCCCCCCTTCCCCTAAAAAAATGCTAACGCATGATGTTGCGGTAAATATACTTCTTCAATGGGAACATTTAGATATTACTACGCTAAACTTCAGGGACGGCATGATGAAAGGGGCTGCACATTCGAAGATCGACAGAGCATATACCCCTTAATAATTCCAATGACTATAGGCGATTTCCTGCCGCAACAATTTTACAAAACGCACGCTGGAAAAATCAAAAGACGGATTGCATATTGCCACTAGTGCTGACAGAGATTTTGTTTACTATTTAAATCTAATTTCAGTAAGCTGGAACATATTGCGATGCACGATAGGCAAAGTGTGCAAACGTTCTGTAGCGGATGGGAAGGGCTGGCGCTTCCTCCCCCTCTTTCCCCATAATTATTTTGCACGGGTGTGTGGATAATCGAGGTTATATAACTTGGATCAAGGTCACTCAGACGACCTCTGAGGGATATAGCCGTTTTAAGGTTAGGACGTTAAAAGTGATTTTTAATTTAAATGGTTTCGCTTGCTCCTCCCTAGGCTTGGCAATCGTTTGGAAACCGGAAAAGTAATTCAGTGTACGACACTGCCACATACGGATAACCTTGATGTTCGCTGATATGCGTCATACGCACCACTGCATGTTCGAAAACTGTGATAAAAGTGGTGGGACAATCTTTGGCACTATTCGGTGAAAACAACCAGCTTGTGAACTCTACGGCACACGAAGTTCCGGTGACTTTACGGCGCACGGGAAAGCGTGTTCCTTGCCCTTGGCGTGAATATCGTTACCGTACGTGCAAAAACAAATACTGTTTTGTAGCCCGTTTCTTATTTTGTTCGTAAATTACACAAAATTCTCAAATAACACATCAAACAGAGCCAATCCGCCAGCAGTAGAATAGTTTTCACACGCGCAAGCGGCGATTTCTATGCGAAGCAGACGATGCCTACGTTTATAAATTATTTAAACGTTGGACTTCAGTGCATAGAATATATCCTAGGAACTGTAGTTGGGCGACACGCCCGCAACGCTGGACTTAATCTGGCAACAAAACCACAATGTTGCACGCGCGTCGCCCGCTAATGGCAGTACTTTCCTAGTTTCAGTGACTGTAGTGTGCGTACCCCGGCACGGCGCCCCTTGTCCCCCCCCCCCCTTCGTTTTTGTCTTCCTCAGCGCTGTTCGTTTGTTGCAATGTACCGACAAGTCCAAACTAGCACTCTTTTCAACGGCGACATTTGCCGCTGCGCCGCCCCGCTGCGATTTTTCTCCCTAGGGCACCAACTGGGCGTACTCGGCTCGGCGCCCACTCCCAACACCCTCTGGACTAGGCAGAGGGTGTTGCCCCTCCCAAGTGGCGCCCGGGGCACTTGTACCCCCCTGCTCCCCCTTAGTTACGCCACTGATCGCGCGCCCAATTGAATATTCCCGCTTCCTACGCCTACATGCCTCAGTTTCCCCCTAAACTCATTCAAATAATGTCTAAATACAGTGCTGGCTGCGTTAAGGGTCACCATGCCCAGTGCGTTTCATTGTCGTAACAGTGGTTCGAGGTCAGCCACTGAAAGGTCTACTAATTTCCATGCAAGGCAAATAGGCGCGAAATAACAGGTTTGAGCAAAATTCCAACGCCGCGAAGCCGCATGCGTATAAATACCCCCAGATCTCCAGCGATGTATACGGGGCCCCTAGAACCGGTCTCTTCTGGCTTTTCTATGGGGAACGGGTAAAATGGGGCCCTTTATGCCGTGGGTCAATCTGTCCCCAAGAAAGAAAGAACAATGCGAGACAACGTGGCGCCCCTAGATAAAGGGACAAACTAACGCGTCGTATACGATCGCCGTCTGCCGCCGTCGCTGCCACTACGTAATACAAAAATGAAGTGGGACATAGGGAAATCCTTCCTTCCCTGTTCTCTGATTCCGCCATTTGCGCGTCGCGCGCCTCGAAGTGGTTGACGCCTACGAGTTGTAACGTACGTCCCATTGCCTGCACTTTGACAGTCTTTGAATACTCCGTGCAAGCCGCGGTGAGTTTTGTAGACATTTCATCCTGCGTTGTGTTTTGAGCTAGGTGGTAGTACTCGGCTGTTATTCAGTCCTCTGGTATTTGCCGCGCAATTTCGGGCCGGGGTCGAGCTTAGCGTTCAGACAGCCTCCCGACACTGAGGGTTTCGCGGCAAATTCCCGACGCTCTGGCGAGCCGTTTATGTTTTTTGCGGGTAAACAATGCAGTTGCGCTTAGTAACCTCGGTCTGCAGAATCACGGAAAGCGCTAGAAATCGCGCAAAGTGCTTGTATGCGGGTTACTTGAAACTCGGACACCTTATTGCGAGGGGCCGATAGGAAAGCGAATGTCTAAAATGGCGGTACTTTGTTTCAAAAACCTGAGAAGCTAGATGGCGGTTGCTGAGTGGCCGAAGAGCTCCCTGTCATCGAGTTTCATTGAGGAATTATTGAATAAAGCGCTTTGCTCCCTGCTTTTAGCACAGGACTTCATTCGGTTCTACGTTCTGAGGTGCGTGAGTGGATTTCCTACGCCTATGGCACTCGTAAGTCATGCGTTAGCTTTCGTGACGGCTCCTGCGAGGTCGGTGCGAAGACAGGTCGGCCATTTTGTTAGCTCGCTGCCTGGGGAAGACGGGGGAGGGGGGGGGGGAGGTGACGGTTTGAGTCACCTACAGCGAGATGCGCACGCGGAAGGCGCCCGTAGTGCTAGGCTTTTCCACAAGGCAGAGAAGCATTGTGCGAAGCTTGCAGTACACGCGAAGCTTGCAGCGCGCTGAATCGTACCACTGGGAAGTCGCCAGCTGCTTCATCTGTTCTCTTCAGTATCTATCTAGATGACTTGTTTGAAATTTGCGATATAATTAGTATCATATACTATTGTCGGGGCAAAGAGGTCTTTTAATGAAGCAAATTAGTACTTCGTCTATGGTCGACGAACGCGGAGGGAAAGTTTATTGTCCTGTTGGGGTACTTAATTTTATTTTTGTTTGTCCGTAATAGAGAGTTTTAGCAGACCGTCTGTTCCGTCGTTTCCGTTGGGGCCGGGTTGACCGGTACCCGCCAGCTGGGCACTTGCGTATTCGTTCCAGTAAAGTGGATTAGTTCCGCGGGCCGGCCCTCGCCATCCCCGCGCATTCGTTACAGTGGTGGGTGTCCCCCTCGCCGTTCTCGCGTGCAGGTGCAGTCGTGTCCCGATAAACACGGTAACCACGGAACATATGGAGCATGCGGAGTGCTAAAACTCTCTGATATCGTTCTACCGGTGTAAAACCGTTTTTCCCGAGACAGGCCATCAGTTGGAACTTAAAAGCAAGGGGGTTGGAAGCTTCGTGGCAGGCGCACTCAAGGCAGAGTGACTACTCACAGTTCGTGAGTAGTCAAGTAGTCAAGTAGTCAAGTAGTGAGTAGTCAGCTCAGGGCCAACTTGAGGTCCAAACCGAGGAGTGTAGAGGGATGGGGTGCTGTGGAGGAGACTGGACAGGGAGGAAAGGAGAAGGGGGAGGAGAGGGAGCAACTCCGCTGCACATCAAATCTGCACCACAACGTGGAAAATTGCGATAAGATTGCATTGACAGGCGTCAGAGTTTTTTACTATTTCTTCGACTATTCCTGAATGTTTTGGCTATTTCTTTTCCCCTTAAAAATTCCAACTCTGCTTTGTATTCTTGCTTACGCCGCGATAAACAGCCGAATATTGAGTTAGAAGAATTTAGCTGTAGAAGATTATTTTTGACTGGAGAGTTTAGATGTGGAACTTCTTTCGCAGCTTCAAACCTCGTCGGCGGTTTCACTCGCCTCCCAGCTGGTGCGTCGCTCCCGGACTTGTGTGCGGCAGCTACCAGCTCGGTGTTTGTGCGATGTATCTTGCGAAGCAGTCTTCGGGAAGCGTGGTGTCTTCCTCCTAAATGGTACTGTGTCAGCGTGTGGATTGTTGGCACCTTAGTCATGAAAATGGCTTTGCAAGTGAGTTAGGCCGTGTTTCGATACTCGTGGACTGTGATGTGTAAGACTCGGTGACGTGTGCGCCTATGAACGTATTGAAACTCGAACACACGTGATGTGGCTAGAACTGCATGGCCAGGGATGATGGACTTTTATCGAACTTTCGCCGTGCGTCAAATCGTCGAATTGTGAGTATAGACAAGCGTTATTTTTGTGCTCTTTCTTTTTTTTGGGGGGGGGGGCCTAATTTTTTGCCCAAGATTCCGTGTGGCTGCATATTATAACCTGGCAAGCACTTGTTGTCACTGAACCTCAAGTATGCTCCAGTGATAGTCGGTGATATATATAATGATGATACTAAAAAAAAATTAGGAGCGAAGAGTAAATATACGGCCTCTGTCCGACTAGCGCGGTAAATGCTTAAATCTAGAAATGCTGAAACAGGCCAACGATTCATTATCACAAGCGTTTGGTGATTGTTACCTAAAGTAACGTAACTACAACGTAACTGCCTTGTCCGACTGGTCTGTTAATTATAACGAGGTGGCCGTAATATTGTAGCAGAATGCGCAACGCACAAGCGAAAATCAAGCCCTACTACAGCCAATAATGCTGAGCAGGCACTAGTATGCTGCAGTGTTTTCAGAATAAATGCATGTGAAGCAGTAAGACGCCACTCATCGAAGTGCAGCTAGCGATCGGGGAGGCGCCTTAGCGCCGCTGCCCAAATGCGCGCGCGCGCGTGTGGGTCGGTGTACGGGAATGAGTAACGGGCTGGGGTGGGCGACAACGAACAAAGGAAATGCGGAAGCAGAGTCTGCTTGGTGGTTTATGCGTGTACCGGCAAGATGTGTCTCGCATATACGTTTACAGCGCATGAACGCTATTTTTTCGCGCAGTGCACGTACGTGCTTTTCGCTGGTAGATTGTTTATAAAACGCCCATTAATCTTCGGCATAAATGGTTTTGTGTATAATAAGAAACAGTTAAGGCAGTACCTAATATTAACATAAGGTATAAAATCCCCCTATGCTGGTTGCCTAATTCAAAAATATTTTGATGGAACCCACTAGTCGACGTCACAGTCACTGCTTTGGGGTTCTCTGTCGTGTAAAGCAAATTTAAGCTCCAAGATAATTGAACCAACAGTACGGGAAATTATAAAACAAACTTCCAGTCATGTGCGAAAATTAAACTGCAAGCTAAATTGCCGCAAAGGCAACCGTGCGATCGTTCGCAATGCATCCGACAACCCGCGCGGCCGAAGGGTGTCCTCCTTTGACGTCATGACGGGCACAACCAATCAGGGGCGTCAAAAGGCGAAAAGCGCGCGTCTTTCAAACGGGGCCGCGCTTTTTGCAAAATAAATGCCACTTGGACTCATGTACGATAAATTTCAATGTGATATTCGGAATCAGCGCGCAAGAAACTATAAAACTGTTAATCTAACTCAATTTTTTTGGAAAGCGCTTCAGCTTCCCTTTAAAGCTGCTCGTATTATATAAGGTCCCTTTAGTATTATACGTGTAGCAGCGGCCTCTCTCTCTTTCCACGCGCGGTCCGTCTCCCCGTCTGAGAACTCATCCTCCGGCGCTGTTTCCCTTTCTGGCGCGTGCTACGATTTTTTGCATGATTCTGTGTACCTGACAACGATTTCATGTTTTCCATAAAAAAGCTGTTTTGATATTCCCCCGGTCATTAGGTGCCTTGCCGTCGTCCACTTGATAAGAAGTTTTCCGTGCATCTTCCTGCTTTGATGCAAATGACGTTAAAAGAAGAAAGCATTTTGGCGTCCTTTCTCATTTTCCCTACCACACAAACTCGTCAATGCATTAATTTGGGCTAGTTTGTGGGAGCAGTGAAACATATATGTTAAAACAGCGTGGTATACAAGGCGACAAAGAAGCGAATACACCGGACTATAGCGCTGGGCATCAACTGAATTTTTTCACTACACACAAAAAAGATATACTGAAATAGCATATGTACAAACATAGGCGTAGTAATCAGGAAAATTTCCGTGAAGTCAGGTGGTCGAGTTCTTACACACGTGGCAAGTGCGCATTCAGATAATGTTTCTTTTTTTTTTTTGACAAGCTCATAGATGCCCCGTGCTTATACAGTTATCACCTGCAGGCGTTCACGATGCACCATGGGTATCCGATTACCTCTCCGACAGATCTGTCTTTATGTCCACGAAGGACGGTGAAACAGCCTCTCACAATCTCACGTGAGGTGTGCCGCAGGGCGGTAATTTAAGCTCAACCCTATTTAAAATCATCCTCATTATAATTACGAAGGGTGTGGCACACAATGTTGAAATATCGCTCTATGCTGATGATATCTGCACCTGGAGCTCTGGCCGCAACAGGAATGTTTTACGAGCTGGCTTTGAAAAAGCCATCAGTTCAATAGCGGACTTGACGCGCGGCCTCGACATCTCGGCTGGGAAATGTTCGGCAATAGCCTTCACCAGGCGCGATGTCTCCCTCTATCATCTTTCAGCGGCAGGGGTCCCCATACCCTTCGTGGACTAGCACCGATCCCTGGGCGTAACACTTGTCAGGTCGATGAGATGGTCCCCTTACGTTCGTTTCCTGAAAGAGAAGCTGGGCTCCTTTGCTCAGGTGTTCCGCATGCTGACCAGCGGCTCAGGAGGCTGTTCTGTTGGGCCCCTCCTATGTATCAACTCAGCATTCTGCAAAGAACTGCTTCGGTACAGCCTCCCAGCCCTCGGCCCCCTTTCCAAGACCAACACAAGGCTGTTATAAAGTATGTAAACCGGAGCTCTACAGCTTTGTCTTGGGCTTCTGAAGACAACTTCTACGCTGGGGACCATGCGAGACTCTAGGCGCTTCTTCCCCAGTGTACAGGTCACAGAGGAGCAGCTTTGCATACACCCGTGGCTGGCGACTGGGGCCCCTGGACACCCATTGAATTAATTCTAGCTCCACCTTAGCAGCACAAGACACTCTTCAACCCTTGTGTCAGAAGTACCCTGCGCCGCTTCATCTGCCACCCTGGATGTACTCCCCCTGGCGAACTGTCCCCACAATACCGGGCATCAGCAGAAATCAAGGTTGTGGATTCCAGCCCTAAAGTACTTCACTGTAGAGCGCATGTGGAATGGCTATACCCTAACCACAAGCATATTTACACCGATGCATCGGTGACAGCCACAGCATCTGCGATCGGAATCTGGGTTCCATCGACGCGGACCACAATTGCGGCTAGGTTAAGCAACAAAACGTCGACCACCTCAGAACTTCCTGCCTTGCGCAGAACTTGCTGCCTTACGTGCAATTCGCTTTGTGGCAAAGCCAACCATGACCGTCGATACAGTTGAGTTAGACACGGCCACCCTTCTCTTGCCCTTGCAATTTCACCAATTACATCATTTTATTACAACAATTTTATGGCTTCAATATTAGGTGGAAGAAGGGACAATGAGTATAATGCATGTTCGCCCATTTCCCATAATTCTTGAGGCAAAAATACCACCCCATATCACAGTAGGGTTCACTCCATCTCGTAGACAATGCTGCTGCCGTAGCGGATGGTTGCTTCTAATATAAATGACCTTTTTCTAGCTTCTTGGCCAATCCCCTACAAGGCCACATGCAATATGGTAGCTGATGCGGCGTGTTCCTCTCCCGTTTCAACGCTGACATCACGGCAGGTGGTCACTTCTCATATCAACTGTTTTATGCTTCTTAGCCAATCCTCCGTAAAGGAACAATCATCCCGCATAGCTCAGTGATCTTGCGACAGACAACCCAATTTGCCTACACTATAAAATGACCATGTTTAAAGAACGTTAAAGAAAAAAGTGCACGTTAAAGAACTCCAGATGGCCTCAGTTAGCATGCACCTTGAAGCTACAACAAGCCTCACTGCTCAGCTGTAGTTGTGTGTGTGAAGCCCCTTCTTGAACACTTTCTCCTTCCAAATACATTTGATTCTTCTATGTTCAATAATGCGCTAAAATTTGTTAGTTCCTGAGATATTGCCCGGCAAATAAACCATGTTTGTCGGCCACACCACAAATTTAAGCTTGTGCTGGGGATGTCCTTACCTGTTTCGTCCATTCCTTTCAGTCTAGTAAAATGAGTAGGCAGAATGAAATGAGTAGTCAGAGTCCTTAGATTCAAAAATTTATTTGTAAATATTTTAATGTATTGTACAGAACTTTTTAGGAAAGCCTAAATCTCATTGCGCATGTGCATCATTCCCATGTTTTTATAACATTCTCATTTATTATATTTTTTTTTAACATCGGCACACGCAGGCGGTCTTCATGTGTCGGCACTCCAGGGGTCCAGCACGCACATCCAGGTGAAACAAAATACCGGCAGGGCTTTTTTTTTTAGGTTCAAGTAGACAAAACGGACATATGATGACCATTGATTCTCGTAGCTGGGAGATTGTGTCACTCAAGAGAGATTAGATTTTTTTGTCTTTTATCCAGGCGCGAATAATTAGGCAAAGGTAAGATTTCTAACAATTACAAATAAAGATCGTGGCCATTGGAAAAAAAAATAACTAAGGGAAGGTTAAAAAAAGAAAGCATGTTGGCCTGGTAGCAAATCAAACACACGCACAAAGAAATTACTGAGCATAAGAATATAAGCAAATTTGTGCATGTTGCAGTTTTAGGGCAAGGATTCAGTGCAGTGTAATTTTTGCTTTAGAGATCGTGATCAACGCTAGCTGATTTCCAAACTCTTTTACGCAGTGTCTAATTTATGGACAGTTAAAACAAGCAATTCTTTGTTCTTTCCAAGAGATCGCAACTGGGCAGCATGTATGGGAACACAGAAAACAGCACTGCGCACAAGTACTGGTAACAGCGTTTTCTCTTCCTGTCCCAGTTGGCGAAGCCTGTCACCCAACATGTGGTGCAGTGGACACGTAAGCTTTTTACAGCGCAACCAGTTTCCAGGCACAAAACACGCAGAATCATCAAATTTTCATCAAAACTCAAGTCTGCTCTCGGTATTAGATGTTCTCATGCCTCCAGCCAGCACAAGTATCAGGCCCACTTGCAATTTTTACTGCTTAGAATAACAAAAAATTGCTTCCCAGAATGTGCACACGAACCTTAAGTGTGGGAGTCACCGTGAGGGAGAACTTATAAATATAAATAAGTTAAAGGCCACCTGTTCCTCAGCGGAAGAACGGCAGCCGGCGAAAAATTGCTCACGCCCCCAACCAGCCTCTATTCGCCCCGAGCGCGAACAGAGTCGGCCCCTGGCGGCGGCGGGACGAACCGCTCCTAGTGTGGATGGCGCTCTCGCGTCGTCTGCTTTTTCACATTGCGTGCGGCGCAAGACGCGTGCTGCACACGACAAAACAACCAATATGTGTGCTCGTTTGGCAGTAAGCAATGACATAGTTACCTCTGCTTGCGCATTTCCTCTAGAAACGCAATAATCAGTGGCCGTTGAGGGTTAATGCGCTGGCTTAATTCCACGAAACATCTTCGCCGTGGTCACCGCTTGAGTGTGAACATTGCTTACACACATTGCACTTTTCCTATTGCTGAGTGCAGTCGTCTGCCGTTTCGGGAACGTCGAAGGGTGCTTATTGAAGGTGGCGTGGTGATTATTTAAAGGATAAAAGTTTAGTACGCGAAACGGGTAAGAAGCGACAAGACCTGTGTATACGCGTGCAAATTCCACTCCCTTGTAAAACTGCGCTGTGTCCTTATAGAAAGAAGAAACAAACAAAAACATTTACACTGCACACGACCCCTGAGCTATCGCCCATACATTACCGGACACGTATTTTACACCAGCAAGCGCCTGTGTGATCGTGTCCTTACCGTACCTTTTCTAAAATAAATACCATTTTCGGACAGTCGTTGTTTATACTGAGGAGGAGGAATAAACATTTATTCAACTGTATCGAGTTGCTAATTTTACGTATTATTTAAAATACGTTTCTATGGATGCGCAAGAGTATTTAGGGGGGATTTTTCGGTAAAATTAAGCAGTTGTGAGTTTGCGTCTGTCGTGTGGCATTTCGTGTGTCATTTTCATATATATCATTTTCAAATCCGACATGAATCACCTTGTCCAGAATTCTCACTCAGCATAACCAAATGCCTAATATGGTCACGTCTTAACCTCTTAAGGTGGACCTAAGTTTAAAGAAAGAGGAGAAAACGTGTAATATAATGCACGTTGTTGCCCACATGTGTGAGGAGTGTGTGCCTTGACTCGTTGATTTTTTTTTTTATTTTTTCCCACAATGCTTGCTTTCAATACATTTTTGAAAAAGGCGAGCCACAATTCCTGGACAATCTCGGACCAAAGGGGGCTTAATCAGTTTTGAAAATACGTACTGCTGTTTCACCGCTACTGAACACAACGCTTACTGTATAGTTTCCATTGTAAGTAATACTGATAACCATAGTTTGGCTTTTCGCGTTACATGCGTTCTCTTCTCTCTGCTCTTGCAACGTTGGCAGGACCCCCCCCCCCTCTTCCCGAAAAAAAAAAAGGAAATGCACAGAATTTCATTTTTTAACCAATCCTCAAGAATTAAATGCCAAGACAAAGGCGATATTCAGTTTGCAAAACAAAGTAGTTAACGGGAACCCGTTGCGCTGATTCGCAACGAGAAATAAAAAGAAAATGTTTTACTACATCTGCAACAGCGCAACTTCGATCATTTATTGCCATCTTTAGGGTTCGTAAGCGACCTTATACGCAAGAATGCAAACACATCTCGCTGTTGCAGGCACCTGTTAGATTTTAAAAGGAACGCAAATGGTCAAAAGAGTAGCCGTAACAGAAAACTTGTGCTCACTGTGAGATCCCAGAAGCTTGGTTTGCACACTGTAAACCTGCTTGTCACTTTGCTAAAACCTAGCTAAACATGAGATGTTGATTGTACTGTGTGCGTTGATAATTCAATTCGCAAGTTCACTCGCTACGAAAGCCGTAAATAAGTGATCTGAAACCGTTATTCATCAAACCTTCCTTCAGAGTCGCTAAAATTTAATTTAAAAGACCCGTTGGTTACATTTATATCTCTGCGCTGATCAAAATTCAGTAATTTTATGTTGCCTTTTGAACACACAAAAAATATCGTAATCTCTTAGAAAGAATTTCGGGGCAGTTAAGTAGTGTTACCATTTCAGGGCATCCCACAAATGCAAGAATGCGTCATGCTACCAGTGAAAGCGATTGAGATTGCCGTTGTAAACTGAGTTTCAGAGATCGAGGATTCCTGATTTGTTTCTATTTATGCTTTTATTGAAGGCTCAAAGCCATAGTCTGGAAAGATCGAGGTTGCTACGAGCCACAGCGTACAAGTTCATTGTCACAATTACGGCAATTCTGAGATTCCCGATGAGCCATCGCTTTTTTTGGCGTAGTAATGAAAACTGACTGCCGCTTCCATGCTATACATTGAACGTTGAGGAACCGAACTACAGCATACCACTCTTGTTTGCGCCTTTCGTGCGCACATACTGCGAGAAAAAAGCACGAAGCGCGCCCACAGTGTGTATTCTTACGGGCCGCTCAGCGGAGCATCCACACTAGCAGCGCGACGGTGTCGCCACCTACATGTCGAGCTCGCGGCGAATAGAGTCGCGGCTCGCCAGGTTTTGGCGACTTGGAGCATACGCTCTCACATTTTCAATCAATGCCTAGCGCGAATGAAGCCGCTTACATTCGCAGTTATCTTGAACACTCGTGCGCCTAAAAGACGGAAAAAAGAAACTGAACAAAACGTGCGCAAGCTTCAATATCATCAGAGCTTTGGAAAACCTATCCTTTTTTACACGAGATAAAGAGAGATTAAAAAAAATGGACAACAGAAAGCTCGTGGGCTTGACGAAATGTATCAGAAGATCGCTATTTACACAACGTGCACGTCGGGTGTCTCGGGCAGGCTGGGCGCACAAGTTTTGGAGCTATCATTATCGATTTAATAGTACTTAAAGACCACGTGATTGATGTGTGGAAATGATTTGTTTTTGTAACTTGGGGAATACGTTTGGAGTGTACACGACTGTGAATACTCCAAGGCAATGACGTTTGGTGACACACTAATCAACTCAACGTACCAATAGAAGTGCTCTTACTGATGTAGCTCACATTGAGACAGCAGGTGTGAGCTTTCTTAGTTGTCCATTGATTGCGTCACCTTGTTATCAAATTTAAGAGGTGCAACAGCCTTGCCCAATGCAAAAAAAAACTTCACGCAAAATTAAAGGGTCCCCAAGCCACAAACGGCAGTGTCAACGCCCGTCCATTTTAGCCCTTTTAAAACTACCCTCGGCCCATATTGCCGCATGTTGCTTATCTACATGGCTCTCTGTACACGAAGACGGAAAGTGCCGAGAAAAAAAGTATATGCATCTGTATTTATATATACTATATCTTTCCGTCGAGCTACATTGGAAGCAAAAAGTTTGGTCGAGTGCACCAGGCGATTGCGTCAGAAAAAGGGAACCGAAAAGTGCGCGTTATCACAACTCAATATATAGATTTATCATTTCTCTCCCTCAACTCTTCCTTCTCTGCACGAAAGAAGGCAGCTCTCGTTCACTAGCATCTCTCCATTTCATCGCCGTAAGCGTGAGGCTTAGCAGCACATGCGCACAAAGGCTTTGGGCTCGCACACAGACGCAGCAAAAAGTGGGGTCGTAAAGAAGAGGGAAGGGCGCCAAACCTAGGGAGTAATTACAGCGAACCAACCGTAAAGGCGCGTCAGCACTTTGACTAGACCTCTTGCAGCTTGTAGGAATAACACGATCGGTGAAGTGCAGGGCTGAGGAAGAGGAAAACGAAAAAGATGATGCACATAGTGACAGGCAGGAAGCAACAGATTATTCTTACTGCATCAAGTCCGGCCAAACACAAATGACTAAGCAATGCGTTCCTTCCTGTCTCTTCCACTTAGACAGGGAAGGAAACGGTCCGAACAGCCGCTACAAGACCTCATCACTTTTCCAGCGCTCTTCTCGCAGAACTAGCAGAGTCCCCAAAAAATCACTCACTTCCAAAGCCACAACAAGTCGGGCAGCAAGAAGACGCGACATAAATAATAATAATAATAATCATAATAAAAAGAACTGACTAGTCTCTATATGCGGTCACTCGACGGCGATAGTCAGTTTGTGAGAAGTAGGACACAATCTCTCTTTGACGCTTCCAGCGAGCCGGAAGTGGCGACGACGGTAAAAATAAAGAAGTCAAAGCACGTCGGGAGTGCCGCCGACGATGTCAAGGTGGCGGCGCCGTGTTGCTGCAGCGAGTTGCAGGCGAACTTGAGACGAAATTCCCAGACGGGCGGTGAGATGTCCGCAGTAGCGGTTCCCGGCTAGTGCCAGGGGTCGCGCCTCTTGGGCGAATGCGCTGATGAGGTGTTTCCGGTTCCGGCGGTACCTCGCGCTTGTGGCTGTGGGTATCTTCGCAGGCGACGACGCTACCGCCGGTTGTTGACTATGCTGGTTGCCCGGAGGCCCTTCTGGGCGAGCAGGTTTCGGAGCTTCTGAAGGTTGTTCTGCGTTATCGGGTCGTCTGGCTTGAGTCGAAGTGCCTCGAGGTAACTGGCCTCCGCTTCAAGCAGCTTCCCGTTGACGTGCAGCATGGCCCCGAGGTTCATGTGACTCGTCACCTCCTGTGTCAAAGTGAAAAGAAACGGGCAGAGATGTTATGGTGAACACTTGATGGTCAAAGATATCGAATCAGTTACAAACTACATGCACTGCTTTGAGAAGAGATAATATACTGACATGACTAGTTGCTCAGTGCTTCATTAGTACCAAGGATATTGTAATATCTCTGAAATATTTTGCCACGTGCTGGGCTCGGCTGGCTGGGAATGACCACCAACCATAGACTCAGTATCTCTCATGGGCCCCAACAGAATGCTCATCGGCATTGGTAACAAACCTGGTGACCGTGGCGTGCATCTCTAAAGCAGGTGAAATAACGGAAATTGCTTTTGAATTCACTTCATAAGTCAATAAGAAAAAACAAATGTTTTATTCATGCTAATATCTTAAAGGTCGACCCTTAACTTGACCAAAAAGGTGTGCTGTGCAGCTAAACGAAGAAGGTAAGTTGTTATTGACAGCAGGGGCTCCATTTGCAAACATGGGTAAACAAGTTTTGAAACATACACAGAAGTAACACAGCCTCAAATATTAGTCAAGATGCGTGGATTTCTTCTTCTTGTACTTTAAATGGGACTAGAGCAATGGGGAAAAGTCATGTTGGATACAACTTAGGGCCAGCTGGATATGCACGCATTAAATTTGTGATTGTCTAAATATAGAATCAGTAGTGGCTGAGATAAACAAAAAGTTGTTAATAAGGATGTTTGATTATACATAACTGGTGTAAGAGGAGGTAAAAAGCGTAATTAGAAAATGGCATATGGCTTAGTCGCCTACAGCAATAGTTGAAATGCTTCCTAGGTAATCGGCCCGATTGCAGCCCAAGCTGAATCACAGCTGTACCGGGTACATGCTGAAGACATTTTATTGTAGTATATAAAATAAAGAGTATAAATAAACCCCAAAATAAAACAATATGGGAGAGAAGAGTTGCCAAACGTCACTGCTCTACTTTTCTAAAGCAGACTTCGCCACAATCAGACACTATGTGCGGCAGAGCACGCTTTACAGGCACAGGTGCTTTCAAAGTACCTCGAAGTAAAACACACACACACACACGCACACGCACACGCACACGCACACGCACACGCACACACACACGCACACACACACACACACACACACACACACACACATATATGGAGAAATTATACACTTAGTATGCATGAAGTATAAACTAAGGAAGTGTGTAATACAGCACAGCCCAATGTTATCAGAGCTGCTGAAAGTTGCTTTTTGTTTAATGCAGCACAAAGTCAGATATTCTTAAAGGAGTATTGACACGAAATTTCAAAGCTCAGATAACAATGTAAAAAGCTTTCTTTGTATATGGAGATATTCCCTCGGAAGTTTAAACCGTAATTGTTCAGTAGAACATATTTTAAATCAATTTTGACCTTTGTGCACACGAGAAAGCTCATTCGCACCATCGAGCCAGCTCATGACATCATCCGCGCTTCAACCCGAACGGCTGATGTCAAAGCTCCCGTGACGTATTGAGGCGACCGTGGTGCTGTTGGTGCGCGCTTTTCCACCTTGTGTGTCACGTCACAGTTTTTGGGACTGATGTCACGTTTGACTACGGCCGGCCAGGCCATTGTGTCACGCGCGTGCCCAGCTGGCATCGGCTGTGGTGCGACGAGAACAGTGACGTCAAATGCACCTTCCCGTCATGGCGGCTGCCTCGGTGTTCGGTTCACCGAAACCGAAACTGACATGAATAAATGGAGCTGTAAGTAATTATTTATACTGCGTTCGACAATCTAATGTGCCATTATATGATTAGTGGGCTCGTAAGCACCTACAACCCTGAAAAAAAAACATAACACAAAAATTTCGATTCAGTACTCATTTAGCTTGTCATTCGCTGAAGCTACAACTCGGCTATCAGGTGTGCCGTAGCATAGGGCTACAGATTAATGTAAAATACTTGCAGGTTGTCAATGCGCACCCCATGAGGAACTGCGACTAGGAATGGAACCCACAAACTCGTGCGCACTAGTGCAACCCTTCGGCCACTGTGCCACTGTGATTGGTGTCACTCAAATTTTAACGTCATGCATGCTGCACACATCATTTTGTTTTTGCCCCAAGAATGTTAAGAAAAAAGGATTCCCCAACTGAGGAGTTCCATCGCGGTGTGAAGGCAACTCAGCAAAAAGAAAAAAAAGAAAATGGCATATATCACTTTGCTATTTGAGAAAAAAGAAACGGGGAACTTTCGAAAAAAAGAAAAAAAAACCTATTGTGTTAGGCCACGAAAATAAGCATCAGTTTGTAAATGTGCACCGTAAATGCTCATCAGCACGAATTTGCTGTTATGCAGGAATCACTAAGTTTATTGCCATTTCTCAGTTCACATGGCGCCATCTACCGACAGACTGAGCTACTATGATTTGCGTTACAATTGCTTGCTGAATTCAGGCAGCTCTAAATGGAAGTGCTTCCAAATTTCAAAATGTCAAAATGCATTAACGTGTTTTTCAAAAGCAAGAAAAATTTCAGTGCCCCAGAAATCTATACTTACACCGGGTCGCAGTTTTACAGCAGTGTAGTAGAAGGCCTCTGCTTCTGCATTCCTGCCTGCTTGCCTGAAACGAAAAAAATGCACAAGGAGTCAGAAAGGGTGTATTCAGAACAGGTACAATTACAATAATTATGGCCTTATCGTGGTGTACGTAAAAGATACAGGGTGCATGTTTTCGGGGACGGGTTCAACGGTTACACAGCTGCGAAAGCTAAGAGGAGTCGTTGAAGGGGCCACGCCAACAGCACACAAGTTTGGCTCATTTGAAAGATTGCCTCAGAAACATACTTACACCACTTTTAACGCACAATTCACTCAAACAAGCTATATAATTAGGAAAAAATGGAATGGCCATGCACAACAGAACCTTTGATTGTCATATGCCCAGCTCAGGCCGGGAAAAGCAAACGCAAATTAGGCAGGGCTTATAAGCTTGCTAAAGGAGCTATTTGCACTTAAATGTAATGCATATTCACCTTACAGCAGTGAAAATGGTGGGATAAACAGTGAAAATTATGAAAATACACGTAAACATAGATGTACCCATGCGGACTGTGGTTGGTACTGGACGCACTATGCTTTCTTTACCTGCACAGCAGCCCACCGCTTTGGAGTTTTCTTACACGAAACTGGCCGGTTGGCGTAAGCGACATTGTCTTATAAGACCCCGTTTGTCGAGCATACCCCATGTTTTACGAAACGATTATTTTCTGCCGTTGACAAAAACAAGCCAGGAGCAAATGCGGTCAAAAACAAAGCAACGGCGGACAACGGTCCGCAGCTGACTACGGTAGCGCCGTCTTGGAGGACTGACAGTAGGCAAGGCTGCAGGGCTTAATGACGCACTGGAAGTTTGTTTGGATACCCGCCCTCATGACATCATGGTAAACGTCGCGAAAACACACGATCTGGCGGAACAATAAAACTTTTGCCTAAATTGGTTAATTTCTCAGTGAATAAAGCATCGTTTGCTGCCGGACAAGCACCGGGGGCACTCTAAAACACGAAATGTCTGGAATAAAACAAATTTGTATTTTGCCTGCATGGCCCTTTTAAGGGGTAGCCTGGGAGCTGGTACCTAAGCCACTGCAGAAAAGTAGCATCTGGTAGTGGGGAGTTACAAGCATGTGCTTGGGTTAACATAATGTGCCTCACAAAGTTCATCTTGGGTGCTGTGGATGGACACCTGAAGTAGTTTGGCAGTGGAATTTATTGAAAGAGCCCTAGTTCTAGTTTGTATCTCTGACGAATGATTGTGTCTACTCTGGATTCCACTGTTTCTGAGTGCTAAACAGATGACTCCATAGGTGATGCAACTATTCCTGTATAATTCATACATGATCAGATTATTTGATCCCTTGATGGCAGTGGAAAATGCATCAAATGAGACGTATCATTTGTAGGGGTGTGCAAATACTCGAATACAGTCGAGTCCCGCTACAACGAAATTGACGGGACGTGCGAAAAGTTTCGTTGAAGCGAAAATTTGTTGAGGCGAAATCTGCCCAGAAACAACACGGAAAGGCCAGAAAAATAGCCCCGTATGTTTCCGCATCATTGGCAGCATAATACAATGTTTAGAAAAAGGAGTGACGCGCAATAACGTCATGTTTATTCCGGTAACAAACATACCAATGGATACCTGTTTTTTCACTGCATGCAAAGAAGGTGTTACGGAGGGGGGTGAAGAAATGTAGGCGCAAAACGTATTGCTGTACAACAAGGCGTGTCCACCGAGCTGATTACTTGCAGATAGCTGCTAGGCCATCGGAAGCCCCCCTCTCGCTTGTGGCAGGAGCGGTGCCGTTATCTTATCCTCTGACAGGGCACGGCAGCTACTGACCTTGGCAGGCAAGGCGCGCGCGCTTGCATTTAACATGACCGCGCGCTCGCGACTAAGATAGGATGACTTGGCTTCAAGACCAAACACGCAAACATGATTTTTGCTCTTGGCTATGAAGAATGGTAGAAGAAAAACGGCAAGGACAGCTGCTCACAACGCATACATGACGGCGCCGCGCCAGCAGCGGATCACATTCGTGCGATTTCAACTGGATACAGATTGGCTGCAGAGGCTGTAGCTCCGGCTTGGCGAACCGGGCCTGCGCCTCATGTAAAGATGGCCAGCCACATCGTTATCACCATCAAACAATGGCGTCCTCCTATGAGTTGTTTTTTGTTTGTTTTGGGTGGCGGTGTGGGCGCACCGCGCATGTTTTCGGTGAAACTAAGCGTCCTGAATGTATGAAAAGTTACACATAGCTGGCGCTATGGTTATTTTATTGCAAAATAATTGTTCAAACCCTGCCCAAATCATCGAAAATTTCGTTGAAGCGAAAGCAAGCCTGTCAAATGGTTCGTTGTGGCGAGGACTTTGTTGCATTGACTTCTATGGCTAGCTGACGGGGAATTGGAAATATTTCGTTGAAGTGGAAATTTCGTTGAAGCGGAGTTCGTTGTAGCGGGGTTCGACTGTATGTGAATACGAATCGAATAGTAACTCTGCGAATAATTCTATTCACGAATTGAATATCTACTACTACGTATTTCGTCGAGCAGATTTTTCTAATGTGTTGGGTTCTGCAAAGGCGAAAGATACCAGCCCATGCAAACGCACTGCTGGTGCACCGTCTGCTCGGCAAGTTTCATACAAATCACGCTTTCGACGAGTGCGCCTCGTAGAGGCTGTAAATTTTATCCCACGGCATGGAGTAATTTGTGATTGTGGTGATAAGATCTTTTCTTCGTGCCATTGCCGTCGACTCTGGCCGCCATTTTGAATACTGCAGCCAGACGTTTACATGTTAGGGCAGCTTACGGAAAAGCAATTGCCGCCGCTTTGGTTGTTTTTGATAGCGCCTCCGTTTTCTGGCTTTTATTAATGGAGTTGGTGCATGTCTGTTGCACCGTTTTGTTCTTTTTAAACCACAGGGATAGCGCAGGGTCATGTGCGGCGACTGTAGGGCGAGATTTCCTTCCGGAATGTATCGTTCCCGCTTCACACTCCAAATGTGCTATAGCTTCCGAAGTGGTGCCTCATTGTGGTCCGTGATTGTAATTGTGCCGTATTTGCGCGTCATATTTTTTCTGCCTGCAATGTGCTCACTACGGATTTACGAGGCGCTGTCTAGTCGTTGCCTATGATTGCAGAATAGCACATCTGGTGCAAGCAGTTCTTCAAATACGTATCGCGCCTACTCCGGATTCCTGAAGTACCGTCTCATAGTGGTTCGGCGACTGGGCTGCTATGAATGAGAGTTGAAAAGTGTGTTCTTTGGGTTGAGAAAGAACGCCATGGCTCCCGAACATGCGAAGTAGCTTCTGTTATTGCACAAAAACCTATGAAAAATAGAGGCCTCTAAAAAAATTGACATTCGATATTCGATTCGATATTCCATTTGAAAGTTACTATTCGGTATTCGCACACCCCTAGTCATTTGTAGTAGGGTACCTTATAGTTGATGGATTTTGGATATACCTGCGCCATCCGATTGTATCGTGAGACTGAAGATGTGTATGGTGGGGGTATAGGGAGGGGATGCTGTGAAGGGTGACTCTGGGGTCAGGTGTGGGTTGGGGTTTGCAACCTTGCACACATTTCTGAGGTACTGGGAGGGTAACACTAAGAGAATACGCTCACCAAAATGTTAAAAAAGAAGTAAGAGAAGCTATGTGCTCACCTAAGTGTGTTTGCAGCATTGAAGATGATCTCATATTCATCCGGAGCGAGTGCAGCTGCACGCAGGTAGAGCTCAGCAGCCTCCATGTGCCTGTCGGACTCGGACAGGAACTGGCCTGCATGAAACAGTGGAAGCCATGGCTCATTGATTGAGACCACAACAAAATGGGCCTACACAAAGCTCGCAGGCAGTACATTTGAATGTTGTAACTTCAACTCCATTGATCGGGGCGCCATAAAAAATATTGCCATTTGTGTAAACCATTTATTCGATGTGCTGCAACTCTGTGAAGGTGGTACAAATGGGCAGCTTTAATCTGGTAAAGAACACTTGAATTGCAAAAGATGCCGTTATTTTTAGCCTCTGGAGCGAGGGTGGTGGTGAACAATTACGAAGCTAATATTTCTATTTTTATACATATTTAAGCAATACGTGGGCTATGAAGTGTGACATTGAGAGGCTTCCGGATCAAGTTAGGCTCATATGGGGTTTTTACGTATATAAAATGGTTTCTGTGATGATGATGATGAACCTGCATTTTGAATTGATCCGAAATGCAGGCATAGTGACTGCCAAACTTCGATTTGAATATGTAGTTAGAAAAGGTACTAGTAATGTGAGATTGTGAAATTCTTCACCTCATTCTGCGCTAACTCGTTTTTCGTCATTTTTTTTCTCGTCACTTTTTTTAACATCTCATTAGGAGTCCGATTACGCTCATAATTATCTGTGGCACAGTCATACACACCGCACAGAATGTGCTTCATTTAGCAATGCCTTCTTGAAATACGTGTTTTGTTGTAGCTACCTGACACTCACCATAATGCTGGTAGACGCTGGAGTCATTTGGGGCCAAGCCTTTTGCCCGGAGGAACCACTGCTCTGCTTCTGTTAGCCTGTTCTGAAAACACATGAAAAACAAAATGCCCAGTGTTACAAAAAAAAAAAAAGGGCATTCCAGCAGACAACTTCCAATTTTATTTGAGGGCTGTTGTAACTCCTGAGCTGGCTGAGAGGAGTGTGTGTACAAGCAGAAGAGGGGAGGGGGAGATTGATTGATTGATAGGCTTTAATGAGAAAGAGGCAAGAAGCCCTGGCAGGGAAAAGGGAATAAGGGGTGGGGGTGGGGAGAGGGCTTACATATTATCGAAAGGTGATAGTATTCAGTTCTTGTCTAGTGCTTTTGAGTAAAAAAAAACACATTGAAGGGCAGTACAGTGAATCTGCAGAAACTGGGCAACAAGTTGCAGATCTTCCAGAGGGTGCACTGAAGAAGGGACCAGCACTCACGTAGACTATTGAGTTTGTAAGAGAAAAAAAAAACACACACTGAAGGGCACTACTGTGAATGTGCACAAACTGGACAAAAGTTCTTCCAAAGGGCACATTGAAGAAGGGATCGTCGTTCACGTATCAGACAACCTTATAGAGACCACTGTGTAGTGAAAACCGCACAATCCCTTCAAGTAGGGTGGTGTCACTCCGAACTCTTAGTAAGTGTTCTTCCACATCATTTGGGAGGGCATGGGAGGCGAGGAGTTGTTCTTGACCCCGAACAAAGTGAGGGCATATCCATAGTGTTCTGTGTCTGTGTACCAACTGCACCAACTGCGTAGCTTGCAGTTACCTCAAAGACTAAAAGCATCTGTGTTAGCCTATTTTTACAGGTTTGGGTCAACGGCTTACCAGTTTTGACAGGAGCTTGGCGTACGTCAGGTGTGCCGGGATGTGGTCGTGCTTTGCCCTGAGAGCCTCCTTGTACCACCGCTCTGCTTCAACAAAATCGCCGAGCTTGAAGTAGGCCTCGCCTGTGAAAAGGGTATGGTCGAAGTTTGTAGTACAGTTCAACCTGGATATAACGAAGCTGACAAAAATTCTCAATTTTTCGTTACATCCAGGTATTCGTTACACGCAGGTTTCGAGTTGAGGCTCGCGTGAATGAAGCAGGAATGAAACCAATATGCTAGGCATCAGTGATGGTGAACTAACTCTTAAGGATTTATTTCGCAGCGAAAAACCATGTGATTTGTGCTTGCTGCTTTCCCACAAACTTAGTCACTACACGGCCCTCCAAAGAAGGAAGGTCACTTACCCCCAAAAGTATCAATTATGCCTTTTGACAATTTTCGGTGCCTGAACCTGTTTCAAGGACCAAACTTATGCTGAAAGGGTGTCTTTTCGGGAACTTGACGCTCATTTCCGCGTTCATAATCATTGGGAGGGTGCTAGCTGGGAAACTGTAACGGGCGGCGACGTTCTTGTTTCTCGCCGGGTGAGACGGTATTTAAAACTCTGAGCTTGTCTTGAAAAGACAAAGCTGTTTTCTGGCAGCAGAACTCATCGCCGACGAACCGACACCACAGATAGCAGTGGAGACTCGCGACTACACGTTGAAAAGCAGGCCTAGCACCTAACCGACACCGCATTGACACTTGAAACACACCGCATTTTGCGATGCGGACAAAGATAGCTAATTTAGTGCACTTCTCCAGCCAATTTTTCTGAAAAAGTGCAAAAAAGAATGCCTTATAAGGTGTAAGAAATTCGTTAAATCAAGGTTAACCGTCGCAATGTCTTCCTTACATGAAGTCGCAAACACACGGGTTTTAATGAGGCTGGCAATGGGGAATTGAAAAACTTCGTTAAAACCAGGAATTTGTTACATGGAGGTTTGTTGCATCAAGGTTTAACTGTAATTAACATAACTCTCAGGCATAACATTCAAGAATCAACCCTAATTTCGTTCAAGGCCACACTGCTGCCCAAATAGGGCAAGAGTGTGCGGCCATTATTACATTTTGTGTACATGTTGTGTCTGGGCTTTATGTGAAACAGATTGCGTAAAGTACGGCTGGTTTCATTCGCAACATATGCCATCAAAAACTTACCCATCATGTTGTAGAGAGACTGGGGCTGATAGTGATCCGGCATCTTTGCAACCGCTTCTTGGTAAACTCTTATCGCCTCCTGATAAAATGAAAATTGAAAAGACAAAAACTGTTGGGCACATACCATTTTGACTGCAGAACACAGATCGGTAAGAAAACAGTTAAACGGGAGACTTTGCACTGAAACGTTATGCTTGGAAAGAAGGACGTCGTAAACATGGAACTTAAGAGATATCTTTCGGAAATAAATCAAACAACTTAACACAATTCTTTAGATATCCGAGGATATTTACAAACTAAATTAGGGTTGCCAACGTGGACAAACACGAAGGTGACTTCAAGCAGTGCCGATTTCAGATGTACACATTGTTTCACTTGCTAGATCACATCCGCTTGCGTGTGTTGGTGTGTGCATGTGTCTGTAGACACAAAACATACCTACAGATATACTGAATTTTCTCGCATCTAAACAGCATCCCCTTTCTTCCTCTACTGCGATGCTCAAAGTGAGGGGGATGCTTAGACGCACACATACGCATACATGCACATGCACATTTCCCGGCGGTATCTAGATGAGACCGGCACAGGGAACGTTCTTACAGCACACATTAATAAAGGCACGGACAGCGAACCCTGTGCTTATACCTGATACTCAGTCACTCACTACCACTCGAGAGTGCCACAAGGGTTGGGCTGCTGCTCTCAGTATCCCACAGCAGGTCGTCTTATGTTTCGTTAGAGTAGTGTGTAATCTAACATTCATTAAAGAACTTGGCCACAACATCAACTTGGACACGCTTCTGTGTGTCTCAAATCACCTTGAGGGTTGGCGGGGACACTTCTGCAGCTTTCCCGTCGTGCTGTGATTTCTGTTGTGTTGTGTTAGAATGCAGAAACACGAGACGCAACCGGCCAACTTCAGCGGGCGAGAGCGAACGCCTCAACTCCAGCCTGAGCGCTCATAGATGCTTAGATTCACATGCGAATTTTTTTTCTAATTTTTTTTTCTGTAACTAGGGGTGGGTGTTTAGAATCGCGAAAATACGGTATATTTACACAGATAGATAAAGCCCTGTGTCAGTTGTGGAACAGTACTAAGTCCATCAACACAGAAATGCATACAGATGGCAAACTTGCTACACCTACATGAAGTAATTAACGATTTGAGCCAGCACATATTGTTATCATTTGATTTAATTTAAGTCCCTCACATGGGCGCACTCAAGTCTTCAAGAGAAGGTTCTGCCTGTCGGCATAGGAGGGAACGAGCAGCAAAGGTGCCCACCTTGTATTTCCCTTCGTCGGCGTAGAGCCTACCAAGGTTGAAGAGGGCCGAAATCTTGGTGCTCTCGTGCGTTTTCGGGTCCTTGAGACCTGCGCTGTCCAACTGGGCGCAGTGCCGGTACACCTGGCAAAGCAAAGGTCAGCTCAGGTTAGCCACAAAAAGGTTGCGCACATTTGCATATCCCTAGCGACGGAGAAGTCATTGTGGGTGGGGTGCATCGTTAACGGTTAATAATAGTTATAAATGTTGAGATCACATTGACTAAAAGCTTACTGCTCTATTTATAAATTTAACCTAACTGCACTTGACACCCATCCATAATGTTGCTGAGGCAGTCGCCGCACACGAGTCGGATATGCATCTAGCGGAAACGGAAGCGGTTGCATCACGAATTGAAAGTGAAACTACGATTGGGTGCGTAGAGGCCCACATCAATGATCGGCAAATCGATTTGCAATGAGCAGGCAATAAAATAGACACATTTCATTAGAAAAGGAAGAAAGAGGGGGCAACAGCGAGAGAGATAACTAAATTTTTTTTAGAAGTATTTAGATGCCCTACAGCTGTAAGCAAACCTGTACTTGGATGAAAGTCGGAGCAGTTTCTGGGCATGAGCATCACTCACATCTTGCCCTTCTTGTCTCAAAAAGAAAAAAAAAATGCACATTCCGACTACTTGCATCTCCGCACCTTCTGAAGCATAGCAAAGTCTACAAAAGAAAATTAGCACAACATTAAACCTTATTCAGATTGCGTGAAAAATCAATGCTAATTGACAAAAGCACTTTAAAGGAGGTTACCACACAGGTAACCTTAAAGGGAAGAAAAAACCAACCACAAAAAAAAACACATAAGAGGAGACAGACGCGACCTGTGCTACTCCAGCCACGTAAAAAATAAAGATGAATACAAAAAAGACTTTCTCTTTTGCTTTGCGTACACCTCTCTTGATGAGCTCTCCGTAATCCCCACGCATACTGCTCAGTTCAGTTCCAGCGCTTTACGTCAATCAAGCTTAAAGTTAACGACTGCAGAAGATTTTGCAGGAAAAAAAACTGTTGATACCAACTTGAGGGAGTTGGAAGGCAAAGGCATGCACAACAAGGAACAAGATTTTTTTAAAATAGAATTACTATTAAGAAAGAAATGAGGCTGGAGTAAAAATGAGGCACAAAAAATTCAATTAATAACAAGAACAAAAGCTCGCCTTTTCGTATGAAGAGAGAGGGGAGAGGAGGAGGAGAAGATGAAGAAGGTGCTTACATCGATGGCCTCTTCTTTCCTACCCATGATGCCAAGAACGAGGCCCATGTTGAGATGCGCCACTGCAGGAAAAGAGGTGTGCCAACACGACGTTAGATACGCAAAACATCACAAAAGCCATTACGAATTGGCAGCAGTGAACAGGCACACAAAATGCTGGTAAAAAAAAGCAGGCTGCAGACATGCGACGTGGGAAACTTACTTGCTAGCCTTGGCCTAAACTGGATTGCGAGCTTGTAGCTCTGAAGAGATTCCTCCAGGCGGTTTTGCTCTTGTAGGAGAATTCCCCTGAAGGAGTGACAAGAACATTGGGCAATGAGAAGGGCAAGGAAGGGTAAGTGTGGGGCAGTGTAACCAAGATTTGTGTTGTGAAGAATGTAGCCCCTATTCAAGATATAGAAAAACTGCAATGAAAACCAAATTAAAAAAAGATGTCCCCGTTATTTTCTTTTCCTCTCGATAACAAGAAGCGGGTGGCATGGCATTGTTTTGTGTATCCAAATTGACTGCATCTTCTAGGAATTTATGCCTTCTTGCTATGCAGAAAACTGAGGGACGACATCATCTCTGCCATGCGGTTTGCTATTACTTGAGGTTCAAGCTGCAGACTTGACTTAGATCAAAACAGATTCTGTTAGACCAAGTATCAGCTAGATATGCACAGGAAAAAAAAAAGTATAAATGAAAAAGAAAATTGGCCCTGTACCTGCTCCCTTTGCTGCAGGTGATGTCAAAAGATAACGTTTCTGCTACCCCTGCCACATGACGCTCCTCCCCCTCTCTCTTATAGGAATCGCTCCCTGACCGCCTCCTTCCCCTTCGCCCCCATCGAAATCTCCCCTTTTCTACTCTTTCCCTGCCTTGCGGCCTTGGGCCTTAGCCTCTTTCCCCTTGCGGCCTTGGGCCATCGTTTCTTAATAAAGTTTCCTTCCTTCCTTCCTTCCTTCCTTCCTTCCTTCCTTCCTTCCTTCCTTCCTTCCTTCCTTCCTTCCTTCCTTTCTTCCCTCCCTCCTCATAGCTTTCCCTCCCTCCTCATAGCTCTCCCACCCTGCTGCTCTTTCCTTGCCCCTCTTTTTCTTCCCATTCCTCCCACCCCTTCCGCTTCCTCACTGTCCGCGACCGCACTACCCCTTATATCGTTCCCTCTCCCCTCCCCCCCTATATTCCTCCCACTACTTCCCCACCATCTCGCTGCACCCCATCCTCCTCTCGTTCATTTTCATTTCCATCCTCACTCCCCATCTTAATCTCCATCCCGCCCTCCTCCTCCTTCTTCTTGCCCTCTCGCCACCTCATCTCATCTCCTTCTCTCTCCCTCATCCCCGCATTTCACTCTCTACGATCCTCTTCTCCGTATCCACCTCCCTCTGTACGAAGTCACGTGACCCAGCGCTGATGACAGGGTATATCACGAATAGGTCTCCCGTACCCACTGGCGAATGGGCAACCAGAGACCCAGCAATTACAAGTGGGCTAGCAACCCGCTCGCAAGCAAGCCCACCAGTAACGGTTCTGGCTTATTCGGGTGACTGACAGGCAGACAGGGCAAGAAATTTCCGCGTTTAACCAGCCAAAGAAGGGCTATCGTCTTTAAGAACAAACTTTTGACGAGACGAGCAGGTTTTCCCGGGCTCCTTCGAGTTCAAATTGACAGGAGACATTGCTCGTTTTTCAGACACTCGTTTTTCAGCTCTTGGATATGCAGGTCCGGTGCCATTGGTGTATGGCCGGGATAGTTTTGGGAGAGGCTCCACAGTTCGGGCGCAGAGTCCGCGTTCTTTCCCAGGCCGAAATTTACGCTCTGTTCGATTTTCGCTCCTCTCGTTCAGACGTCAAGGCCGATTCCGAAACTAAGAGAGTTCAAACAGATAGAGATGTAGTGATTAAAGGTACCTTACCCCAAAGCTCGTTATCTATGCCCCTTAAAGAGAAGTCGTGCCCCGGGAAGAGAGCATACAGCGGTATCACAGCCAAGAAGGTGACAGGGGGTCGAAACCGGATGGAAAGGTGCAGGGGAGACTCACAGGTTGTAGTGTACGTCGGCCATGTTGGAGCGATAGGTGAGCGCCTTCTTGTACGCCCACTCGGCCTCGGACTTCTTGCCGTGCGCGCTCAGGATGTTGGCCAGGTTGCCGTACGCTGCAAGCACGCACGCGCGAGAGAAGAAACGTCAGAATGTGCCGTCTGTAACGAAGTTATGAAGAGAAAGAAAACCGATAATTCGTGTATGCCTTTTTTTTCATCTGAAAGCGAGCACGTTGTGCACACGCCTTCTCTGGAAGAGCACAGAAAAAGTCGCCGTTTGTAACACGAAATTGGTTTATTCCCGGATGCACAGATTTCAATGACGTCATATCCGTCACAGAAATGGCGCCAGTACAACGGAGCAAGCGGCCTGTAAAGGGTGCACCCGTGCACACAGTGTCTTCTTGCGGAGAAGCAACCTTTAGTAATGTTTTATGCCGGTATAAAGCACGATGTCGCCGAAGTCATATCCGTCACGAAAATTACGCCGGTACCCCTTTGCCGAAACGACCCGCCAGCAGGACGTCACTCGCCAAGCACATTCACAGGACAGCCGCCGACCCGCACTTCATGCTCAGCTTCAGGTTTCGCTGCACATTTCACTTTGGTGTTTTACATATTACCATGACAGAGAAATCAACCACAGTTTTTTTTTTGTCATACGAGTCCTATCCCAACTAACACGACCTTCTTACGGGATATTCTCTACGCGCCACTATACAGCTTTCCTATTACTAAGGGTTTACGACGCAAAAAAAAAGAAAAAGGCGAGCACATGTTTCATTATGTACATTACACCTCTTCGGAAATGCAAAGCCTGGCGGCGTACTTCATGTCGAGTCGACAGCGCCAAAGAGGCCAAGTGAGAATTATCCTTTCTGTGGTGATTGCTCAACCAGCGTTAAAGCGACGCATGACAGCAAATTAAAAAACACTGTGGTTGATTACTCTGTCATAGGAATCAGTAAAACACGAGATTGAAATGTGCAGCGAAATCGGCGGTTGTCTTGTGGGTGTGCTTGGCGAGCGACGTCCTGCTGGCGGGTCGCTTCGGCAAAGGTTTACTGGCGTCATTTCTGTGACGGATATGACGTCAGTGAAATCTTGGGGTATTGCGGCATAAAACACTTCCGTGTTAAAACATAAAACCCGAAAACGAACAACCCTAAGTATAACATGCTGTTTGGTACAAAAGGTTGCTTCCCCGCAAGAATATCCTGTGTGCATGGGTGCACCCTTTACAGGCCGCTTGCTTTATTGTACTGGCGTCACTTCCGTAACGGGTATGACGTCAGCGAAATCTTCGTGTATACGGGAATAGAACATTTTCGTGTTAAAAATGGTCGTGTATCTGAGTGCTTCACTGCAAATGCTGTGAAGACGATCTTCTGCTGCCCCTGCCTCGTAACAGTCATACCGCGCCCGCACAGCTCTCGCGCCCATGTGGTGGGATCTTTTCTTTCCATTGTTCCTGGAACAGCACGAGGATACATCGTGTTTTTCACTATTTACTTTCACCTCGCCTGTCTTTGACTATTTTATTTACCGCGTTTTTTTTTTGCTTTTGCAGAAAACAACCCCGTGTTTATTCATGAAGAGAACGGTGCTGCTGTCAGTTACGTACTTAGGTTTTGCCTCAGGTATGCCTTATGTTTTTATTGTTTTTATGTATGATGCGCTGACAGCAGTTTTAGGGGTATTGAACGATCTTGCCCATGTAAACTTCTTGTCGAAGCATTCTTCCAGTTTTCGGCCTGATGGCTGAATCGCGTGACAGACAGGCAGGCAGACATATCAAAATTTTGGGGTTAGGTAGCCCAAAAAGGGCTATCGTATTTAAAAAAAGAAGGCTAATCTTGTCGAGAAGTTTAATTTTACTCTCCCCATGGCTATGAAAAAAAAATGGGTGGAGTAAGAACAGCCGCAGGCGGAAAGGCGATCGCGAAATCTCCATTTGTACTCGTGAAGTCAAATGCGGAGTCGCCGTGAACATTCCGCAATGATCCTCCATTCGGAGCGGCACTTTTTCTTCCCCTGGATCGGTGAACTCGTGCGAGTCGACGAAAAAAAGAAGCCGAGGACCGACATTCAGACGAAAGACTTTTGCGCGGAAGAGCGACCTGAGCGCGCCGCATTTATATAGGTAACACGCGCACCGAGAAAGAGAGGTGAAGTTAAGCGCCGCGAATCAATATGCGGGGAAATAACTCCCGGCGTGATATCCAGAAATGAGACGAAGAAAGGAGAAAGAAACGAGGTCGAACAAACGAAGACGGATAGCGCCCGGAGCGTTAGAGCACAGCGGATCTGCGCGGCGCGGGAGGGGCCCGAACAAAAAGGGGCTGAAGATTGATTGCAGATATCTTCGACCTCAAACTGAGCGGATCCCTGTATGTATAGCCGCGCGCCGTGATTTCGTCTTTCCTTTCGCCTGGAACCTTCATTGGCGCTCTCTTTGGCTCCAACGCATCGCCGACGCTTGACTCCTCATCGCGAACACAATAGCGTATACGACGCCCCCCACCACCGCCTCCCCCCCCCCCCCCCCTCTCTCTCTCTCTCTCTCTCTCTCTCTCTCTCTCTCTCTCTCTCTCTCTCTCTCTCTCTCTCTCTCTCTCTCTCTCTCTCTCTCTCTCTCTCTCTCTCTCTCTCTCTCTACATATATATATATATATATATATATATATATATATATATATATATATAATTCATTTTGTCTCGTTTTATCCCTGAATCGTTATTGCCTAATTCGGCAAGTGAAGGGGTTATAATCACGATTCAAGAAGCGGGCCATACGGGAAATACAAAAATAAGTACGTAGGGAACACGCCTGGTACAAACTCCGGAGTTGGCTTTCAGAGAGATGTGGGAAGTCCGATGTCTTCATCGGAGGATGTGATGCGTTATTTCTGCATCTGAGCAAAAACGTGTATACCTATACGTAATAAGTACGCACATCACGGCATCCTTGTCGACGCCGTCACCGCCGTTAGAAGAGCTATGAGGAGCGAGATCGGAAACCTACTTTTGAAGTTCGGAACTAGGATCGGGAAAGCAAAGCTAATCTCCGCGAAGGGAGGGAGGAGGTTTGAGGAGCAAAAATGCTCTGCTTGAATAATAGCGGAATCATGGACCCCTGGGTCCATTGTAATGATGCGTCGTCAAAGGTACCTCTCGGCTCAAGATTGCCAATGCCGTGAAGTTCACTCCTCTCACGTTGCTGATGAGCGGATTGAAGAAGATGGCGGGCCATCCCCTGGCTCCTGCCATCGTATTCGTTATCACGTCAGCAATAGGAACCCTACATCGGAAAAAAAAATTGCGCCATCGGTCCGTGGCCAGAGCGGCAAAGGACTGGTTTCTTCCCATCCGCACGAAATGTTATTATTTCGCTGTCGGAGAACTCGCCCTTTAATTAGTTTTGAACGTTCGATTCAAGTTCCGTCTCACGCCGTCTACCCAACAACGCACGGAAGCGGATATCTCGTTAAGAGGGCAGCGTGATAATGCTTTCCTATCATAACAGCCAAATTGCAGACCAGCAAACGGCACAAAACTGCTCCCGTCATCGAGATGGTCCGTCGGACTGGAAAACGAAAGATTTGCACTAACACCTAACCAAGAATTGTCAAATAAATCCTTAGGTCACTCTGCTAGGCAGCGAGCTTCCTGTAAGTCGACTTAAACGGTACACGCTCGGAGGGCATTTTTCTAGGGGCAATATAAGCAGCTTCATATCCCGGTAGGAAAGCCCTTGGTACGTTAGTTAAATACGTCCATAAGAGCCCGTGTATCCCTACGAAGCGCTATACACCAAGCCCTTTAAAGTTAGGTTCACTACTTCACACAAATGCATTGCTGCACAGGCACGCTTTACAGGCGCAATATAAGAGTTTTAGTATATGAAAATATGAACGCTCTAGCGCCTTTTTTAACACCTCCATAAGACCCCATTTATTCATATTCACCGCTATACAACTAGCCTCTGAGAAGCCGGACTCATTAGTAGTCACAAATGCGTTGGCGGGAAGACATTTTTCTAGGGTTAACATAAGCGGTTTGATATGGAAACGTGGATGGCCCAGGGCCTCTTAAATAGCATTTCTTTATGCGGGTTAAGTGTGACACATCAAGCACCCTGCCGGCTTCCCCGTTGAGTTCGCAGAGAATTGCTACGCATTTTAGAGCTCGCGCCACTCCTGCCAGGACGCTGGAGGGGGAGAGGGAGAGGGGGTTGCTTTGTTTTCCTTCGCATCTTACAGAACGCCGTGAGATCGAGGTATTATACGTATCGCAGCGGAATCCGCCGCTCGAGCGGAAGCGCAAGATCCGATGGAGAAGGGTCGGGGGCGTAACCAGTGAGGGACCACGGACGAGAAAGCGTCGCGGGGATTTGAGCTCTCCGCGAGCGTGGCGAGTATGCTATAAAGAAAGAAAGAAAGAAAGAAAGAAAGAAAGAAAGAAAGAAAGAAAGAAAGAAAGCGAACAGACCAAGCCGAAGGGAACGGAAGAAGGGGCAAAAGGACGGAAAAGCTCCGAACGAACGTCGAGTTTGATCGAACAAGAAAAGCGCCGGCGGACGCCGTCCTTCGACAGCGCAGCTGCTCTACTTTTATCCCGTGGCATCGCGGAACGGATCAGAAGCGGGATGCTCGCACAGAGAAACAAATCGGCGGTGCCAGCCGCGAACACAAGCGACGCCCCGGGAGCACCGAAATGACAGTCCTCGCACCGTGGATGGCGTCGCCTGTTGTGATAGCTTCTCCCCGGCGTGCCAACGGAAGGGGAGGGCAGGAGGAGAACACGACCCTCTCTCCCTTTGGTAGCGATATGTGTATACAGTCGTCGTCGCGACGCTCTTTGGCGCCTCGCGCGAAACTAGGGATTCCGGTTGTAGGTAGAGGGTGTTGTATCTTTTGTACGTTTGTTTGCCTCTGTTCTCGTCCACGTCGTTCGCCGCACTGGCTACGCCATGTTGCTCGCGCATTTTCTTTCTTTTTTCTTCTTCCACCCGTTCCCTTGGGCCGCGGGATTCCTTTCGGTTCAGCGACTCTGTGTATACAATTTTCCGCACGATGCGCTCGATACGAGACGGAGAAACTAAATCGCGAAACCAGATGTAAGAGCACAAACAGAAGCAACGGCGAGCGAACAATGTAAAGCTCACAGCGCCGGGGTAAGAAAGGATCCGCGCCTTGGCCGACATCGCCACAGCGCCTGTTCGCGGATATATATGTTTACGAGATCACAACTCACGCATCGAAGCTTCGTTTTATTTCGACTGGCTTTTCATCTCGCTTGTTTCATTTATGCGAAAAGAATACCAGGAACACGGGCTGGCTTTTTTCTCATCGCGACTTTGAGAGTTCAAGTTGGATCAGGTTGTTCTCCGTGGGCATGCTGTTTCATACGTGAAATGTCCCACCATGTTCTACCAGGCTGAATGGCAGCATTCCATTCGGTTATACCGAACTTCGTCCATTGACACTTAGCACACTGACAGCCCGTTTTTATACGCCCCCTCTCAAACACTTCATTGAGTGCGTGGTAGAGTTCGAGAGCGAGCAAGTACTTTGAAAGTCGTTTTTTTTTTTTTTAACGAAGATTCTTCTAAGATGGGATCATCGCTTCCTGCCAAAAAAAAAAAGTGCAATGAGGTACGGACTGTTTAAACTTCCCAATTACACAAAGTTGCACGTGGTCTTCACGGTCTCTTCAAAAACGTACTTAACAGTGAGTTATATCTTAGAGGCCTAACCCCATCGAACACATGCGGTTACCAAAAAAAATGAAGGAAGCTCACACTAACGCGCAAGACTTTAAAGTAGCGAAGCTGTTCGCAACCTTCACGACTATCACGATGGTTTAAGTCCGCGATTGCAGCCGACTTGCTTCTTCTTCGCCGCTGCAACGACATTTACTGCATCATTGTTGCTACAAGTGTGAGCTTCCCTCATTTTTTTTGAAAGTGATAATCATTGGACATCACCTTGGAGGGGCGTACGTTAAGTCGTGTCTTTCTCATTCCGAGCAAGTGTTGCTACGATTACGACGAACGCTGGAGTTTTTCTTTTTTTTGCCAATCTTGGCCAATTTCCCAAGTGGGTAAGTTTGGCTTGCAGACGTGCGCCGATGACGCAGGGCGGTAGCCACGAGGCACCCACACCCGAGCGCTAGAGATTTTCTTGGTTTTTTTAACTGCCGGGCGGTCGCCGAAATCTTGGCCAATCTCCCTAAGTGGATATGCCTGGCTTGACAAACGTGCGCAGGGGACGCTGGGAGGTCGTCGGGAAGCACGCACACACAAGCACTAGGCATTTTTTTTTTTTGCTAACTGCCGGGCGGTCGCCGCGAGGCTCACGATCACGTGCTCGGCAATTTCTTGGTATTTTTAACTGCATACACGAACAATTACGATTTGCTAAAGAGCTCCGCTCTTAAAAGTGACCTGTCCTGTTCCCTCTTATTTCAGGAGTGCAATTAGCATCTGTTAGACAGGGCGATAGGAAGGTTGTTGAAGTCAAATCATCGTGGTTAAAGCTACAAAGAAAATTGCCAGCCGGGCTGCCAGAGAAGCACGGCAATTGCTTCGATCTTTATCTGGGGCCCACCTATCGGAGCGACGCCAAGACCCGTTAGCGGCCATAAAATGCACAAACGATAGTACGGATGAGTCTGATACAATGCTAAGCGTTTAGACGAAACCTCTGGATAATAAGTGAAACAGGCGAGGCTGCTCAGATAGCGATCGAGAGAAAAATGAATGAACAGTGCACAGGCATAAGAGTGAAATAAGATGAACTGCCGCTTGGCCAGCTGCAAGTGGAGAACAGAATAAGGGACAGAAAAAGAAAAACGAAAAGTCTGATACAAAAAAAAACTGCACGACGTTAGAGCTACTCGTGTAAGAGTGGGACGCGAAAAAAAAAATCGGCCACATTCGTAATTGAGATGCGAAGACTGCGGAAACTCCGGAGCTGGTGGTCTTCACTAGCTTTCACTTGGCTTTTCATAGGTCTGCCTATCTTATCGGTAGATCTGACAATGAAGCCGCCAAGCGCACCAGGAGACACCTGCGCGACAGAGCTTGCGTCATCACAAGGCGCAGCCGATCCCTAACGCGCGCCTCCCCACCCTAAGATCTGCGCGGCGACGCGCACTCCCCACACCTGCTCATCGGCTCCTTGCCTCCTCGCCACTTTCACTCGCACTTCTTCGCCAAGATTTTCCCCCTCTCCGTTTCGCTGCACCGATTTTTGCGCGACACCCGGCAGCGTATTTCCAAACGCTGCGCTGCACAGAGCACCCACGTGACATGTCTGTGCGCGCGATGCAGAACGGTCATTAAACGTCGTCATTGGCTGCGCCCCAAACCCAAAGCGACCTAAAACATACCAAATCACTATTATGAACTAGAACCACAAGTATATATGAGTTTATAGAAAAAATGACATGGGCATAAAAAATTAAGCAATAAAAAAAAAACTAAGAGACCTGCGGGGGCTCGAACCCAGGCCGTCACAGCCAGTACACAGTACTCTACGTCGAGGCCACAAAATCCGAACGGTGGGCTCCTTTTAGCAGGCGCTCAAAAGAATATCACGCGCAGTGATATCACACATGTCACGTGGGTGCTCTGTGCAGCGAAGCGTTTGGAAATACGCCACCCGGCACGGTTGGAACTCAAGTTTAAACAGCTCCGCTGTAAAAACGAGCAAGGACAGACGGAGATGTGCCATCCGCATTCGTAGAAGACGATAGTGCGAGAGATCGTCCTGCACTGGCAGACGGCACCGCATCCATCGCGCACGTGTTCCTAGGCGGCGGAAAACGATGACGTCAGAATCGCAGCACCACTCAGCAGAGTTCGCAACTTTCCGCTTCCCCGCGTGACTCGCATTCGTCCTAATCGAGCAATCATGATTTTCGTAGGGGGGCCCGCGGGCGGTTTTTCAGCTAGCTTCTTGACGCTATCGTGTTCGCCAGCAGTACTGCATATACGACGACACACTCCACGGCCAATCCAATCCTATCACTGGCGTTTCTCGGCTTTCAAGGGTATTTCTGTAAGCTTGCGGCCGAGTACTCGCAACCTTTCCTTTCATGCATGCCATCTTACTTCTGGGTGAAACTAAAAATCTCTGACCCAGTTTTTTTTTTAAACCTTTAATCCCCACTCGCAGCGACCCTTGGCGCAGAGCGAGAGTAACGGGGTCATTTTTCTTGCTAATCCCAGCTCTCCTTCAAGGAGCACGACGCTGGAGTATAAGGTTACACAGCGACCAAAAAGGTACAGCCCTGAGCAAACGCTTCCGGGCCGTGAAAGTGGCCCTTTTGAGACATAGCCTTTCTCCGCGGGAACCTGACAACACTTTTGTGGGCCCTAATGATTCTTTATTTCATCAATGGTCCACATTAACATGGATTTTGAGACATCGCCTTTCTCCGCGGGAACCTGACAACACTTTTGTGGGTCCTAATGATTATTTATTTCATGAATGGTCCACATTAACATGGATTAGCCGCAGGCTGCGACACCGAGGAGACATCCGCTATAATTACCGCTCACACGGTTCACAAACTTTTCCTCATGACTGTGCACATGAAGAGCACGTCTAGGTGTTTTTTAAGTGTAGAGCACTTTAGGGGCTCCCCTTGTCTTCGTAGCTCGCTTGCTGGGCCGAGGTAGAGCAACACGGCGTTCCGTCGTAGCGGCTGTCGTCGCGGCGTAACCCAGAGGCTTCGAAACCCAAGTTTATATAGTCATAAGCGTTCGAAATTCGTGAACCGCTGGCGCTAGTCATACATCTCACCGTTGTTTAGCGCAAAAAAAAAAGTGCAGGTACATTTGAGGCAAAATGTACGTAATTAACCGGCAGCGCCAGCATTCATTTAGTTAGGAAGGCTCGTTGGGTTGGTTTTTACGATAGTAAGCGAACAAAAGTGGCGTCGCAACGCCGGCACGTGCGGGAGGAAAAAAGCAAGCACAAAAAGTACAGAACTCCCGCTGGCACGTTCTCAGGCAGGGGGCGCGCGAGCACTTCGAAGGCGGGAAATTTGAATTACACTGGGTGGTAGCAGTGAGCGGATAACGGCGCTACGGCGCTACAGCCCATTATGGCGAATCACTTCTCTGCACTTCCGACAGCTTTCACATTGGATGGAATGGCTTTAATCTTTTCTACTCCCGGATCTCAGCGGCCCTTTGAAGCGCGTAACCTTGACTAGGTGTGAGCAGAGCAGACCTTATACCACGTGAAATTATGCGTGTCCGCATCCATGAAGAAATCGGCCCGTACATTCATAGGTCACGACGCATCGTCTTCAGGACTTGCTCATTAACCGGGGGGTCACCCAAAACGCACAACGAGTGCACCATACTCACACTTCGGCGGGTTGATGTGTATGCCCGAGCGGTAGAGGTCCTCCTCGGTGAGCCAGTCCCTGTTCCTGCGAACCGTCCTCAGCGAGAGCACCAACACGAGCGCCACTAGCGCCGCGAGCACGAGCTTGCGCAGCAAGTCCCCGTTGCCACTGTTGGCGGCCGCACTGCGCGCCGCTCGCCGGGCGAAGCCGCACAGCTGGTCGGCGCCCACGGCCACGAGCAGGCAGAAGCCCATCGAGGGCACGTACAACACGCGCTCGGCCACCACGAAGCCGACGTAGAAGAAGAGGTTCGTCGCCGGCACGAAGGGCAGCACCATCAAGGCTAGCGCCAACACTGTGGCGTCCAGCTGCTGGTTAGACAGCGCGCTGGCCACCGCGGAGCCACCGCCGCCGGCGCCGCTGCTCGTCGACTCGGAGCACTCGGACGACGAGGACGAGGCGGACGAGCAGCTGCCGCAGCTCCAGGACGAGGGCGAGACGAGCCCGTTGCTGTAGCTGCTGCAGTTGTTGTTGTTGGAGAAGCGCTTGCCGTACGACGACGACTTGCCGCCGTTGCCGGAGAGCGCGAGCAGCGAGGCCGGCTTGGGCGTGAAGGCACTGCAGTGGCACGGCGGCGCGGCCCGGCGCCAGTTGGCGAGGCGCACGAGGCAGGAGACGAGGTGGAAGAGGCCGCCGTAGAAGGCGGCGCTCAGCAGGTTGCGCGGGTCGGCGGGGCTCTGGACGAGCGGGATGGCCTCCATGGACCAGTCGAAGCTGAGCCAGCGCGGGCACAGCAGCAGCCAGAAGTTGAAGGCCGGCAGGTAGAGGAAGGTGAGCGTGCGCGTGACCAGGCTGTCGCTGTCGGCCGCGGGGTTGTCGGCCGGCGCGAAGTCGGGCGCCCGCGCGCCCATCAGGTGCAGCCGCAGCCCGATCAGCGTGACGCCCGCGAAGCACAGGTGCAGCAGGCCCTCCCACAGGCCCGGGTGCCGCTTCTGCGGGGAGGCGCACGACAGGGGCGGCTGCTGGTTAATTCACGTTCGGCCGTCCTAGTATAAGCGAAGACTACTTGCCGCCCAATACAAATTGCTGATGGCACGGCCAAAAAACAGGTGTAATATGAAAGGCACCTCAAGGAAGAAAGTTTCCCAGAAAGCCTCTCAACACTGGATGCACTTACGGACGCTGTCAGTTCAACATGCAAACTGGGCAAAGGTAGGCCATCATGCCAGCCGTGCTCGCGTGCAGCCTTCACCAGATGCAAGACGCTATGGAGTACTCACGCTGACGAGCAGCGAGGGCAGGTCCCTGGGCGCCACCTTGTGGTTGACGAAGACGTCGTAGACGGCGCACACGGCGAGCACCGTGATGCCGTGCTCCTTGGTGAGCATGGAGCAGCCGGCCAGCGCCAGCGACGCGTACAGGGGCGCCCAGCGGCGCTCGGCGCGGAGCTCCTTGTCGCGGTACTTGCAGTACTGCACGTACGAGAGCAGCGAGCCGAGGAAGAAGAGGCAGGCGCCCACGTCGGCGCGGCCCACGATGCCGGCCACGGCCTCGGTGTGCACCGGGTGCGCGGCGAACAGGAAGCCCGCCACGAGCGTGGGCAGCCACTGGTTGAGGAAGAGGCGCGCCGCGAGCGCCGTGAACAGCGCCGACACGAGTCCGTGCAGCAGCACGTTCAGCAGGTGGTAGCCCCGGGGCTCGTAGCCGCCCAGCAGGTAGTTGAGCCGGAAGGAGAGCACACACAGCGGCCGGTACGACTTGTGGCTGCCGCTGTGCGTCAGCGGGGTGCCCCAGAAGTCGTTGCGGAACAGCGACGCCAGAGGAGAGCTCGGTAGCAGGTCCTGGTTGCTCCGGATGGCGCGGCTGCGGAAAAGGGAGGCGCGGGATGATGAGGATGGCGAGTCGGAGAACACACCACGTGCAACTCGCTAGCGATGGTCTCATCCGTACATTATCACTGTCATCAGCATATTTACGTCCACTGAGAGCGTAAGGCGCCTGCCCCACTGACTTCCCTGCGCTCACACTCATCACTTGGCCTTATCTCATCATCCCTACTTCCAGTCCAGTCTCGGTGGCCATTCCATTATCCCGTTGGTCCATTGGTTGCAAGTTCTCCAAATTGGATGCCCAGTCGAACTTCACTTCTTTTTCTTAACCTTACACCCGAGTTTGTTCCCTGATCCGAGACGCTCGTTTCCAGCCTCTAATTATTACTCCTAGCATTATTTTTCCTTTGTCTTGTCGGGCCGACCAAAGTTTTCTTTTAAGGCGCTTAGGAAGTCCCCAAATTCCTGCGCAAGTTATCACCGGGCGTACGCATCGGGAGCCATTCTACACAACAGCTCGTTTTTTTTGTATTGATTGATTGATTGTATGTTTTAACGCGCCGACGCAACGCAGGCGATGAGGCGCGCCGTAGTGGAGGGCTCCGGATTAATTTTGACCACCTGGGGATCTTTAACGTGCGCCGAAATCTCGTACACACGGGTATTTTTTGCTTTTAGCCCCATCAGAAAAGCGGCCGCCGCGGCTGGGAATCGAAACCGCGACCTCGTGCTCAGCAGTACAACGCCTTAGCCACTGAGCCACCGCGGCGGGTAGCTCGTTTTTTGTAAAGCAAAGCCACAATATTTGACAGCGGAGGACGCTTGGCGTGGCGGCCGTTCCGTCGTTATTCAAATTACTGTATCTATTGTAATTTTTGTTGGGGCCGTAATCGCTGCCTTAACCTCGCAATTATCGCCTTCGTCGCACCGTCCTCCATTGGTGCTTTTGGGTATCACCACTAGTCATCGGCACACGTTCGCATTCCTTACACCATCCCCCAAGCACGACCTTCCCAATCAGGCGCTGTCCGCGTATCCCCCGAACGCAAGCGGATGCCCCTCCGTAACACGCGCTCGCTATAAAGAGCAGCGCACGAGAACAGAGGCTTCCTTTCATTGCCTCTCCAGACCCCTTTGTAGCAAGTTGCGGTTGCCGGCAATGCGCCGGAGTATGGCGGGGTAGCCAAAACGCGGGGGGGAGGGGGGGGGGGGGAGGAAAGCGAAGCATCTAGATAAGCGCAATCGGCGAGAGACTAAGCTGCGAAGAGGGGGGGGGTGGGGGGCGGAGTACGTGTCGTCCGCTTAACCGGCGAAAAGAAGCCGCAGCGGGCACCTTCGGCGGCAGGCGATAAATCAGAGCCGGCTAAAGCAACAGCAGCCTCAGCCACTTGGGCCGTGCGCGTCGACAGAAGCCGACCGTTAGCGCGATCGCCGCGGCCAACGCAGCAGCAGCAAAAGCGATGCGGTCGCGCGCTACCGCCGCTTCATAAATTAGCCGCGAGAGGGCGGGATCGGGCGGCCGACAAGCCGGAACCGCAACAGCAGGGCCCCGCCGCCGTTCCGATCGGAAAATGCCGCCGAGAAGAAAAGCGCGTCGCGGGTGGAGAAGCAAACAAGCAGCAAATCTCATTAGGAGCAATCACTTGGCTTAAGCTCGTCTTCGGCGATAGTAAATGACGGACGCCTCAATACCGGCGGCGCTACTATACCAAACCCCCTCTCCCCCTCTTTATCCACGCCCTTCTCCCGTTGCATTCTACGGAGAAGTGTGAAGGCAGGTGGGAAGAAGGAAGAAAAAAGAGTGGAGAGGGGGGGATAAAGAATGAACGCGCAGACAGCTGGGCGCGGGGCACGCGCACACACGGCACACGCTGCCACGGCTCGGATCGACAAATAGGTTTATCTAACCATGCAGCTCCGAACCGGGATGCTGAAGAAGAAGCAACAACGTCGCTCAGAAGTGGAAAAGCGAGGGTGATGGGGAGGTGGAGGAGGTCGAAAACAGCTGTTTTCTCCACTGACAGTGTGCGCTCCAATTTTTTTTTTTCTTCTCCTTCAGATCTGCAATCCTTCTCAGCTCTTCCTTTCTCCGAACCACTGCTGTAGTTATCCTTCAATGTCCCAGTTCAGTGGCTGCGCTCGCGAAGAGGCCTCATTTTTTCCTCCCGAACCGTTTGTTGATACTTTCTTCTCGCCTCTCTTTCTTTTCTTCTCCGGCGAGGTGCTCCGGAGTCAGGCAAGGAGAGCGGCGCCGCGGCAGCCACCTTGCAAGTTCTCCGGTTTCGGTAGCCGCTTGCCGGTGGCCGTCGGTCAGTTGGTGATGGATGCGCCGCCGGCCGGGCTGGGGCCGCACAGAATTAGAAGAGCCTGCTGGGCCGGCCGAGGAGAGCCGCATGAGACGGGTAGCGGCTCTCCTTTCAGCTCGGGAGCTCTTCGCCCGGAGCACGCAGTTTATTTCTCAGTCGCCTTTGTTTGCTGGTTGGGTTGGTTGGCTGGTAGGCTTTATCGGACGTGCGACTCTGATTTCGTTCGCTTGCCGATCGTTTCGCGGTGGTTCGCCAGTATACACCACCAATCGAAAGGGCTAAAATGGCTCGGGTGTGAGTTGCTCTGAAGGAGGTTCTTCTTTTTGTTTTGTTTTTTTGTTTCGCAAATCAACTCACACAGTAACGGATGAACACAGGAAATAGATAGGTCCAGTGCACAAATGTGATTATTTTATATTGATTGATTCATTCATTCATTGCAGTGAGTGAGTTAGCTTTGCTAGGAAGGTTGAAAACGCCTTCAGAACCTCTTGAAGCGCTCTTTTCTTAGAGTCCGTTTTTTGGTTTTAGGGAGTTTCTTTTTTCTCGTGTAATGCAAACTTTTTTTTTTTCATTTATTGATACAAACCGTTGCAACAGGCAGTCAAAGGTTCTGCTTTCGAGGACCAAGCAAACATGCTCTCCCGGTACGCATTTCGAATTGACACAATTGACTACGGCGATAAAACGCCTTTTCCAAAATGTTTACAGATTTTTTTTTTTTTTTGCCGCTATATCGAGCAAGACAGTGACAAATCGGCGACAAGTGTGTTTCCAAGAACGTCCATTCGCACCATTTGGACGAATCGGGGAACGGAGGGGTGTTTTGTATTTACGTTTCCGTTTCATAGACGTAAACAAGGACGACAAAGACGTAGCGAGTCAATCATGCAGCGGCCACACGTCGCAGTAGCGCAGCGATCGGGGTTGGAACCGGTGCGGGCCGCCAACTGGCAGTCGCGGGGAGAGCGAGGCGCGTTGCTCGAGAGCGCTCGGCAACGACGCCCGAGGGAGAAGAGCACCCTACAGGCGCTGCGGTAACAAATGGTGCGCGGACGACGGCCGCAGAGAGAGACGGATGGCTTTCGTCCGCTCCTTATCGGCTGCGCTTGTTTCGTTCTCTTTCCCCCAATTTTTCGCTCTGCCTACTTCTTACTTCCGACCCACCCCCTTACCCCTCTCTCTAAACGTGCCCAACGAAGTTCCGTGGTCGCGTCGAGCGGAAGAATGGAAACGCAACTCCTTTTCCGCTCACGCTACAACGCATAAATTTATCGAACAAAGGGGAGTCGTTGGACGTGCAAACAACCTGCGCTCCCTGTTTACGAAACCCGTCGGGCACAAGTTGGACCGGAAGTACCAGCGACGCCCGCGTGCCACTAAGATGATTTCCTTTTTCGTTTTTTGCTCTCGCCACTAGTAAGCACAACTTGGGCTTAGAATCTCATTTGATGCCTTTTAAACCTCACGTACATATACATACAAGATTTTTGTCGAACCCGCAGTTCGGTATCCTTTGGTCGCCCACAATCCCCGACAGGACTATGCGACAGGACGTCTCAGTAGGTAGTTTGTCCAGCAAACAAAAATCCTGATCCGAAGCGGAACTTAGGGGAGTCGTCTCCGTGCCCCCTCCGCTATCCCAACTTTCCTCTTCGGAAAAACAAAAATTCCGGAGCAGTGCATCGTTCCGTACAAGGATATGCGACGCGCATTGCTAAAGAAATCGTCATAGGCGAATTCCAGCTAAGCCTGTGCCGTCCAGTTTGCCGAAATACCTGTGTACCTTATACCGCGAAATCCATCTCACTTCGCGGAAATGCAAAATGGTATCAAAGGGGAGTGTTTGCACAAAAAAGGAGGGGGGGGCGTACGTGTACTACCGAACCGCCTGGTTTAGATTATGACCCGTTATGACATAAAATAAATTCAGAAAAAAACGTTTATTTTTGTGCCCACGTGCAGGCGTTCCACCGGTGAACATTGTGAGAAATTTAAAAGAAGTTAAAGAAGTATATGCGAAGCGACGCTCCCAGTTTGTCTCTCTGCGTCCTTGTTTTTGCGATTTATTTATTTATTTATTTATTTATTTATTTATTTATTTATTTATTTATTTATTTATTTATTTATTTATTTATTTATTTATTTATTTATTTATTTATTTATTTATTTATTTATTTATTTATTTATTTATTTATTTATTTATTTATTTATTTATTTATTTATTTATTTATTTATTTATTTATTTATTTATTTATTTATTTATTTATTTATTTATTTATTTATTTATTTATTTATTTATTTATTTATTTATTTATTTATTTATTTATTTATTTATTTATTTATTTATTTATTTATTTATTTATTTATTTATTTATTTATTTATTTATTTATTTATTTATTTATTTATTTATTTATTTATTTATTTATTTATTTATTTATTTATTTATTTATTTATTTATTTATTTATTTATTTATTTATTTATTTATTTATTTATTTATTTATTTATTTATTTATTTATTTATTTATTTATTTATTTATTTATTTATTTATTTATTTATTTATTTATTTATTTATTTATTTATTTATTTATTTATTTATTTATTTATTTATTTATTTATTTATTTATTTATTTATTTATTTATTTATTTATTTATTTATTTATTTATTTATTTATTTATTTATTTATTTATTTATTTATTTATTTATTTATTTATTTATTTATTTATTTATTTATTTATTTATTTATTTATTTATTTATTTATTTATTTATTTATTTATTTATTTATTTATTTATTTATTTATTTATTTATTTATTTATTTATTTATTTATTTATTTATTTATTTATTTATTTATTTATTTATTTATTTATTTATTTATTTATTTATTTATTTATTTATTTATTTATTTATTTATTTATTTATTTATTTATTTATTTATTTATTTATTTATTTATTTATTTATTTATTTATTTATTTATTTATTTATTTATTTATTTATTTATTTATTTATTTATTTATTTATTTATTTATTTATTTATTTATTTTCACGACTGCTCTCTCATGCAAAGGTCGGCCAGGTCGCCTTTCTCATTATTACTATCATAAGGCGACAGGGGAACTAAGGCTCGCTGCGAGGGGCTTCCGCGCGTTCGGAGATACGAACAGCGCGGTGCGCAATGAAGAACTGTTAACCTTAAACATCGCGCTGCTGCCTGGGCCAGAAAAACGCGATCGGGTGCAGGCAGGCGCTGCCCGCACGCGACGTGGTTCCTACTTTTCCCACGCTACACATGCGCGCACGCGGCGCGGCAGAAAAACGGCCGGCGGTCCGCTTCTTTTCCCGGAGAACCCCCTCTCGGAGTGACCCGTGGCCTGTCTGTCATGTCCGGCTTCACTCGTGTTCCCTGCGTGCGCGCAAAACGCGAACTTTCTCCGTTTGATTTCCCTTGCACTCGACTGAGCACAACCATTTCTCATCCGTTTCTTAATACCGCGCAGCTGTTTCGAATACGTTGCGTGCCTGAACCTCTGGCGGCGAATTCGATCGGCACGAATCGTGTTCGGCTGCCGGGTTTTCCCACGCTGTCACGGCCCGATGCGCTACTAAGTACTGTTTGCCAGGCGCTTAGCGTAATGCCTGAATTAACGCACGTTGTGGTGTTACAAACGAATAGAATTGTACTGGTCATGATGACGGCGGGCCCTATGCCCGCTATCTATAAGAATAAAGCAAGAGTTGCAGCTGCTTTGCGCTGAACATTCGCGATAAAGTTGACTTTGCCACAAGATTTTTCTGGAGCACATGAAAAACGCACTGAACCCGAGCCGTATAAAGTTTCGCTTTAAGTGAGGATTGATATGGTTTGACCAAGAAATGGGCGCGGGGTAGACGACCCTTTACCAAGAAAGTGCAAGCGTCCGAAGTCAGGGAAAGAAGAAGAACCAGGCCAAAGAAAAGGCGGCACAGTCGGGCAGGACCTCTGAGCCAAAAGCATAAAGGCAAAGTCGGTTGCTGGAAAGACGGTGCGGAGGAGGGCACTGGTCAGGAACAATGAACTGGTTACTGACCAGTGAATTGACCCGTGAGTAGTGAATTGAATTAAAGCGAAAGTCACTGGCGCTGCGCTGAGTACCTTGGCCCCGCAATGAAAGCTGGAAGCATTTTTTGCGGTTAATTACTCTACCTTACTTCGGCGCTAGTTTTGAGTATGTTTCGACGCTAACGTAATTTCGGGTGTTCTCGAAGGAAAATAAGTAATATGTGGTTTCCAGACGGAAGCAGAAGCCAAGCAAAAAAATAGTCAACGGCCTACACAACAACAGCAACAACAACAACAACAACAACAACAATAACAATACTGCCTGGTTTCGGCATCATCGAAAGATATCTGGTTTCAGAAATGAGGAGCTGCAGACCTCGTTTACGTCTGTGGAGGCGTTTTGAACTGCCGTCGAAATTACCCGCGAAGCCCACATGCGTTTTTTTTTTTTTTCCTGAGGACGATGCCAATGTTTGGTTTTGCCGCATACACGTTCTTCTGGTTTCTCCCCGTAGCCAGCGCCGTTACGATGTCTTCTTTGCACAACACCAAAGCCATGCGACAAAGCCAGACACCACAATGGGTGCTCATAAAACCTGTACGCGAGGCTGCTGAGAGAGAGAGAGAGAGTGTGTGTGTGAATTGCCTTCACGAATACTTTTGTAAACCCAGACTGGGATGCCCGAAGCGATCGTAGCCACGAACCACTGACCTATATACCTATGTCTTCTAAAAGGAACACGCTTTTAAACTCCGCGGTGCACCTACCCGAATGTTAGGAAACAGACAAATGTAAAAATGCCTGCCGGGCTAAAGGTGAACGCATAGAATTGTACCGTACCAGCACAAATGGATTTATTTTTTTCTTTAATCTCGTTTTCCAGCTCGCTATGTAAGCGTAGTATGGCAGACGGATGTAATGCGCTTTCTTTTCCCACTTCAACCTACGGCAAGCTCTACCACTAGGCTTTTCATTCGCGCTGGAAAGGCTACCTTCTTGAGCGGTTGAGTGGTGGAGGCTAAAGAAAAGGCAGTTGGAAACACGGAAATAGCGGATTGCGAGGAATTCGAGGCGCTGTGTGTCGCGCTTCAGTGACGAAGGACCATGAAAGCGCAGCTTTATACGCGTTTCCTTCATGCCTCACCCCCCCCCCCCCCCCCCCCCCACGCTTCAAACTTCGATTTCTTGTTCTTGAAATATTATCTTCATTTCCTTCTATTCATTTTGTTTTTGCCCCAGTTCACCAACACATAATTGTTTGTTGTAAGTTTGAACACATTTCCATAATTTTTAGTTACCGTGAACTCGCACGCACGTACATAAGTAAGCATATGCACGCGCAGTGACATTACAGAGTGCGGATAAAGACGTAGATAAAGATGTAAGAGATCCTATAGCTCGAATTCCCCGGCGCGACACGCATGCAGGCAACCATGTGAGTGTGCCGTCTCTGGTTACGTCGGGCTCCGCGGGATGGCGGTACTTGTCCGGTGGTGGTACTCGTGCGATTTGTGTTGAGTGTTCCAAACTAGCCCACCGAACGCAAAGTAATGCCCCGACTCCATTGTGAGTGCGATTAATAACTTCTCTGTTGACACCACCGTTGAGAAACGGAGCAGGCGACGCACGCCGGTGCTTTTTTTTTTTTTTTTTTCAGCGTGCGGGTACAGTCGCACAAGCCGCGCCGTGCCCGTGGCGCATCGGCCATGTTCGTGGCCATTTCCAGTGTGGCCAAGCGAAGAAATTGACAACTAAACTTTTCAGTGAATAACACCTATAAGTACAAACTCGGGCATCGCTGTTTTGGATCCTTGTACTGACTTTTTTTGTTTGTTTGTTTATACGGAGTCTTACTCTAAGGGAAGCCCTCCACAAATTCCACTGGTAAATTTTGTGACGTATAACTACAAGCGAGCATGAGGTTGGTAGTACAGTAAGTACCAGATGAATCGGCCTTCCAAATATTTACATAATGAAATTGTCCATACCCTTTTCCATGACGCACGCACGAGCAGACACATTCTCCCAACAAACAACCAGTCTCGTTCCAAAGCCACCTTGCGCTTTTTTCTCTTCCGTCCCAGTTCAACCGTAACAGTGCAGCGATTCTTCGTCGTCTCGACCGACCATTCAGCGACCTTCACTCCTGACGCTTCTCTATTCTACATCAGCGCGCGACCATTTGAAAAAAGAAAAAAGGAAGAAGGGGGGGGGGGGGGGAGTAATAACGAAGACAAACAAACGTGAGAAACTGGCGGAACAAGTATATACCGAACAATAAGAGCTACGGACGAGAACAGACGCGAACAGTATAAAATGGGGAGCGCACGCGAAACAGAAAATGGAACGGAATGGAGGCGGATTCGAGTTCCTGGTGCGGGCACCGCGAACACTCGCGTTTCGAAGAAAGGACTCTGCTTTTACCGCTCCACTGTGTTTTTCTTCCCTCCTTTTATTTCCGAAAACTGTCTCTTTCCTTTTTTTTTTTGCGTCTTCAGTCCAGTCGCTGGGAATGACCCGGGAGTGGTGAAAAGAGAGAGAGCGAGACAGAGAGAGTAGTCCTGTGGGGTGCCCATCTTCCCTCCTCCTCTTGTCCACCGTCGACGCATCATTCGGCGTTCCTGGAGGCAGGCGGGATGGAGAGCGCTCGCCAGGCCGGCCGGCCGGCGCTGATGCAGCGCGCCAAGGAGTCGGGGCGTGCATTCCATCGGCGCGGGGGTTATTACGGTCGGCCCTCGCACAATGAAAGCGGCCGCCGTGGGGCCTTTCTCCGTTCCAATGCTGCTGCTGCTGTGCCGTCTTCCGGCCGACTCTCTGGCTGCCGCGCCCTCGCCGCCGGTGGCTTGGGAACTACTGGGATGCTGGGCCACGCGAACTGTGCTGAGAAAGCGGACTCTGTGTCGCATCTTGGCTGTTCCAGTCTATGCATTGTTGTTTTGATGTTAGTAAGTCTTGTAATTCTGGATAAGGAGTGGGTTGCCGGTCCAGAAACAGAGGTGTAACGTTTACAGGGGAGAACATTTCGACGTTATAACTAAAGGACATATAACTAGTGCTTAAGCATGTTGGGATAAGCAACTTAGAGAGCTGGAGACGCATGTCGTCACCCGGAGAGCCAGTCGTCAGTCGCCGAACGTTCAACCTTTTTTGGCTCCGGTAAACACTCAGTACCAAGCGAAAACGCCCGTGTGTCGAGGTTTCGCAACACGTTAAAAATACCTGGGTCGTCGAAATCAATCCGGAGCCCTTCACTATACGGCGCGCTTTATAGCCGAGGGGTAGCTACTGCATTAACCTTTTAATTTTCTGGAAATCGTGCATTTCCATGGGGCGGATGTTATGGCTTCATCCGTCAATTTGACTCCTACGTCTCTTCAGCTTACGGTCCTACTCGTCAACATCTACGTCACTCTATTGCTCCAGCAGTTAGGCTAGTCGAAGCTCCTAAATCACAATGACAGCATGGGTCAATACCAGTAAATTGACCTTTTTTTCGTCCTCAAGTACAGCTATCCAAGTACAAGCATTTCTTCCGAAAAAATGGACATTAAACCCAGCACTGAAAACGCTTATCGCACTAAGCAAAAACGGCGGATAGAGAATAGCATTACATGTTACTAAGTCATGCGCGTAGGATACCCAAAACGACGCCCCTATTTCCGAGGCCCTACACTCACTAAGAATCGCGGACTAGTGGTATCTTTACGTCCGTCATCAACTCGTTCTTCAGTTAGCGCTGTCGTTCCTCTTCGGGCTTTTTCTTTTTTTCCCTTCTCGGATATCCGAAGCGCGTTCCCGTGATCCGAGAGAAGTCGCATTTCTTTTTAATCACCGTGGCGTGATGGGAGCGATCGCAAGCGGCCGGAACAGACGCGGCAGCCACGGGGAGGTAATCTCGCCCCGCGAAGCGTCCATACGAAGTGGGACGACCGGGAAGAGGAGCTGCGCGCATCCAGCGGCCCGCGAAAGTAATTGAGCGTAATTGCGATCGATGGCGCCGGATGAATATGCATGGCTGCGGTTTGGCAGCGAGATCGCGGTGGGCCGAGTCGCGGCACCCGAAGGTCACTGCGAAGCTAGTCCCGGTTACCCGCTTGTCAGCGGGATCGGCCGGTCTTGTATTTACAATGCTCTCCATCGGAACACTCGGGCGTTTGGTCGAGACGAAAGCAGCCGACAACGCAGGACCTGCCGGCCGGAAGGCGCGCGGACGGGCGAAGGGGTGGGGAAGGTGTCCGGTACGTGGTCTGTCCTTGTTTGCTCCTTATATTCCTGTTGGACGTCGATAGCTGTGCAGAAAGCAGGTTCCTATGATATGTTGATTTCGTGTAAGAAAAAGAATAAGGTGACAATTCGTTTGCCCAGCCGGTATGGTCTGCTCGTTGTCAGGTAACTAAGTGCCGAATGAAAATCAATAATTTCCAGAAATCTTTTTTTTTTTTTTTTGCAGTGCGTGTCTAGAAGTTCGAGGCACCCGGTATGTCCCCAAATGCGGCTCGAGCTGTAGCCTTTCGTTCCTCTTTATTTCAGCTTCATCCTCCGTCCACGTTCCAATCTGAGGTCAGTTCTGTGCGGGCGAGACAGACGCCGTTACACGAGCAAGAAAAGCAAGAAAAAAAAAAAAAGAAACCCACACTGCACAAACAAAGCAGTTACAAACGACGCTGTGCGCTTCCAGATACGCAGTGTATAATACAAGCTGGCGTCAATTCTCTCGCTCCCCACGCCGAAGTTGTTGCAGTAGATAAATTAATGGCCAACGCACACGCACGGCCACATCACCGCAAACAGAAAGCCCGCTCTGTCGTGACAATATCCCCCGCACTATACGACGAACCAGCGAGCGTTAGAATATTTATCACAAGGACGCGCACATTTTCCCCGAGAATTTCCGGCATCGTCTATCTTTCGGCAACTCGCTTCTAAGAGGAGGAAAATCATTTTTTTTTTAAGAACAAGAAGAGCTCAGATTTTTACTGTATTTTTTTGCTTTCAGTCAGTAGTGTGGGGCTCCCGAGGGAAGCATCGAGTTAGATGTATAGAAGAAAAAAAAAAACCCACCGAAAAACGTTTCGTTTCTTTAAAAATTAAAGCGGGGAATCAGTGCAACATTCCTCACCAGCTTTACTTCTCCCTCGCTTTCAGTGTGTTATAAACCACGTTTTTTTTTTTTTCGGAGGAATCAAGAACTATTCGGCGGTCTTCCGTCACGATTATATTTTCCTTAGAAGTCTTGAAGACTCCCTTGCGAAGTATAAAGGGCTGAATTTTTTATTCATATTTACAATCCCATAAGGCTCGAATAAAAATTATTCTCTCGGTTGACTTAAGGAAATGATAAGGATGGACGAGATCACGACCACAATGGCGATGCAAATGTTAACGGCAGTAACAACTCGAAAAATCGAACCCTATACCAAACCGGTACGTCGAAAACACACTCACCCCGTCGAATACAATTCTTGCCCCACTATTGAACTCAAGAGACCGGAGGCCGGGTTTTTAAGGTAAGGTAATCGACTACGATGTCATGAATGATACAAATCTTTACTGGCGTGGTTCTTCCATCAGCATTAATTAAATTGGAAAACCGTTTATGCAGCTGTACTAGACGATAGCTGATAGAGGAAGCAACTAAGATAAAAGCAACAGCGGAGGCAAGTAGGAAAGAGTGGGAGTGGGGGTGAGATTGAGCCATGCTTGTCACGAAATGGAGACAGAGCGCTTAATGCAACAACTTTGGTAGACTCCGTTTCAAGACGTTAGTGTAACGAGAGAGAGCGTAAAAAACAAACTAAGCCATTACAGTCCTGCACTCGAAATAAGGAAACACTCTCAGGCGTGTTCTGCCCGTAAATCGAAAAATCGAAAAAAAACAGAGATCTCAGGACGGCGCCTGCTGTATGTATTCCGGAGAGAAGCGATTCAATCATGACTTGGGTGGATAGAATGCAGGGGGAAAAAAGTAACGGCTGGACGCCGCCCTCCGAGTTCCAATCAGGCTACAAGCCTTTGCCCGTTCACGAACAAGGACGGAAGAGAGGGAAGACCCGACGCCATAAACAGCATACACGGCGAGATATTTTGCCGCTAACGGCCTCGGTCGCGGAAGAGCACTGAAGACTAAATAATCGCCGGTGGGCGCGATTGCCGGAAGGGCAACAACAAAATAACAACACCTGCGTGAAATCAGGGTTCAGCACGAACCCCGGTAATGTTCGCGAGCCTCGAGGGTGTACGGGGCACCAAAAAATGCCGTACACACCGCGCATTGACGCTCTTATCTTTCTGGCCGAAGCAGAGAGCTCGCGCGAACGGCTTTCCATACACGACACCGGCCAACTGGCATAAGCGATACTGCTACTGAAATTGAACTATTATTAACGATAATAAAAAAACGAAGAGCGTACATCTCGTCACCCTGCAATGGACGCATGGATTTATTGTGCTTGTGCAGCGCGGTCCGCGTAGCCCTTTGTGTTAAAGAAGCCATGAAGAGAAAACAAAAGTTTGTTTTATTCGAAAGATTAGGTGTTTCATAGTACACCAAGCGCTTTCCCGGAAGCAAGTGATGCTTTATTCACTGAGAAATAAGGCAATTTAAGCCAAAGTTTTAAATCTCCCGCTAAAATTGCACATTCCGTGACGTGAACAATGGCGTCATAGAGCCGGTCCATGAAACAGATACTTAGTATGTCGACTCCATATAGCACCCACACGCGGGAGTCGATCGAGACGGCGGCCATTTTAAATACATCCCCCTCGCGAGGGGCACGATCAAATGCACAGCATTTCCGAGGGGGTGCGCCGGCAAGTCGTATGGATTACGTATTGGTTGTTGGTTTTCTTGTTACACGCTGCACGTCATCAAATTTGCGGTGGGCTACAGCGGGGCGTCCCGGCAGCACGAGACGCGACCAGCGCTGCTGGTCTCTCGATCATAGTCTCGATCGCGGGACCTGTGTCGCCATCTTGCGGAGGCGCGTGACAACTTATGGCGGGTCTCTCGATCATAGTCTCGATCGCGGAACCTGTGTCGCCATCTTGCGGAGGCGCGTGACAACTTATGGCGCTTTCGAAACAAACCATAAATGAGTGAAGGATATAAGGCGCTATCGGTGCATCGAAATCCGTGTTGGTTGCGTGGCTCAATCGGTAGTGCGCCCGGCACTTGCCGTTCCGCCCGCGCCGTCATGGGTTCGAATCCGGGCGCCGGAAACTGTTGTTTCTTTTATAGTGTAGTGGCCTGGCTGCGGACTAGGCCGAACGCCGCGTGACATTGTGAGTTACTAAAATGCTATGCATTTAAAAATGAGACGTCACCAAAATACGCGCACCGCCCAAAAAGAAGCGGGGGAATTCTGGGACAAAACAAGAAACGGATAGATAAACCCGACCAGAGACCAGCAGCAGCAGTGCGGATCTAGGAAGAGTGCGCGCGTATTAAAGCGGAAGTGACGGCGCGGGGGCACGAAAGCGGAAGGAATTGCGACCGGAAGAGGAGGAAGTGAAAGCAGTTGGTCAGCGGAAATGCCCCGGTCATCGTATATAGAGTGAGCGCAAAGTAGCCACGCGTGCGACGCAATAGGAGAGGCAATTCCGAGCGGGCCAAGCATGTCTTCTTCCGTCGCTGACCGCGGAGGCAGCAACAAAGAAACGTTATACAGCCCCGCCTGAGACGCCTCAAGCCAGCGCAACGAGCAAGAGAGGGGGAAACGCGCGGTCGAAGAGAAATGCCTCCACGGCGGGCACGGAATAACAATCGGAATACTAATATCTCCGAAAACGTTATACAGCCCACCGACTGGCGCGCTGGTGGCGGACGCAGAAGAGAGCCTGGGGGCGAGGGTTCACTGGAGGACTCGTGGGAGAGGAAAATCCCGGGGCAAGAAGGAGAGAGGCAACCAGCATTTTTTTTTTTTTCTTTTCGTACACGCTCATGCCCTGCGAACGTGGAATTGATCGTAGACAAACACGCATGCGTGTACGCGCCCTGTGCCGAGAGTACACACGCTGAGCAGTTATCAACTGTGTACGGCAGTGATGCATGTGTACTCGCGTCGATGATTCGATCCCATGTAGATGTGTGTGTGTGTGTCTGTGTGCGGTAAAGAAAAGGGGGAGGGCGACTGCTTGCTGCTCGAGCGGACGACCATTAAGCCCAATGAGAAGATTCTGCTCAGCGAGCGGGCCTGTTTACATTGCCGGGTGTATGTGTATTCGGGTAATGCAGGCCGCGTATTTGAATAAGGAAACCCGGCGCTACGTGTTATCACGAGCGCGCTGCGATAGAGCGGCGCGGCTGTGTCAGTTATTCCTCTTTGTGTGGGGGGCCTTTGGTCTCTTGATTCCATCGGGTCGCAGTGGTATAGCGTCGCTCGAGTAATCGCGTCGAAAGGGTAATAACTGAACGGGCACTCGCAGAATGCTTTCCCTCTCAACACATTTCACATTTAGGCTGTACGCGATCGGAGAGAAAATGGTATTTGCATTCTGAAGTTAATCACCCCGCCCATTCGTTCTCGATTACTCTATACACCACTTACAGCAATGTTTAATTACGCGGAAACGAGACTCTAGTATACACGACAGGCGAGGTTGATTGCCTTGGGACATGGGTAAAATATACTCGAAATAAAACTGCAGCGTGACAGAAAAGAGAGATACCAAAGCAAGGTGAACAAGCGCTGTGTACTTCCAACTGAAACTTCATTGAAGAAGTGACTGTAATGAAATGGGCCGGATCACACAAAACGGGGGGAACGCTCTTAGTGCGGATGAGGAGATGACATTGTATTTACAGACTGGACAGCACAGAGGGTTGAAGCAATGACAAAGGGAATTCACAAAGCGTTATGGGGAAAACTCAGATAATAAAACAGCCCACGCGGCCCGCTCCAGCGCCCGCAACTACAAAGTCCGCGCACCGTCCCCGCGTAAACGTCCCGGGGCAGGAAACGCTCACATCGGTTGTATGGGACGCGGGTGCCGACGTCGCCCTCGTAGCGGTGTCCGCGTCGTTGAGGTTGGCTGCCCAGGTTCCGTAGCCAGAAGACTTTCCGCCGGGTCCGCTGACGGCCTTGCTCCCGCCTCGAGCCCGGTCACGCGCTGTTCGGAACGCCGGAGCCCGGTCGACGGTGGCCCGTGCTGGCGACGATGTCCCGGGCCTTGGCGGCGACGCCCGGAACCGTAGCGGAGACTGGCGCTGGCCTTGCCTCACTGTGGCACGTAGACCAGACGTCTCGCCCTGAGGTCGCACAGAGCCGTGCCCCGTTCAGTCCGCCTCGTTCCCTGGCTGGGGTCTCGCTCCCTGCGCCCGTGCCTCGTTCACCTCTTCTTCTTCCAACTCATCAGCAGGCGCTTGGCCTTGAGCTTCGGCTTTTTCGCGTAGAATGTGGCGTCATTCCCCTTCGCGGGTATGTTCCATCACATTACCCCCCGTTTAAGGAAGTTGTTCGGGGAACAACTATTCTACGGTCCAAAGCAGAGTCCAAAACAGTCCAACATACACAAAAACATTGTCCTCACAAAAATTGTGTCCTACGGAAGCATGCAAGTTGCTAAGGCACGTAAAAAGTAGATAATACGGTAAGCTCCTACAGTAGGAGAGCTCGTGACAAAATGAGCGAAAAATATTTTGGTACAATGGCAAGCTGCAGTGCAAAACTGTGGACAAGCTTAGCCGATTGTAGGTATTGTCAAAATATGTTATTCCTGCTCTTTTGTTTTAGTGAGAGCCTGGGAGACAGGTTCCAAAGGATTTTCCATCCTGTGGCCTACGCGATAGGCAGCAAGGTTGGTGTCCGATGCGTCGGTTTCCGATTCTGTGGGCAGCTTTTGCTTCAGGGTGAAGAACGCGGCCTCCTGAGATGCACTCCAAGCAACACTCTTTCTCTTTGTTGTTTCCATCAAGTCAGTTAAAGGTCTGGCGATGGCAGCATAGTTCGGAATGAACTTCCGGTAGCGCCAAGTCAAGTTGAGAAAATACTGCAGGCCCCGTTTCGTTGTAGGTCTTTCAAAGTTCACGATCTTCCTTAAGGGCTGTGGACGAGGTAGGTTCGAGCCCTTTATGCCGTGGTTTAGGGAAGACCCATTCGTTTCTATGAAGTCACACTTTCCTTGCTTGGGCACACCAACGCGATGAGAAGGTAGCTGTGTCTCAGGGGTACGTCGTGGCCTTCCAACCCTGCCCGTACACGTTTTCTTGCAACCGTCGCATGACCTGACGAAGCGTTTGACGTCTCCGCGCAGACCCGGCCAATAAAACTCGTCCAAGATGCGGTAGACGGTTTTTCGTAAGCCCTGATGACCCGCCATGATCCCCTCATGAGCGACTTGTAGAATCGAGTCTCTAAGCTTCTTGGGAATCACTACTTGTTTGAAAGTTCTCCCCGCTGCTAGATGATAATGGCGGTATAGAAGGGCGTCAACCTCAGTGAAGGAGTAACTGTGACCTTTACCAGATGAGAATGTATACATAGGCGTATACACGAAGTGGAAGTGACAAACACACAAATAATGCGTTATAACTAACAGTTGTTAACGTAAGCGCAATGCGACCGCTTGATAGTCAGGTTGTTGTGAAGGTATAAAATAAAAAGGCACAGAAAAAAAAAAACAGAGGACTGATCTTTTTTCTGTTGTTGCTGATATTTTCTACAGACTGCGAGCGAACTCAATGTGATCAAGCCTTCGAGGAAGACAAGCGCTTTGACTTTTACACTTGTTGAAAAGGTTGCTGACGCGCGGACTGTATGCATTACTTAAGCGATCGAGAGGCTCGCGAAGGGTAAAACGCGAAGCAAAAGCAAAAGGGACAATAATTCCGCAGGAAAGAAAAGGGGAAGAACCACACCGCCCTCTGACAATGACAAATGAGGCAGCCTGCGATGGCGTTTACAGTGGATGCGGTTGATTGTTTGATTGACAGGGGCAATCAATCACGATCCCTGTGGGGCTCCCAGAGACGGTCAGCGTGTCGGATCTTCGCAACTCTGTCGCATTGCTCGGCAGCCGGCGTCTAACCCTCGTCTGGTGGCGGGACGAAGAAATATGAAGATGATTTTCCCTAAACAGAGCGTCGTCATATCGTACACACATCTAGACTGTTAGGTTTCTTACATATCACACCTGGGGAAAGCAGTTTTTATAGCATCTTTGTACTTAACGATTTTCTTGCAGGTGCAGATGCTTTCTTTTTTTTTTTTTTTCTGCTGACTGCTGGAATTTTTCGTAAATCTTGTGCTGCTCGCCACAGTGGTGGTCGCCTTATTCACTTTTTTAGAACTATAAGCAAGAAACAAAACTGCGCATCTTCTCGATTCCTTTCACCGCGAAATTACGCCAAGAACTTCTTTAATGAATGACACTCATTCACCCAGATTTCACCGCGTAGTGGTTAGTGACAAGCATAACAAGACAAGCGTCCTCCACCGCCTCTTGTTTTCGTCCTTGTTGCAGTTGCGTTAGTAATCATGCTTCATTGTGTTCGTCATCAAAGAGGTGGACAATACGCCTCGCCAACCCTCAAAAATGATCAGTTTTGTTCATTTTTTTTTGAAGACTGCTTTGTCCCGATAAAGACTGCGTTTGATTCTTCTTTCATAGGAATCGGTAAAACACGAAAGTGAAACGTGCAGCGAAATCTGCAGCTGAGCATGATTTGCGGGTCGGTGGCTGTCTTGTGGGTGTTCTTGGCGAGTGACGTCCTGCTGGCGGGTCGCTTCGGCAATGGTGTTCTGGCATCATTTCCGTGACGGATACGACGTCAGTGAAATTTTGGTGTATCCCGGCATAGAACGCTTTCGTGTTAAAATATAAAACCCGAAAACGGACAACCTAAGTATAACGTACTCTATATTACTAAAGGTTGCTTCACCGCAAGAAGACCCTGTCTGCAAGGGTGCACCCTTTACAGGCCGCTTGCTTCGTTGTACTGGCGTCATATCCGTGACGGATATGACGTCAGTGAAATCTTGTATACCCAGGAACAAAACACTTTCGTGTTAAAATTGGACCAGCTCAAACGAATAATCTAGATATTAAAAAAAAACCAGATGAAGCACTGGCGACTTACCAGCCACTTTGCGGCTCTATGACGTCACTCTATGACGTCACAGAATCTTGTTTGTGCAATTGGCGGCCGCCGACGGAAGCCACTGCCAAGAAACATGACTGAAAGATTGTAGTGGGGCCTCTAGTTCCGGCTGATTGTATCACCACAATGATAACGGGCAGATACACTGATAACTACGTTTTTACTTCTGACCGCTACTGTGCCACTCCTGCCAATACTGCGTCACTGTAATGTAAAATTTGAATGTTTTTTTTAATACTTCTTGCGTTTTCTTTTGTTTAGAACGTCTTTTGTGGCTGGGATGGAGGTTAAGTGAGTTACCAAAGGCTCGTTCTTTCATATTCAGCAAAGTAGTTTGTATTTATAGCCCCTTAAACATTGCTGTCAGCTGGCATCCAACCGGTCACCCCGCAGGTCACGAAAAGGGCGGTCTAAACTATTAAGCCACCACCGTTTGCCGTGCCCCACTCTTTAGGGTTTATAAAGACGAATAAAGCCCGTGGGGGCGCCACCATACGTAGCAGCGCACCTGTCCGACAGATTGCGCCATACGGTTGGCGCGGCGCAAATTGCGCGGAAGAGCGCAACTGTGAAGTCGGAGGATGTCCGGAGGGGCGACACGAAGGAGGCTGCGTCGATAGACTGGAAGCGGCAATTTTCTCGCTCACAGAATTCCCTGGGAATTCCCCTGAATTCCGAAACTTTCCGCTGCAGTATATCCGCAGGCATCACATTCAAGTCCGCGCAATTTCGTCGACAAAAAAAGAAAAAAAAAAGCGACAGGAGGTCCCTTGTTTTTGTTTTTGTTTTTTGTTTTTTTTCATCCCGTCCAGCTTCTTTTCTTCATGATGGATACGGCGTCAGCAAGCAACAAGAGCCAGAGCAAACACAGATATTCCTGGAAGCTTCACAAGAACTGTTTCGGGCAGTGAGGAGCCAAAGGCAGCTTCAACAACAACAACAATAACAACAAAATAAAAGCCAGCACTATTGCGGGTCTCGATACTCGTTGGCCGGCCTCCACCTTTGCTTCCCTTTCAGTAGGTATGTGCTCCAGTGTAGGAAGAAGAAGGAGACAAACAGCAAGAAGAGAGAAACAAACAGAAGAGGCGCTCTGTGCGGAACAAGCCTCGCGCATCCAGCCGGGCAACTCTCCGCACACACACGCTCTGGAAGTTGCCGGGCGAGTGGCCGGTGGGGCGCCAAAGAGCGAAAGCGAGATGATCGCCAATTTATTAGCGGGCAACGAGACTCGCGGCCGTTCTATAATGACAATAATTGCTACCCTGCTGCAAACGCACCGTCGTCCTCTTCTTCACAGCCTCCCTCCTCCTCTCCCTCCTCCCTCGTCGTGTGGCACTGCACACAGGCATTCCCACGTGCGAACCTCCAGGGCCGCCCTCAATTCATTCCGAGTCGTGACCGTCTCTGTTGCGCCGCCGTGCCAAAAGTATACATCCCAGCGCCGATCGGCACGGCGAACCTCGCCATTTCCCCGCATGGGTGCGCGACCGTGCCAAGCTGCGTGGTTTTTCCAAAGGCGCCTGCGCACCTTGACGACCTGTTCCTTCAGGCCTAGCTTCGATCAGGGGTTGACGCTTATCCGGCAGGTGGCGCCATGCTTGCATGTGAAGACACTTAGCTTCTCATATCGCCTTTCCTGTCGATTTCGATAGAAACGCCGACGATGTTTGTGAGACTTCAAAGTTCATCGACCACTTAAGTCTGCTTACATTGTGTCAAGGCGAAAGCCTAACAATCATCACATACTTCATTGCTGCTAGATCGTGTTTGCGTCTCTTTATTCGCTTTCGTTCAGTCGTCCGGGTTCAGTCGAGAGCCGCATCAGGCTAATTCTTGTTTATGTGGCAGGGTGGAAGGTTAGAGCAGCGGTAAAGAACTTGGATCCTGCTCTGGTGACCCGGCCTGAAATCCCACGCGAGCCCGTGTGTTTTTATTTATTTTCTCTTCACAGCCGGCCGCCATTGTGCTACCAACGGTGTTGACGTCACTTACCACGTCTGATAAGACGTAAAGGGCTTTCTCTATAAAAGGCATCCCTGTGTGATGCCGGTATGAATGTCTCAAAACGATCGCCACTACCCGCTCTGAGACTGGTTGTGACAGAGCGAGAAAACTAAGGTAGAAACACTGTAGCGAGCCTAAACCTCGGATGTGGTAGCTCAGAGAGCGCGTATCCAAGCCCTCTCTCCCGCAAATGATGCATTACCCTTTCGCTCGTTCGTCCCGTCTGTTGGCACCTGAGTCCTAATCTGGTCCGCTAAGTGCTGGAGCTTAAATGTGGATGCTTGTTGCGGCCTCGCAGCTGTTGAAGTAAAGCTATTGCGGCTATTGAACGCGTGCCCTTTAACTGAAGTGAAGGGCGCACGTGCGTCCACGGCTACGGCTCCAGAGCATACCTTAATGCGCACTGCGTTTGTTAGCCTTAACTTTCGGATCGCCGTGGTGAAATCACGCAGCTTTATCGTTCGAAGAGATAAAGGCCGGTCGAGAAACACATACCACCGCCTTCAGCAACTGGCTAGCTCTGAACCCCATTCCGGTGCTCAAGGGTACTCTGCAGCGATTACTATCAGAGGAGCCTTCTCTCTCTCTCTCTCTCTCTCTCTCTCTCTCTCTCTCTCTCTCTCTCTCTCTCTCTCTCTCTCTCTCTCTCTCTCTGCTACTCTTTTCATTTCTTTCAGGGCGGCATCTGCTGTCATTACCAGAATGTTGCTTCGGGACGTGAAAAACGTCCCAGCGAGAAATCATCGTCATCGCGGCGGCATCGTCATCGACATAAATGAAAGAAAACGGCTGCGGCGGCGTGGCTCTGCATAGTAGTGGCTGGCTGGGCGCGCGGACCTCGGCCAATTAAATGCGACCTTTCCGATCACGACTTCACCATTACACGTCGCCTGCCCCAGCCGCGAACGACCCGAAGGTTTTTCTTCGTGGTGGTGTGGGGCAGATGTTTTCCCCCTCGCCGCAAAAATGCCGCGCCCGAACCTCCTAGAGAGCAAGGCCTTCGAGGGTTATACACTTCCTCATCGGCGATGCTATCGCTGCGCCTTAGCGATTTGCCGAGTTCAAAATGCGCCACGCAGCCGTGATGCGAGTCGGCCAATGGCGCGACAGCGTAGATAGGAGAGAAGAGGAGGACCGCGATAAGGGGCGGCCCAAAGGCCCAATTAGTGTTGGCCACGGGGTCGGCGTATCAAAACGGCTGGGGATCGTGGTTGCGCGGATCACCATTACGTCTAGTGTATCTATGTGTTTATCCATGCGTCTATCCATCTTGTAAAGCAATGTGCGACGGAGAGGAGGTACGCGGGGATGCCAGCGCCAGAAATACTGACCGGCCACGGATCGTGAGGCGGAGAAGACGAGCTTAGCTCGCGGAACTGTAGACCTAATAGGTTACTTGGTTTTGCATCTCCTCATAATCGTTGCGGCGATGGAGAGGGAGCGGGACAAAGCACTGTCCGTTCGCTTAGAGCGAGAGCACTGTTCACAATGTGAACAGAGCCTGCACGGATGACTTTGATGGTCGCCCTGTGGCACGGCTTTTTGGGATGCGATGTACGTATCGATCGCCAGGAACGACAAGATGCCGCCCAATTTATATCCGCGAAGATGCCTATGGGGAATGTTTATTGATGCCGTTACGTTGAAGACCTCCGAGATCAATCTCAAGTAATAATAAGGCAGCGGTTGCCTGTTATGGTTGGACGTTCCGCAATGACAAGCAACTGCGGAATGATTTCGGCGTGAGAGCGCGTTATAACCGCCTTCGCCCTCTGCAGCCCCTTCTGTCTTATCCCTCGCGCCTTTTGTGCTCCGTTGAATCGCAAGAAAATTACCGCTCTTCGTTCCACAAAACTCCACCGGGAGGGCGGAAGAAAAGAATGTCTTTGTTTGTTGGTTTTGTTTTTCGTTTTTTCATCGGCCGTCTCTATAGGGCACTCCTGAGCAGTGTGTGTTTTTACGACGATGGGCCTTTGTAAATCGTTAACTGCGGGAGCGGCCGAGGCGTAAGCGGCGATCGTATAAGTTATTGTTACCGCTCACGGGGCCTGAGGCTGACTGTAGTGGAGAAAGGAAAGAAAAGACAAAGAGAGAAAGAAAGAAAGGAAAAAGGAAGGAAAGAAAGCTGGCGCTAGAAAGACAAAGAGCCGCGCGCACTCTGGTGGCCGCCGTTGTTTCTCAAACGAAACCTGGAGTGCCGCTGGGAAAGACAAAGAAAATAGCGGCGTGCACGCGCCCCGCCAGCTCAGCAGCATACGAAATGAGAAATGTAACGCTGAAGCAGACGAGCTGGCTCCCCGCGAGCGCCGCCTGTAAGCCTTCTTCGACTCCAGGCGGTCTGTTTACGATCGGGGGCAGCGACGGCGGCCCCTCTAAACCAAACTTTGGAGCTCGTAAAATTACCGAGAGTTTGAACAAGGGTCCGGTTGCTGGAGGACGAGTGTGTTGCGGGAACGGCGCCGCGCAGGGCGGGGTGCGGTTGTTGTGCAGAGCAGGATGCAGAACGCTCGGGACAGGGCACTGGCGTCGCGCCTTTCGCTCAGCCCCGAGTCATTTCCACGCTCTGCTGCGATGTAGTAGTGTTCTTCAGGCGGACTTAAAGTGCATCGGCTGCGCTTTACTCACCAAGTACAGTAAACACTGATGAAGACGAGCTTCTCATACGCTACGCATTACATGTGCGAAGTACTGCACCTGTTGGAACGTAGGCGGGGATGGCAGACGTTTACTTTCGTTACTACATCATCATCATCATCACCAACAGCAACAATAACAACGGCCCATTTGTGTCCACTGCAGGACGAAGATCTCGCTCAGACATTTCCACTCCACCTACAGAGTTCACTGTGTGCCCCAGATTTTTCGTAATACTAATCATCCCTCCAGCGGGTCTTTTGCCTTCTCCTATTTCGCTTGCCGTTCCCTGCTGGCGATTCCACTGAACGATAGGTCCGCCGGTTGCCCTTCTTCCTCATGCTTTACATGTAATAACACAATAAAAAATTCAGCTTTAGCCAGTCCCGACCGGGCCAACGCATTCTCAGATATCGCAGGCTGACTGCTGACATTTCATTCGGTGAACAACTATGCTGCCAATCACTGCCTCAAAAGTGCAAATTGAGACTTATGAACTATGCAAGTCCGTTGTAAATGAGCCTGAGAACTGTTGGTTCCGCTGCCCATTTTGGATGGCTCACTCAAACCAGCAGTTTGCTCACTCCTGCCCATATTGCGTCACTGTAGCGCGAAATTTGAACGCTGATCAATATTTCTCCGGTTCTTCTTTTTCGGTTGGAGGAACGCCTCTTGTGGCTGGAATGACGCTGAATGAGTTATGCCTGTGCTACACAGTAACTTTCGATTGACAACTGGACTCTCCCCCACAACTGTTTCTTGTGTATTTACAAAGTGGCCACTCGGTAGACAATTGGTTCAACGGCCTTCCGAAGGTCTTTGAAACGGCTGTGTAGCACAGGTATTAGTTACCATAGGCTAGTTCTCTCAAACTGAAGGAAGTTGAATATTGCCTTGATGGCCCCTCTAACGCCACCGTTTGACCTTTCCCAAACCGGAGCCCACGACAGCCGCTCCTCCGCGCAGTGCTGGCGCCAACCTTTCGCCTTCGTTGCCACCACTCCCCCTCGGTATTCCAGGTGAGAGCCGAAAGCCGCAGCCTCGCCCACATCCGGAGAGGAGCCCTCTCGGAAAAGAAAAAAAGGAAGACCAAGATCGGGGCAGGCCTCTCGTTTATGCTAATCCGCGGCCGCTTCACGCCGCAGCGGCAACAACTTTGGTCGCGCCGCCGCCGCAACCTCCGTGGCGGCGGTGGTCGCCTGTCCGCGAAGCGAACGGCCCAACCTTGCACCAGTATGCAGATGCTTATGAGATTCACGGCGTAGATGTATGTAGATGTACGGGACTTGCGCCAGTCGTGACGTCACAGACTGGCCGATGGGGGCAAATTGCGAAAGGAAGAGAAAGACTGCCGTTCATGGCAACCGACGAAAGTTTGGAGATGAGCACGAGTGGGGTGAGAGTAGGAGAGGGACGAAAATGGCAGAACAGGTGGCCTAGCCCCGTGGCCATCAGCCTTCGGCCGCATTAAGATAAAGCGGGCGGCGCGCGAGCGCATTCTATTAACTTTACGCTGCTCCCCATTCGCAAGCTGCCAACTTCGCGAATGCGTTAAGCATATGGGCCGTCTACGTAAGAGCTGAACAGCGGGGCATAATACGAAGAAAGCGGGAGCGATATGCCATGCAAAGCCGCCACAACAGAGATGGCCACAACGGAGTGCACGGAGAGGAGAAAATTGGGAGCCGCGTTAAAGAGGGGAAACAACGAAGACAGAAACGCTTTGTAAGACTGGGCAGATGGGGGCTTTAAGACTTCGTTATGAGGGCTTTTATTCTCCCCCTCTCTCTCACTCTCTCTTTCTCCGTTTCAGCGTTTGTGCGCTAGCGTATTTATATAGCACAGTGGTGGTGGCGGCGGCGGGTCTTTATGAAGCGTCAGCACAGAGCAGCCGTACAGCCAGCGCTTTTTGATGAGGTCAAAACTCGAGTGCCGCTTCGTGTTGGTCCCCGAAGGAAAGAGGGAACGGAGTTCCTCCTTTATACCCGGGGTGGGGGGAGGGAGGAGGGGGTGGAGAAAGCTTTGTTGCGGCTGCAGCTTCCGTGCTTTACGACTCTGGGACACGCCCTCTTTTCTGAGACGAAGGAGACCGTAAAAGAGAAAGGGGCCAGCCGGTGCAGGCCTGTGTCTTGAGTATACGCGCCAACGCACGCACACGCTTATCCACACACGCGCGCACCGACGGCCATACGCAGAAGAGACAAAGTAGCCGTTTCGATGAATGGCTGCACGCATATATAGGCGCGATGAATGAACTGGGAGGCGCGCAGAGCGAGCTGGTAGAGGTTGCACGCGCGCTGCACTGCGCGTGGTCTTCCTTCGGCGTCCTTTATTTAGCTTTGGAGGCAGCTGTCGACGCCTTGGGAGGCGATGTATTAAACTGCTCCTTCTTGGACAATGGACGGCGACGGTGCGGGCTGCATGCCAAGTGTGCGCGCGATTACGGGGACCGTCGCGGAGAACGCGCCTTTCGCCCTCCCTCCGCGCAGTCGATGCGCCGCGAGGGGGCCGTACCGGATGATGGAGACGCGCAGCATTTTGAGAGAACAACAGATACTGATGAAGGCGAGAACGCCCGTGAGTTCGAGATTTTGGCTCGCGTTAAAGATCCCCAGGCGGTCACCATTAATTCGGAGCCCTCCACCACGGCGCGCCTCATCGTCTGTGTAGCGTCGGCGCGTTAAACCTTATAATCAATCAATTAATCAAGAGAACGACTGAGTTGGGAGTCGGAAAACGGAATGACGCTGCACCCACGAGAGAAAAAAAATAATGGCGTACACTGATATCTGATCAAAAGCGAGGCGGACGATCAAGTGATCACGGCAGCGCAACAATTCGATCGGGCAAAGATAGTGACGGTCTTTCCACTCTTCCCTAGCGTCATTCCTAGCTACCTCGTGAAGGTATAAATCACAGCTCCCTCTCCACACAAAAGGACTGTGCTCTGTCATTCACTCACTTTTAACTAGTGGAAGTAGAAAGGGCGTGTTGAGGAGGTGGGCACTTTTATTTTCCTGTTGACGACGGCGACGTCTCCCACGTGTTCGTCTCATCACTGTATATGTTCGCAACGCTCTCTCTCTCTCTCTCTCTCTCTCTCTCTCTCTCTCTCTCTCTCTCTCTCTCTCTCTCTCTCTCTCTCTCTCTCTCTCTCTCTCTCTCTCTCTCTCTCTCTCTCTCTCTCTCTTCACATGTCTCTGTGCGTTCCAAGCGCTTGTGTGTCTAGTCCCCTCCCTGCGGCTCCTCGAGGTGGCGGTCCCGTTGTCAAGGCAAATTTACGTTTTCTGTTTTGAACGTCATTTCTCTTCTGCCGTCGTAATGGGGAAAACACGTATAGTTCGGACTCTGACGTTCGCCAAGTAGAATGGATCGATTCACTTGTTGCATCTAGGACAGTCCTTGGCCACGACACGTTACCTACATAAATCAACTATTGCTTTCACCGTGACAAATCATTATTACAGTTTATATGGTTCTGTGCAGTACACGGGTGCGCTTCTACGAGAGATACTGCGACTCCTCACGCTCTAAGCTTTGCTGAGCTATAAGAACAGGCGGTATCGTCGATACAGCAAATAAGTGTGCATGCGTGTTGTTGCGCAGATCTACACATGTACATCATCCGCTGTGGCGGTAAACGAATGCAGCCGCGTATACCGGACAAAGCTGGGTGGAAGTCTTTGCGGGTTTTTTTTTTTCGTATTTTTCGCATTTCCCTGATCGTGTCGCGACGAAGCGCCTAATTCGGGGTTTTTATTTTGGAGGGGGGGGGGGGCGTCGATTTGCGATTTTCTAATTGACACGGTAGCGATAAAACCAAACATTAAAAATTGACCGATTATAATTATTGAAGAAATGTTGTCAAGGAAAAAGTACAGTTTAAAGGAGCCATGAAGAGAAAACACAAGTTTGGTTCATTCAAAAGATTGTCTCGTTAGAATCATACTGACACCACTTTTAACGTAAACTTCGCTCAAATAAGCTACATAATTAGGAAAAACGGGAATGGTCATGCGACCCACCAGCTCATTTCCCGCAACAGAACCTATGATGTCACATGAGCTAAGCTCTGCGATTGGCGGAGGCTGGCAGAAGCAGACGAAAATTAGGTAGAGCTTACAAACTAGACGAACGAGCGATTTGCGCTTAAATTTAGGGCACATTCTTTACAAAGCAATAAGAATGATGGGACAAACAGTGGAAGTTACGAAAGCACATGTAAACATAGAAGTACTGATGCGTACTGCTGTTCGTACTGCGCACAGCATGCTTCGTTTAGCTGCACAGCACTACGGGGCTTGGGGTTGTCTCAGACGACACTGGCCGATTGACGCAAGCAACGGTGTCTTACGTGACCACATTTGTCGAGCGAGCACTGTTTCAGGGAACGAATATTTTCTCCCAGAACAAAAACAAGCCAGGTTTAAATACGGGCAAAAACAAACCAAACGCTTGCCACGGTATGGTGGCGCCATCTAGGTTCGGGTAACGTAAAGAAACGCGGGAACAAACCAACACCGCTGTACAGGGTGGAGACAACCTTTGAACGGTCCCGCGCCGCCGCAATTGGGCCAATGTTCTCAACGCGTTGTTCTTTTCGTTTCCCACGAGACCTAGCAACGCGAAACAGACAATATGATTCAAACTGCTTCAGTAAACCGCGTTGCGGCGATAATTTTAGCGCGGTTTTCACACAATGACATGCTTCGGCGGTGAGCGAGCGACCCAAAATGGCGGCGCCAGCGTATACGTGTCTCTACCCTGTACGGCGGATGCGTGAATGAAGGTACTCTAGGATGCAGAGCGGTCGGTTCCTGTGATGTCATTTGGGACCACGAAAACGCACGATTGAGCGGGAAAATCAAAATTTTAACCTAAATTATTTAATTTCAAGTGAATAAAGCACCGTTTGTATCCGGACAAGCGCTGGGGGCACTATAAAACACGAAATCTTTCGAATAAAACCAACTTGCATTTTCTCTTCATGGCTCCTTTAAATACAAGTGACGACCGATGATACGCAGTCGGTGAAGTTCAACTCTGTGTATTGTAAGGCGAGGGAAGACCCCAGACAAGTCGGCAGCAGTACCGGTGGTCTTGGTGTAATCAGCCCGTCGGTGATTCAACAGAACAAGCCACTCGTGATGATGATTATGTACAGATGATGATTATAATGGGTATGCCCAGATGAGAGATTGGCCCAACTGACGGTGATTGGCCACCGCATATAAGTGCCCTACAGCGCAACAAGTTCCCATTAATGTTGAATGCGCTCGCACACGCTCGCAATATCTGCTTGGTCTTACGCAAGAGTTGTGGTTCGAGTTGGAGGGCGCAATCTGTATAAAACCAGCATTTGCGACAGGCTGCTTGCTTCAACGACAAGTTTTGCTTATCCTGCACGCAGTACCCATGCATGTTTCTCAACACTCGTTTTTCGAAAATTCGAGCGTATGCACCGCGGATAATGCGTACGAGTCGAACAAGAGTAAGAGAGGCAAAACAAAGTAAGAAGCGAAAAGAGGAGTATTTGTGTACACTCGTTCCATGCGGCGTTGCAGTGTTCGAACGAATCTGTTTTCCTCTGGTTAAGGGGGGCAAGAATAAAGGGGACAAAAATTCCTAAACGCCTTTTATTTGTTACCGGAAGAAGAGATATATCGACCTATACATCTCCAACTTCCCCTTGGCGGCCCTTTATCTGTCCCCTCGCTCCTCCCGGAGCACCCGTCATCTACATGCCAACAGCAATCAATTTGGAAGGTTCCTTTTCGAAACTCCCAGTCATCGCTTTCCTTTCTTTCTTTTTTTTCGATCATTTATTGTTTCCCCGTTTTTTTTTTTTCGCCATCCGCCTCTACAAAACAAGCGATCCGGGCGCTCTCAACTTCCCCTCGCCCACGCGATCGCGCGATTGTCCTCCACGCTCCCGGTGGTTTTTGCAAAGAAGCGAAAAAATTTCCTCTCTTCTGCAACTTTTCCCCCGAACCGTAAACCATCCCAGGCACCCTCTGTTGTCACACCTTTTTATTTTACGCCTCCGCGTTCCCTGGCAATTTGTGCGTGTACAGCGCGTCATAAAAACGCGTCCGCTTCACCTTGCCTTTATACATTTCCTTCTTTCTTTTTTTTTCTTTCGTGCAAGTAAAAGAAACGAGCAAGGGAAAGGAAATTAGGGACGGAGAGATAACAAAAAGCGAGGGGGAGATAATAACTCAGGGAGGCTTCTTTTCCCCCTTACGCATCTTGGCGATCATCGATCCATGGCTATTATGAACGAAGGAGCTGGCTTCTTCGTTTTGCAGATTAAGTTGACATTATTCCCGGCACTTCCATCCCCCTCTCCCGTTCATCCCCATCCTCTTCCCCTCATCCCCATCCTCTTGCGTCCGCCGATATATTCCCTTCTTCTTCGTGTAGCTACGTGCGTACGTTCTTTGATTCATGCAGCTGCGTGTCGCGTTGCCTAACATATGAGGCGCGGACGTCGTTATTCGTTTAAGGATTGAAGACGGGGAGGGAGAATAACCAATTCACTCGCCTCCCTTCCTTCCAATTCGTTACTTTCCTTCTTTTTTTCCCTCTCTACCGCCCCTTGCTCCGTCTCCCCTGGTCTCGAACCATCGCAAAGCGGAGAACGAGAGCTTCGCGGATGAGGAGCGCAAAAATGGCCGGAGCCGCTGCGCTTTGTACAGCCACCGGGCGGGTGCGATGCACTCTCGAACGCACGAAAGAAGTCCTAACATTATGGCACCGTACGGGACGAAACCGATGACTTCGTGTTAAACGTTAAACTCGGTTCGAGTTTCAACCGACTGGCGGATTAAACTGGATCAAACTCGAAGCGGGAGTCAGTTCGCACTCAACGTTTGTTTTTGCGAAGGTCGCGCGTAGGTGATGACATTGGAGGGAGAGATAGAGAGGGAGGGAGGAGGAAGGGAGACTTATTATCCGAAGAAGTTTATGTTTTGAACCACCTTTTTTTTTTTTTTTAAGTGCGAATGCACTTCTTAAGCGAGCCTGAATCGTCCGCCGCCGTAGTCCGCATAGCAACAGCTGCGGGTGCGCGCGCTCCTCGTCTTCCTTAGCAACGGGGGGAGATGGGCGCGCGCTGCCTGGCCGCTGACATGGCACATACCCACGTGGGGGATTGGCCAGGAATCGGGCGTGAGAAGGGCTAATGCACCCCGCTTAAAGGAGTACTGACACGAAATTTCAAAGCTGAGATCCGCTCTAGCAATCAAGTACAACGACAACACAAATAGGTGTCTGTGGATAAATGCATCTTTCTTTCTTTGTAGTTGTGTGTGTGTGTGTGATCTCTCTTTCACGAACATTACCGAACCGCGCAAATTCAACTCGTGCATTCGCACTTTCACATTCTTCCCCTCGGGGAAATGCGGGGAATTTTTGCTGTTGAAGATTTCATTTTGCACTTTACCCATGGGCATCAGCCTCGGCTCAATACATCTGGAACTCGCTGTACCTTAAAGAGGCCTCGAAGACAACATGCATCGTTATTTTACCTGAAAGTCTTAGATAACTAGCTGAGCTCCTTTCTCGTTTTGAATGAGAAATATTAGTACTTTGTCCTTTTTTTTCACTTTCAGAAGCTGCTGTACTAGCCGCTTAACACGATTTGGTGCTTGGGAAGATTGGAGGTTTCTCTGTGCGTTGCGACGACTCGCATTTAGTATACATCTAACGTCACCGTAAGCGTATACGGTAGCGAAGTGGTTCATTGGACCAGATGGTGAACAGGAGAAATCGTAACAGCACCAAGAAGAGGAACCAAGATGAAGACCTCATGTTCCGGAGACCACGCACACGATGAGTGCAGCCACGACCCATTGTGATTCAAGAGAGAAATTATGACATTTGGAGCGTGTCTCCGCTGCCACGTGACGCGAGTGCAGGGTCTGGCATGCAGAGTACTTTTTAACAACTGGTTGGCTAAGTCTGCTTCGGTTCATTCCCTGCCACGGTAACAAACCAGCGGCGCCAGGAGCCCGCTGCTGAAAACGAGGCTTAGTTGAAGAAATCGGAGACGGCAAGGCAAGACCAAGCGGCGGGCGACCAACACACGCGACGGTGGGACAGCGGGCCAGACAAGCGACGACGACGACGGTAGAAGGGGGGCCGGTCGTTTGCCCGACCGAGACGCCGCTGCAGCCGCCAGGCCTAATTGGGCTCGCCGCTGCCTCGGCGCCATTTAAACGCACGCTGCCGTGCCTGCAGCAGCAGCAGCAGCAGCCCGGTAGCCGTCAGGCGTTCAAGCGGCGCCTTCATCGCGCCTAATTGCGGCAGCGGTCGCGCCGCCTCCTGGCAAGACATCTCTCCTCCCCACTCATTCCACCCTCCTCCTCCTCCTCCTCCTCCTCCTCCTCCTCCTCCTCCTCCTTTCTGTTCTTCCATGTCCGGCTTACATGTGAAGCCATGAAGACAAACCCAACTGGCTCGTGGCGGGCGCAGTGACCAGTGCTGCGGTTAGGAAGAAGCCCGACCAGGGACGACGCCAGCGGTGGTGTACGCACTACAAGTTTTTGCAGTAAAACCTCGTTATAAGGAAATCGTTTCGTTCAAAATCTCGCTCATTTGAATTAATTTTTATGGTTCCCCCTGCAGTGCAGTGACAGTGCATCGCCCCTTCACTTTTAAAGAAGTTTCCTTTATAACGAAGTCAGTTGTGCATCCCGACAACTTTGTTATAACGAGGGATGTGTGTGTGTGTCTGTGTGTGTGTGTGTGTGTATGTGTGTGTGTGTGTGTGTGTGTGTGTGTGTGAGAGAGAGAGAGAGAGAGAGAGAGAGAGAGAGAGAGAGAGAGAGAGAGAGAGAGAGAGAGAGAGAGAGAGAGAGAGAGAGAGAGAGAGAGAGAGAGAGAGAGAGAGAGAGAGAGAGAGAGTTAGCATATGTGTATACGTGCGTAGTACGTGAGCGGCAGCTTGCTATCACGCCCGGGGGTAGGTTGCGCGCATGCGCTGCCGAGTGCAGAAAGTCAGCATCGGGAGCACCAATTATCAGCCGCCGAAGATGATCCGGTGGCTATCGTGATCTGCCGCTCCGTGTATAGGCTGGCACCCACTTTTTCGTTATTGTTAACACTTGTGACGAATGTACATGCCTTGAGTGTTGCTGCGCGTTACCGATAGTCTGACGAGACGGCAAATAGAGATTAGGAGAAATTCCTTGCCTGCGTTCTCCCCATTCCTGAAAACGCCGCACGACGGTCCGCTTGCAGGGATGTTTCCTAGCTTTCAATTTCGGACACACGCATTTTTGTTGCCAGGAGCAGGTCTGCCGCAGATTTGAGTGGTAATTTGCTTCTAAGATTTTTCGTCTGTAATGACAGCACGCAGAGCCTGATATGCTCGCGAGGTACCATAGATACTGGGTGCGCGCTTGAAGTAATATTTTTTGGTCCTGCGGCTCCTTCTGCTAAAGAG
>NW_027526422.1:61492210-61544573 GCF_048455015.1 Haemaphysalis longicornis
TCACTAAACAAACGAGATTAAGAAACATAACCAACGGCAAGCTAACACGGTGTCCATATCGAAGCTAGAGCACATAGCCGAGAAAACGCTTCAAACAGGGGGAGCATCAGTAGGTTTTTTTTTTTTTTTTTTTTCCTTCTGTAATCGTACCTCATTTTAATTTTATTTTTCTCGGATGCCGGAGAGAGCAATTGTATCGATACACAACGGTGCGGACTGGACGCGATTGGGCGGTTTCCGCGGAGTCTGCCCGAAAGAAAAGCACTCAAGAAAGAAATCGCTCGAGAGTGAGAGACAGAGAGAGAGAACAACTTTGTTTTATAGCTAGTTCCTCAAAGCATCCTCGCGCGAGTATAGTGCCAGGCCGCGCGCGCGAATGCACCGAGCTGGGATTGAGGCCCAAAGGGGTTGGTTGGGACGGAGCACTGGGTCGATTTTCCCCTTCCAATCCAAGTCAATCCCCCGGTTGATCCACTTTGGTGATGGCGCCACCGGGAACAAGGTTAGGGCCCTCTCCAGATCACAAAGGCCCGGCCGGCCCGAATCTGGCTTCCGGCCTGTCGAACACAGCGGCACTGGCACTCCTCTTTCTTCGCTTCACCCCCTGCAGGGGAAGGAGGCGAGGGAGAGGGGGGGTCCCGTTGGGTCGTTTTCCCCTCCATTGACTCCCTGATTCAAGTGGGACGGTGGGAGCACCCGGATAAAGCCAGGGAGAAAGCGACCGGCAATGTATGGACAAGAAATGAGACGCGGACAGCGGCGTGGGCCTCGTTTTCTGAGATGAAAAAGCACGGAATGCGCCGGGGTAAAGACCAGAACGGGCAAAAAATCTAAGACAAAAAAATTATATATACGCATATAAGGAGAAGATACGGATGTGATGATGCATGACCGAGAAGCAAGAAGGGAGTCACACAGTCCAAGAGCCCTTTTCACTACAATGAGGCTACAGAGGGAAAGAAATTGACAGCAATCGAAAACGGAGAGAAAACGAAATTGAAAAAAAAAAAAAAAAATGCCCGCGTATCTGCTCCTTTCGTTGCAAATGTCGCCGAAAGACGATAGTCGAATGGCGCCCCTGCCAAGTAAAGACATCCCTTCTCTTTCCCGCTCACCTCTCATGCTGTTCCTCTCCCGTCTCGTTACTCCCAACATGACACGCTAGAGGTTTGCTCAAGTCAATTTAAATTTACCGCGTTCCACTGCTCCAAGTCGGGTGCCTCGATTCACGCGCTGCCATACGGCGGAGGCGCGCGTCATTCGAGGCACCCTACTACAACGTTTATAGAACCACGTTGCCCTATTCCACGAGCGTTCCAAGCGGAACGTGGAACTGATCTAGTGGAACCTTTCGTTGCTGTTGCCGTTTGATTTTTTCGAATTCCGCCAGGTAGCGCGGGCAACAGCAGGCGACTGTTTTCTGCTGTATATGTAGTACTTTATTTGCTATCGCAAAAAGAATCCGTAATTTTTTAAATAAAGAAACGCTGAAAATATCACTCACGTATTGATTTTCTGCCTCATATTTGCGTAATGTCTTGTTCTTGTTCAACAATGTTGACAAGTATGAACCGGACTTAGGCGTTTAGATTTGGCTGTGAGTATACAAGAAAATTGCCCAGCATTCGTTTCTCTTTGGCCGGGTGGCTGAATCAAGTGACAGACAGACAGACAGAGAGACAGACAGACAGACAGACCAAAATTTTCCAGTTAAAGTAGCCCAAGAAAGACTCGTCTGTAAAAAAAAAAAAGGGGGGGGGGGGGGAATCGCTGCGTCAGACTTTATTGCTACGCCCGGGACACTATAATGTGTTTTGAAGGACAGCGCACTGTACAAAGCACGTTAAACATATCGCGATGTGCAGAGCACCCTATGCGTTTAAAGAACAAAAGGGAAGTTGGACCTACGTCACATCGGCAGGTACGTAGCCAGAGGGGGGGTTTGGGAGTTTGGACCCCCCCGAATTTTTTTCCAAAACGCCTCCCTCACGATAACCCATAACCCCCTCCGAAAAAAAAATGTCTGGCTACGGCCCTGTACATCGGCGATATTGTTAAAAAAAGGCTGTGAAACATTAAATGAAAAGCGGCAGCAAAAACACGGAACGAGCACTACCAATATCTATGTTTCGCAGTCTATCCCAACGTACTCCCCTTAAATAGTAAAAAGGCCAAGTATTTCGGTTATTGTAAAAACGCACAGTGCATACACAGCATCGCGCGATCGATATCTCCGTTCTAATGCGAAAACTTATGACCACTGATTTATCTAGGCATCGTAACAAAATAAAAATTAAGGGGGTATAATTTTTCGCTTCCACGTAACAGATTTGTTGGAACGCGTAAAAAAAAACCGCAAACTTAATACCAAGCGTTCGCTGAAATCAAAGCCTTTCTTCTAAAGAATAATAAAAGAAGAAAAGACGCGGGTCGAATATTAAATCGGGGTTAAATGAAACACACGTTCAAAGCGGCCCTGAGTGGATACATCAAGCAATATTGGCTCGCTCGAAAGTTATTGGTTTCGTGTCTAGCTTCGGGTTGCCCCAATCCACTTATACCAAACACTTTGGCGCGCAGCCGTAAAATTGCCTTACCCTCGATAGCGCTGGAAAGCGTGCACGCCGTGGTTGCTTGCTATCGTCCGAGGCGATTTTGGGTTTGGGTTACGCGCCATCGCTGTCAAAAAAAATCGAGCTACTTGAAATGCTCTTCGGCGTTAACTGCGACATATGCGGCCCAATTTAGACAAGAAAACGTTAGCCCGAGGGCGTATACGAAATGCGGGAATACAAAATAAGGAATTGGTCCGCATAGTTATAAGAAGCGTCACTAAAAAAAATAATTTACCACCCTTTCTCAAAGTTGAGAGAAGCGCGCGCTTTCTAACATCAAAAATGCGTCAAAAGCGCGCCAAAACCTTCGCTATAAAAGTGCGCCCAAATCGATCGTCAAACCTTCAAAGACCCCAATCGCAAACTAAGAACGAACCCATGGGACGATTTTTCGCGCACTAAGTAAACGCATCTACGAACGATCTACATGCATACCGATACGTGGATTACGAGATAGCGATACTCGATGATCGATGCCTGTATTGTCCTATCTATAACGCGCGTTCCTTTTTCGCGACCTTCAAGTAACCGTCTGGACACAACGGAATTCACGCCCGCGCCGACCACCTAACCAGATTTTCGGACGACCAACCGGTCTATGGGGAAATGCATTAGATTTTTGACAGAACGACATCGGTCCCAATGTAACAGCTTTCACTTTAATAACCTTATTTAGTGACACTAGTCATATGGTCAGGGAACCAGCTTGAATAGAAGCAGATTATAGCCATCTGAGCGCTAGGGTGGCGTAGTGTGTAGGCATGGTTATACCCCTGGTACACTAGCGTCCCAATGTCATTTGAACCAAATGTCACTTGACTCAAATGCGAAGTTGTGCTGTTCCACTGGGTTTTGAAATGCTATTCGGCTCAAATGAGATTCCAGCCAAATGAGCACGCAGAGAGACATTTACTGGCTCTCTAATGTCAGTTCGCGCACAGCGTTCCAAGTCAGCATAAACAAATGCATTACTGGATAAATTAAAACAAGCAAAATATTCTTAATTGAGGGACTTTGCTTACTTCTCGTTCACTTGAATCGTGATATCAAGATGTAATGATTCCGTACTCTCAGCACCAGTGCCTGCAAGACAAACCAGTGTTGCTAGACACCACAAAAAAAACATGGATTGCGACTCAGAATTAAGGAAAAACCGTGTCAAAGCTTACGTTATTGATAATTCGATATCATTTTAATGCCAAAGACTGCCGCTAAATTTCATTGCTGCATTATTGTGCAAAAACAGAACTTGACAGCAGCAGCGCCATGCAGCACGGCGAGTTATTGTTAAAGCTTTCAAATGTCATCGATTGTAGCGGAGCACGGCGATTTCTGAATGGCATTTCGAAGCCCCTCATTTGAGTCGAATGACATTCGGCTCCAATGACATTCGGACGCAAGTGTAGCAGGGGTACCAGATTCAGTCGCAGTGCAGTCGAATACGGGTAAATATCGAATTCAAAAAAGGTTGAAAAATTACTCACTATATCGATATACACTTCTATTTTTTCTTCAACCAACGTGGGCTCGAAAGAAGATCATCAACGAGCACCACCAGGTGATTTTCTAAAAATATTGCAGGAACAGTGAACAAAGAATGAAGCAGCATTGGTCCACTGGTTGATGCACCTCGCGAGCCATATACACGGCACCCGCCGCGGTGGCTCAGTGGCTAAAAAGTTGCACTGCTGAGCCAAAGGACGCGGGTTCGACTCCTGGCCGCGACGGCCGCTTTTCTGGTGGAGGCGAAAAGCAAAAACACCAGTGTGCTGATATTTAGGCGCACGTTAAAGATCCCCAGGTGGTCGAAATTAATCCGGAGCCCGCCACACTAGCGCACGCGGGCGTGTCATAACCCAGGTGAAGTTTCCGCGCGTTAAAGGAGCCATGAAGACAAAATACAAGTTGGGTTTATTAGAAAGACTGCACTTAGTCCCGATAACAACGATACCAATGTCATCGTAATCTTCGAAGAAATAACGGAGATATTAAAGAAAACGTGTGAAGCAGACCCCCTAGCCAATTTCCCGCAACTTTTCTATGACGTCACGGAACCTTGTTTGTGCGATTGGCGGCCGCCTAACTGACCTGTCGCGACGACACATGACTGGACGTCTGTAATGGGGCCTGTAGTTCCATTTGACCGCATCACTTGAATGCTAACGTGCAGTTAACGCACTGAAAATTATGTTTTATTGTTGGCCCGTATGTACAAGCGTACAACCAAGGTCTCTGTTGACAACGAGTAAACAGTTGCAGAATCAGATAACGAAAAGCGGATTTTCAACGCCAGTCTACACGTACCACACGTGCAATTTTTTCTCTCGTTTCCCTAATGTTCGGTTTCGCCGCAGTGGCCCGGTGTTACCTTGAAAGCAGCAGCACGGACGTTGCTGCTTTCACGGACCCGCAGTGAGCCTTGCTGTTCAACACACCGAATGCTCTGAATGACCAGAACTCGTTATGAATACCCAGCGCGTCCAACTTTCCTGCTAGATTTTCGAGCGTTATTTGGTCTTCTCGATGTTATCGTCAACTCGGAGGGCCCGGGTTCGACGTAGAGGGGTCCCACTGCGGTACCGTTTTGTTCCCAGAGAAACGCGGCTTTCACGAAGTCCAGTATAAAAGCGCTTAAAGTGTGACACAGGGTTCGTACAGGCTTCAAAAGCAAAAATTCAAGGGTTTTCAAGGACTTTCAAGGACCAGAAAACACATTTTCAAGGTTCCCATTTAATGTTTTATCTGGGATTATTTATAACCTTTCCAACACAATGCAAAAGTTTTTTATTGCATAATACCTAAGCACATTAGTGCACATTTAGATAGGTGCTAACAGGTTCGTAAATGCTCCCCCAGCTTTATTTTTTTTATTTCATGGCTGGTATTTACAGGTTTTTCTTTTTTCTTTGTGTTTTTCTGAGGCTGTTTGATTTCAAAACTTAGTTCATGTTGCCTCCATCTTCTGTTTTGTCAGCAAGAGCATCAGCTGGAGCAAGTGTTGCTTCAAGGCAGGATGAACTATGTGCACATCCACCATTTGTACGTAAAAGCAAACGTAGATGGAGCATATGAAGCACAGACTAGATAGAAGATGTAAGATAAAGAACAGAAGCTGGCTTTCACTGGATTGTATCATGATATGGATTGGATTGACAAGTGCCTGATCCCAATGTTGCCTTGTAATAATGAAAATCCACCAAACTTGTAATTTCACGCAATACACTGAAACTTGATTGTTACAATGTTTCTTTACATTTGTTAACACCTAAAATCCATGACAAACACTTTAAATTCTTGTGAAAAGGTAGGGCCATTGATTCCCTTCGGAAAAATCAAGGGTATTCAAGGACCATTTAAAAATTCCAGGACTTTCCAGGCCTTGAAATTGACACTTCTAAATTCAAGGGTTTTCAAGGTTTTCAAGGACCTGTGCGAACCCTGGTGACAGTTAGGCACACCTGTTATGGCGCCGACGCTGATGTCCGCGCCGTCTGAATCGCCTCTTTTGTTGTTACTCGGGGTCTTGGCCGGCCGTTAGGGGCGAGCAGGAGAGAGAGGCGCGGTTGAAAACAACGCCCCGCCTGATATATATTCACGGGCAAGCGTAATACGTGGCAACGCCTTCGGGCACCTGCCGCCGAGTGCCGGCCGCCGCAGTGTGTGTTCACCTGGCCAGAAGGGGCGGGATGATGACATGCACGGCCAAGGCCGAGGCCGCTACCCCCAAGGGGGCCGGTTTGCGCCGAGAGACGGCCCCCGGCGCCGCGGGGGGGCGCCTGCGCCGCTGGACGCCGACACTGCGTCCCCCGCGGACTTTCGCGCGAAGCGGAGGAGGCAGTGCGGGGAGAGAGAGCGAGGGCAGACCGTCCGGTCGCTCGCTTAGTAATTAGGAGAAAAGAAATATCCAAGCACACGGCGAGCTAAACGTCCCCTCCTTTTTTCCTGTGCGGAGAGCGGGAAGTTTGAAAAAAAGAAGCAAACCGCAAACCGTCAGCAGAAACAAAATCTTTCGGAGAGGAGGCTACGACGGTGCGTACGACAACAGGGAGGGAGAAAGGAGGAGGAGGGGTGAATGGGGGGGGGGGGGGCGGCTAATTAAAAACATGGCTTCTCCTCTCGCGGAAAGAAACCTGAAACCACGTTTTCCATTTTTCTTTTTTTGTTTGTTTCGTTTTGTCATGTGCGGCCCCTGCTGTTCTACCAAGTGTATAGGATTGCGGGAGAGGTAACGCATCGGATCCTTCGAAACTATCGATCAACAAACCGCAGGCTTAACAACGATGCTTTGCTGCAGAGAACGGCGTTGTCAAGCGATCGGAGCTGTCGAGTGAAGCATATTTTTTCTCACGAATTCCAGCGTAAATAGGGTGGGACGAGGAGCACTTGCGGAGCGTTCGTCCTGCGGAATACTAGGTCACAGACTAGCAGACGTAAGGGGTGCTACGCGGTTTCCGCTGGAGTGGCATACCCCCATGAAAAGTAGTTGGCGATTTGGGCCTGAGAAAGTCGATCCTGCCACGTACCTAATCCCCTATAATCGGCGTCACGCGACAACACAAACGTGTTCCTACGTTCTGCATGCCGTAACTACTCTATCTGGCTGCCCCGAAAAGGGCTGACGTCGGAGCCACTTCAATGATACGACTCTTACGCCCCGGTGGAAGCCTCATAGCGTTGAAAAAATCGGGCATTTGCTTGAAGTAACGAGCTGTATTTCGAAACAAAGTCGACATTCAAGCGCGTTATTTCGTAGCACTGAATCGGTGCATGGACAGTTAGGCGCGCCATATTTGACGGCTTACAATAAAATTAGACCCCCTGTGGCCATTTTGCGCGCATTAAAGTTCCACTGCCAAGTATCAAGGCCCGCGAGCTTCATCTTAGCAACCAGGCTCGTACCAAGACTCCGAGACGTCGCGTTGGAATCATGACGAATGGCCGCAGTAATCTCGGGAGAAGCTCCTCGAAAAACTCGGGTTTAGAGGATTGTCGACGCTCTACAGAGGTGCGCACACAGCACACATCCCACAAAGCTTCTCAAAGCATGCTTCGCTTGACAGGCGCTCAGGTGAAGCCCGCCACGTTGCACGTAACTTCACTGTCGGCGCGGTTTGTCATCAAAACAAGCACACAGACCTTTTGAGCGTTGCTTATTCAAGCGGCGTTAATCCACAAGGTGTCAATGATGAATCAGTGCTTGTGCACCACGATCTGGAGGAATGGCAGCACAGAAACACGGGCTTACCTGCGAAAGAAACAGAAAGAGAGGCACATAAGCATTGTTTCGGAAACCTGCAACTTAAAAGTTCTCATATGGACTATAGTGCTATACACTGCCTTGATGGAACTTCCTTCGGTGTATCATTTCTGAAGGTTTGTCCAGCATACGTGCCTTTTATTTAATACTATGCGGCGAGAATCAACCAGGTATATACTTCAACCGAATACTTCAAGCAACATCATATACATTAATTAATGAAATGCGAATAGGCAAACTCGGCACGTGTAAGGACGTCTCTCGGCAGAAATCTAACTTATTTCAACACGCTATTTGTGTTTGGGTAAAAGTACTGCGACACTGGGGTGCATGCAAGTACCGCATCAATTCTAGCATCCAGGGATAGCCCCACGAGTGGTAGAATATTATTCGCGTCATGTATGGTGACGACCACATGCGGGCACATCTATGTCATGTCATGATTTTAGGTAGACCTCCTACTACGTTTTTGACGACATTTCTGGGGGAAATTGTCGATCTACACGCCTACAGGTTAGGTGATATGACAGTTACGGGGAAACAAAATAGCTGGGAAAACTAAAACGTAATTTTGCTCGTTCTACCAGTGTCTAGCTGTAAACGAGATGTTCATTTCTCAAGAACATTCGCAGTAGCCATTTTCGAGTTACCGATACCGCGCGCTCCGGATCAGTGCTTGCAAATAACCGCCAAACCGGCTATCCGGTTGAGCCTGTTGTAGCGACTCCGACCTTGAAAGCCGGTTATCCGGATGTCCGGTTTCAATAGCCGCTTAACCGGATATTCGAACACAATAATCGGAGGTGCTGACACGCTGTTCGATTGTTTGGTTCGATCGTGTGTATGATGATATCATGTGAGGAACGCTATAATTTGTACTCCGTAAATATGTTGTTTAACATACAGTCCGAAATCTTTTGACAACTTTTTAAAGTTAAAACAATTTAAAACAATTTCACCATCATGCACTCCTCGGAATCTTTAACATATAGAACAGAAATCCAGATATCCCAATATCCGGATGCGAAACCGGTTAACAAGGTACGCTAACCATCACTCCGTTTATCCTGCTTTCAAATTCGAATAATTGGTGAATCGAATGACCAGATGGCCGGTTTTGCCGCAAAACCGGTGTGGCATTGCCCTACTACTCCGGGTCCACTCGGCTGTTCTGTCTTATATAAACAAGTATTCAGCACAACGCCAGCAGCAGTACGCGAATTTGTTTTAAGAATGCTTGGCCTTTTTAAAGCGAAGCTTCAGTTTCTCTGTAACGCGAAAACGGCGAAGTGCAAAAAAAAAAAAAAAAAACGGTCCCCGTGGGGAGAATCGGACCTGGGTCCCTCGCGTTAGGAAGCCGGCGTCTAGCCAATTGCTCCATTTTGACATGTTCGAAGCGGTTTGGAAAACTTAAACAACCAAAGAATCCGCCGCGAGAAATCTTCGCGTTCAACCATCGTCGTCCTTTGACGGAGGGGTGCATGATTTTTCGCAGGTACTATAACAAAGAACACGTAACATGGTTTCAACCTTGTGAACATGGTGGACATGGTTCTACCATCGCAACATGATTCCACACACGCAACATGGTTTCGATCGCGTAACAAGGCTTCTTAAGGTACCGTTTTTTCCCCTGCTGCGACACATGTACAGCAGCAAACGCCGCATGGCCGACTCGAGCCCCTGTGCCAAGTGCCCTCACAATCCCACAACCAATAGTGCAACGAAAGGGAAAGGGAAACGGCTAGGCTATATTGTCGGCTGTTTCACAAGTGGAAGCTGGAACCCCCCCCCTCCCCTTTCTCTCTCTATATATACACACACACATACACGAACACAAAGCCTGAGTGGCCTGAAAATGGACAAGGGGTTCTCAACAGGCGGCATCGATTCCCGCGGAGGCGTGGCTGTGAGAGATAAAGGGTCACACTTGGTGCTTCACACTGTCGGAATCGGTGCCACCGCTTGCGCATTGTGCACACGCCACGGAAGATAAGCGATGCGACCAGAAGAAGAGCCGCTCCCGCGCAGAGTCCAAACATTCGGAGAGACGGGGTCGGCGCGGGCAAGCATGTGAAGTACTGCAACAAAAGGCCGCGCCTGCTATGAATGCGGCTTCGGAGCAAGGAGAGCCGACACGCTATCCGGTGTGCAAAGGGGTGTAGGGAAAGAACACGCCTTCCCTGCAAAGGAGAGCGCTCGCTCACGCATACGTCGACCTGACAGGCACCCCCCCCCCAGCACCGACCGAGAAGTACCGAACAGGTACACACCAGGAAGAAGTAACAAAGGAAAATAGAGCGCGTGAGAACTAGCGTCCTCAGTGAAAGTGACGGACTCGTAGTAGGTAAGCGGACGTAAAGAAACCGGTCGACTACTAAACAGTGCAATGCAAACAAGCGACACACTGTCGACACTCGCACAACGTGCTGTTTCCTACGGTGGGGACGTGCATGTGGCGTCGTCGTGTTCCGCTGCGGTGTGTTCAGGTCGGGGTCGCGGCGGCCGAGGAGACGGGCATGAAAAGTGTCGCGACACGCGCCCCCTCTGCGGGGTTCCCGTTTTCCGCTGTTTACCTGCGCGCACAATCGGGGAAACGCGGCGTGCGAGAAAAAAGGGGGAGCGGGTAAACGCCGCTCCCGACTCCCGAGGTAAGGCGACACCGAGGAACCTGTCTAAAGGAAAACAAAAACAGACTGCGAGGTTTTGTATTTCCCTTGTCGGGGCACCGCTTTTCAGGCTTTTGTGTCTGCTGCGGAACTCGAGTAGTTTGGTTTGGTAAAGTGTAGACTGGCGCTCTGAACAGGGAGAACGGTGGGGACGGGAAAGCCCCCGCCGCCGCCCATTTTCCGCCAGCTTTTTATAGGAGGACGAGGTAGAGGGAAGGAAAGCGACAGATAAGAAGATGGGGGCTCAGGAAAAAGACGGGATAAGCCCGGGCGTAAGAAAGAGACACATCGGTTGAGTGAACACGAAGGTGAATAAGAAACGAAAGCAGCACCAGAAGAGGGCTTAAAAAAGTCCTCTACGACGCAGCTGGGGATCGGGATTGAAGACGACGCAGAGGTTGGGGAGTTTAAAGAAGATAGGAAAGGAAAGGTCAGAAAGAAAGATTACGGAAGAGATCAAACCGGGAGAGACCGACATTAGCGCTGATAACGGCCTAACGCGAGTAGAAGACAGCGTGGGCGGTGCGGCGATGGGACCCTCAAATGAAGAAAAAGGGAGAAAGAAAAATCCCGGGCCACTTCCACTACGTGAAACCTGAAGAGGGGCGAAGCATCCAGTGTATAAGTGTATTCTTGGCGCCTTGGGGGCATTTTTGACATCGGAGATGAAACCGTTGGGGGGTAGAGGTATACAGCTCTGCTGTAAAAGTCTCTTGTCTCTGGAGCACGAAGCTCTCTAGCGCGACGCGTGAACGAGTGTCCCGGTGTTTTTTAGTACGCGTTGCGAAGCGCTGCAGCGCGAGGCGCAAACAGGTGTGCCAGTACGCGTTGCGTTCTAGCGCGAGGCGTAAACAAGTCTCCCTTGGTTTTAGTACGGTGACTGCATGAGGCGATTAGGATGATTACGACGACGACGGCGACAGGAGACGCCAACAGCCCAAGCCCCTTAGGGGCTTCGTCCCTTTAAAAAAAAAAAAAACAGGGGTGCAGTGAAAAAATTGCGCCCACCTCCCCGCGAGGGGAACCCTGTATAGATGCGACGCATCGTGGGGTTCACTTGGTGTTTCCGTTGGATTGATTCTGAAATCGCGTGAAACGTGTCGGGAACGCGTATGATTATTATGTTTTATGATTATTATTATGTTTTATTGGCCAATCTTGGTCAATCTTTCTAAGTGGTATGCTTGGGGCTTCGCTGTCGCAACGACCTTTACTCCATCATTGTTGCTGTAAGTGGAAGCTTTTCTTTTATTGCAAGTGTTAATCATTGCCCCATCATGCGTTGTATCAGTAGCATCTTGAAGTAGTTTGAATGAGTCAAGGATATAAGGCGCGTTCGTAGCATTTGATTCTGTCTCGGTTTTGTGGCGCAGTGGGAAGAGCACCATGTACCTCGTGTTCCACCCACAGGGTCGTGGGATCGAAACCGGGCGCCGCTAACTACTATTTTTTTTTATATAGTGTAGGGGGAGGGGTGTGGACGGACAACAACGCCGTATGGAGGGACAAGGCGAGTGAATGAGATGCAGTCGCATCTAAAAAAACAATAAAATAACAATGGTAATGCTGCAGGCGAAACCGTGGGGCGAACAGATAAGGGGTGACGATAAACGTAAATATCGGACGGCAGGGGGAGCGACAGCGGAGGTGGGAGAAATGATCGGGAGCGCGAAACAAAAATTGTGATGAAAACGAGATTTTCAAAAAACGGAGGAGAGCACAAAACTAAAATTATTCCCAAAAAGTAAACGTTGGAAAGCAGGCGAGGAAAAAAAGGCGGCGGTGGGGATGCTCCATGGGAAGAATCGAGATGTGTATCGCTCCGCCCGCCCTACCACGAAAACCGGCGCCGCTTCCTCCACCTCCAGTAACAACAAATGTTTTTGAACACCGGGCAAACGTAACAATAATAGCGAAAAAATCTCTGACCTTGATTCACGCCAATGTTCTATCCGTTTTCCACTTTTTGGCACAGCTCCGGCGACATGTACACTAGCCGTTAACCTCTCCCCCCCCTCTCCCTTCCTCTCTACTTCTTTATTTCAGACATTCTGATAGCTTACACACTGAACATCGCGCACTCCGTTTTCTTTCCGTCTTTTCTTTATCTTTTTCTTTTACTTTCTAACTCGTTTATCCTTCGTTCGCCAACCGAACACTTGAAATATGGCCCCGCGCTTTCCCACGATTGCTCTTTTTTATGAAACTACACGCGATGCGGCGCCCATGCCGCGACGCTGCACTCAACTTCCAGGCGGGCTTCTCTGAAAGCTTCAACAAGGTGGAAATTTGGGCTGGTTGGTACATTTTTTGATGAGCGAAAAAAAAAACAGCGCGAAGAACGGGACAAGGAAGGACAAACGGACGAAGCGCTTCGTCCGTTTGTCCTTCCTTGTCCCGTTCTTCGCGCGGTTTTTTTTTTTTTTTTTTTCGCTTCTCTGAAAGCGCTGACGCCGTGATGCCGAGTCTCCGCTGGGAAGGAAGGACAAACGGCGTCACGCGGAAAGCGGAGCAACAGCGCAGCAGCAGTTCTTAGCGCGGCCAGCGACAGATCTGGCGACTGCGGAAGAAGCCGCGTTGGTGCGATGTTGCCCCCGCCGCCTGAGAAACGAGACCCCCTCGGCTCGAAAGGAAAATGAAAGGTGTGTCGTTTGTGCGTGCGCGAGTGTGTGCGGACGGAGTACTCTCCCGTGGTGAGAAATGCCGCTCGGCTTGAGAGGCAGCGAGGTAGCCGGAGTGAAAGTGCGCGCGCGAAAGCATGTGTGGGGAGGGGGGGCAAATGTGTGCTCAGCCCGTCGAGGACGCGTGTCAACACGTCGACGCCGCCGCCTTTGAAGGGAGCGGAACGCCGCGCCGCCGCAAAAGCGCACGCTCGCTTCGTCCGCTCTCGTCGTGCGATTTGTGTCCCTCGGGCCGCGCTGCTAGAGTACATACATTTTGCTTCGGCAAGTTCGGACGTGGATACAAGCGGTCCTGTCGTCGTGCGCTTTGTGCTTCGTAAGTCTTTGAGGAGCCCGCATCGCCCCTTCCTGTTCGGGACATCCTCTCAGTTTTCAAAACTGCTTCTTCTTCTTTTTTTTTTTAATCTCTTTCTAAGTGGAGAGAGTTTGGAAATGTTCGAAGGGCTAAATTTGCTCCATTTTTTTTTCTTTTCGGCGTTGGGTATACACAGGACGCGGTCGACGTTGCGGTTCCGCGCAAGGAAGACGTCTCTTAAAAGCGCACACCGTAGGGTTTCAGAAACGTACGTGCACTGCATGCAGCACTTCCAGGCCTCCAATCGCGTTGTGTACTCTTACTACTAAGCAGCGCTAACGCGATTCGGGAGTGTAGGAAATTCCCCGTTGCACAACCTCGATCGCAGGTTGGGGGTAGATTACCTCCAGATCAGAGAGTGACGGCCTGAGGTTTGGCTGTGCCGGCCAGTGAGCGCAGCTGTCTGGGAGATCGCATTCGAAATTCCCGCCCAGTGTTTTCTGCAGAAACGCGTTTGCCGGAAAGACTTTCCTTGTCCCAGCATATGCACCGACTCCGCGCGGAGCGGCGAGGCCTGTGGACAGCGATACCCAGTGTTAACGTCTTGGAACAAAACTGTGCGACAGATCCCGATAAACACTGAAGGAAGGACGACGGTATAAATATTCTCCGAGGTTATTTTAGTCACGCACGTAACTGCTTCCGCTTTCCCACTACTCTGCGGGAAAATGGTGCCGCTAATTGTGGCGGAAGCAGGCGGTAAAGTGATGTAAAATTGCGAAGAAGCAAAAAATATACCGAACCGGAATTAGTGCACAGTAGGTAAACTGGAAAAACTTGCGTTAAAGAAGGTAAGGTAAAAAAAAAAAAAATTCCCGGGCCATTTCCACTAACGTGAAATCTGGCGAGGGGCGAAGCATGCAGTGTATAATGTATTCTTGGCGCCCTGGCGTTTTTGTCAACGGACATGGAACCGTTGGGGGCTAGAGGTAGATATAGACAGCTTTGCTGTGAAAGTATCTTGTCTTTGAAGCACGAAACTCTCTAGCGCGAGGCGTAAACGAGTTTCCCGGTGTTTTTACGTTCTAGCGCGAAACGTAAACGAGTTTCCCGGTGTATTGGTACGATGACTGCATGAGACTACGATTACGACGACGACAGGAGACGCCAACAACCGCAGCCTTGAAGGGGCTTCGCCCTTGAAAAAGACTGATCACTTTAATTGCCACTTCGCGATATAGCGCGCCACGTCCGGGGAAAAAAGTTCACGTGGGAACGAAGGGACGTTGCACTGAATTGCAAATTTCACCGACTGAAAGCGAACACTCAGCAGAAGAGCAGGCAGACACAACCGCTACTGAGGAGGAACGACACAAAACAAGGGACAGGTCTGAAAACGGTTGCCAAAAAAAAAAAAAAACACACAAAGAAACAACAAGGAAAAAAAGATAGAAGAAATAAATCGAAACACATCACGAGGACGTTCACCAGCTATATATAAACCTGTCGCAGCGATCAAGGTATATATTCGGCGCCACCCTGCACAGGCGTGCATGCATGAAGTGCTCGTTGGGCAGATTGAAAATTTTCGGGTGACGCAGCGTGTCACGTATGCGCATAACGATCGATACCCCGTTGTGGTGCATTCTAAAACAATCATTTACGCGTCCTTCGTAAAGTGCTTGCGTGGTGCCTGGCGCGACGCCTGGCGACAGCCCCAACGAGCAACCCTACGGGTGCTTTGCTTTCGAACCGAGCCGCGACTGACTCGTTCAGAGGGCCATTTTTCTTCGGGAATTTTACTTTTCCGTGCCGCGCTGTCAACGCGCGACCGCAGCGACCGCGGCGCGAGTCGCAAATGCCGGGCCGCGCGCCATTCGGTGCGAGCGATCCGGTCGCTCTTACTGGTAAGCTTATCTGGCAAGCTTACTGGTTTAATGATGACCACGGACCAAGCTACTTGCTCACACGGAAAGTTGAGCAGAGGGAAATACAAAACAATCGTGGTTATGGTGACGTAACCACCAATTCTCATGACGTCAGAGGTGCCTGCCGTCTCGTCATAACCGCAAAGAGGTAGGGCATGGAGGCTTGGAAGGGGAAGAAAAGGAGGGGGAGGGGGGAGTGAAGGCGGGTGGTCACGTAAATTTAGAAAAAAGCTTTATGAAATATTATCGATAATATAGAAGTCACATCAACCATTTGCATCTTGAAGATTAAGCCTTAAACCTCGGTCAATAGTCCCTCGCTCTTTCTCCGACGAGCGGGGAAAATCACTGGAATTTGTATTTTCTAGCCGAAAACTTGGCTCTTTAATTCGTGTACACTAATAGTACTCCTGGGTCTCAGTGACTTGGGAAAAAAAAAATTGCGCCATTTTTACTCTCTCTCTCTCTCTCTCTCTCTCTCTCTCTCTCTCAAGGAGCTAGCCGTTGGTCTCCCCACCACGATGAAGAATAGCATCGGCGCTCCTCAGCGGTTGAAGCCAATCAACACTTCCCATTGTACACTCATAACTCAAGAATGAACCATGTGTCCCTTTCTCAATCCTTGCGCGTTTATTCGGCAGCAGTTGTGAATTAGAGTCGACACCAACAAGACCAGCTTTCAACCTTAACTCACGACTGTGTACTTTAGTTACAAACAGACTTCTAACGTTCATCAAGCCTATAAATAAATCGGACGCGCCAACGTACGCACAACGGCCCCCCCCCCCCCCCCCCCCCCCCCCGAGTTGTCGCGGGACTGTCAGACGTGCCACACGAGACGGCCCCGACGAGCCTCCGCGGCATCAGAGCCGACCAGGTCGCCGCGAGAAGCCTTGACCCAACGCGGAGCGAAGCTCCGCCGGGGGCGCGCCTCTATTATACAACAGGTCTTCTTGCACTATACACTGCGGCAGGCCCGCATATCTAAACGAGATCGGACGCGGCGTCAACGGCAGGCGCATGCGTGCGACTCGTCTCCGAGTGACCTTCTCCAATCACGCTTCGACGCTTATCCCGCGTCTCTTTTCGATTACCGGTCAACGCGCGACCACCCCCCTCCTCCCACTCGCCTTCCTCGCACCAGCCCGCCGGACTCGGCGCGGCACTCCACCAGCAGTCGCACCTTCGAAGTAAGAAAGCCTCCACACAACCCCGCCACTAAAGTCTTCTCTCCAACTGAGACGAAGACCAACCCAGCTCTTGTAGTAATGTTTTTTTACCTCAATTACCAGGAAGCGTAGAAGGCAGAGTCACTGGTACGACAGTACAAATAAAATCGTACGGCTTTGACGTAACTATTGAAGGTGTTGCCAGCGGCGGCTCAGTTTTCAAGCAGCCAGTCCGTACGCAGGCACTCAAGGAGATGACCAACACGGCGTTACGAAAGAGACGGACGAAAAATGCGGGTGACTCGCTTATCCGACGCTGGCATCGGCTCTTCGCGCGGGACTGGGACAGTCGTAAAAAAATGTGGCACGCCGGGGATGCGATCGCGGAGGCCACCACGGCTGTTCTGGGACGACGAACACCGCATTGTGCTTCGATGAAAGATGTTGGGGAGGCCAGGAACCCAGTGGTTCCCTAAATAAATTGAAATAAAGCTTCAACAGCACCGAAACGCTGCACCCCGCTATGGAGTTTCTTACAGGGGACGATGTATCTATGTTGTCACTGAGAAAGAAAGCCTGCCCGGTAATTGGAGATGCTAGAGTTGGAGCGACAGTTGGAGTTCACGGCAGAGGCATTTGGCCCCACAGAACCACCCACAACTATACGTCGGTATCAATTTCTTGGCATCGAGACGTGCTTTTTGGTTGAAGCGGGTTCTTACCTGCCAGGTGGCTCTTGACAAACTTTTGAGGAGTTGAGCGGGGTGGATATTCGGCACACAATTGTTTTGTTTACGAGCTGGAACTCCGAAGAGTGTGCGCACCATTTTTTTTTCTCCGTTCTTTTGTTGTGAGGTTTAACGCGTCGACGCTACACAGGCGATGAGGCGCGCCGTAATGGAGGTATCCGGATTAGTTTTGACCGCATGGGGGTCTTTAACGTGCGCCGAAATCTGGACACATGGACGTTTTCGCTTTCCGCATCTACCAGAAAAGCGGCCGACGCGGCAGGGAATCGAACCCGCGTCCTTGGGCTAGCAGCACAACGAAGAGTGTGCGTGCCAAAATGCTGCTAATAGAACAGTTTCTTGGTGTACATTCAAACTCGTCGTGTCCTCTTGCATGAAGTTGGCTTTCTATTATTGTCTGCGTGACTGCAAGGAAGCACCCTTTACAGGGAGTTTCCAAGCCGGGCGGCGGGTGGGGTGGCAGCTTCCCCGCCAAGCGCTTATATGCGCAAATACACGTCAAACGACTCTAAAAACAAATGCAGAAACATAACTTCAATGAGGGATGAGCAGGATAGGGAGGGTGAAAAAAAGGTGCCTGGAGAGGAGACAGCGTTTAAGAGCTAGAGATAAGAAATGAGCACGAGATAGCAGGGGGAGACGAGTGACGTGCCGTAGAACACCAGCAAGGAAGGAGCAACAAAATCGATAAGACAAACAAAGGATAAAAACGTGCAAGTGCAAGTGCAGGGTCAGAAAGAAAAGACCGGCAGGCGGCGTTGTATATACACCGCGGGCGAAGAACACCTACGAAGCAGCTCTTTATCCCTTATTCGCCGCACAAACAACAACAGAAACAAGCCCCGTAGAAGCACACCGACAATAAGGGCGGCAATAGATATACTCGAGGGTGGCGGGGGATAACGACGGTGTACGGGCCGATAGGGCGACGGGACGGTTTGTCTGCGCCACCCAAATACATCAGGACCCCACGCGGCCGGCGGCGCGAAAAAGATGGAAGGGATCAATTTGGCGCCGCGGCGGCCGATAGCGAGATAAGGGGAGGACCCTCCACGCAGAGAGAGAAGGACGGCGGAGGCACGAGTGCTGGTGCGCGTAAAGCACGACGGCGCACCAGAGGAGACACGGCCTCTTAAACTGTGTCTGTCTTCCGAGGCGCGTCTCGAGGCCGATATACACCGGTGATGGATGCTCGCGTGTCGCGACGTCACCTCGGCCCTTTTGTCAGGCGCTCTGGGAAGACGTCGCTTGGCCTGGACGGGTATGCACACGCAATGATCGGAGAAGACTTCCTGGGCGCGAGAGGCATCTGCGGTTACTGACTTCATATCGACGCGCTGCGGGGTGAACTATCCTCGCAACTTCCTTCTCGTCCCTTGCTTCAAGTCCATGTTTGTTGGAGCGTATACACAGTCCTGAAAACATTGGCACCTTGGCATGTATGAATCAGGAAAGTCGTCGGATTTTACTCTTCCTACGAATAGAGAGAGAGGAAAAAGTGGGGCGCGGCCGGTTTTGCGATGTGGAGGAAGGTCAACAGGTGGACAGAACAAAAAAAAACATAATGGTACCACGACTGAAAGCTGCGGAGAACAAATATCTCGGCGAAGTGACGGGATGCGAAAATGTGGAGCCAAAGAATGCACAGGGGTCACTCGGAATGGGATTGGTTAGAAGCAGTATGAGAGGCCTTTGTCCTGCAGTGGACAACGGGCTGATTCTGATGATTCCGTTGGCAACGGCGAATAACGACCTTCATGTGCGATTTTTAGGGGCGAAAAGCCCCTCCGGGGATCGGGATGTCGGCATCTCATGTCGTCGTCTCATGTCATCGTCGATGTAGTCACGGTACTAAAGCATCGGGACAATCATTTACGCCTCGCGCTAGAACGTAACGCGTACTATAAAAGAGCACACCGGGACACTCGTTTCCCAACGCCTCGCGAGAGAGAGTTTCGTGCTTCCAAGGCAAGAGACTTTTACAGCAAAGCTGTATACCTCTACCCTCAGCGGTTTCATCTCCGTTGGCAAAAACGCCAAGGCGCCAAGAATACACTTATACACTGCATGCTTCCCCCCTCCCCAGGTTTCACGTTAGTGGAGATGGCCCGGGATTTTTTTTTTTTTTCTAGAGAAAATTTCGCGCAGTTATGAGGCAAAGCTCGATAGAAATTCTGGAAATTCTTTTTTTTTTTTTTTTGCTGCTGTTTCGGGGCGAACAACTTCATACCCGGTATAGGTAGTCTTGGTTAAGGCCTATGATTAGAGGAAACCAGCCGCGGACTACATAAATGATGCGCAACACTGAAATACGCGATTAATCGAAGACTAAACGTGACGCGCTACTAAGAGATTGCCTTGATTTCGTTGCTGTGACGCTGTGCCTATCTATGTACGGTGACCTCAGATGGACGAAGTAGAGCTCGACAGTTGCTGCATCTCGGACAACGCTGCACGACACTAGAATAGAGGCCCTAATCCGGCAATTGACGCCAGCAGATTGGAACCAGAGCACCATTTCTTTAACTAATACAAGAGCGGTGTGTTCCTATTCAGCGTGACAGATGCTGATTTAAGCGGAGTTTCGCGCAGCTTGGAACTCATAAAGCAGGCCATCAAGGACGAGCCAATATAACTTGCCGATTCAGCCGCCATGTACAGAGAACCACATGTAAAAGAGTGACACGCTTAAAAAGTGTGCCTCACTATGGTATATCACAATACGTAAGGTAGCAATTACAAGTAGGCACACGCACAAAAAAAAAAAAATCCAACGGGCATGTTTTAGTGCGAGGAAGAATCGAGGAACCGGAGTACAGCAAACAACCGTCGACGTATACTATTAATCTGAAGCTACACCAGACGCCCATTAAAAGGCAACACAGAAGATGACGTCTCACAAAGAGGGAAACCTCCGCCTCTCAAAGTGGCGAGGTAAAGCAACAAAAAAGTAAGCAAAATAAGCGAGAGAAGAACAAGCAAAGACGAGAACTGGCAGTTAAATAGGAATAAACAAGGATTAACAGAAAGCAGCAACAACAAAAAAGAACTTCGTCCAACGATGAAATGCGGGAGCCGTGTTGGAGCCCATTCCTTCTCTCTCTCTCTCTCTCTCTTGCGTTTGCCCGGTATCGTTTGCTAGGACGGGCGGAGGAGAAGCCACGCAGGAGCCTCTCCAAGAAAGGAGCGGGCGCGGAACGTCAAGAAAGTGTCCCATCAAGAGGCCTAAACCGGTAAAGTCGTAAAAGCCGAGTGAATGTTTACGGCCTCCCGCCGGGACAACTGCAGGGGCCTGGAAGAAGCGCTGAAAGCAAACAAGGCCGGGGCGCCGGCCCCACGCAAATAGCGAACAGATTAAAACGAGAAAAAAAACAGGGGAAAAGAAGACACAAAAGGGTGATTTGGTGATAATGCTATCGGTGGCTCTTTTCTCTTATTGTTTTTCTATCTGACGATTCATTTCAAACTTTAGAGAATTTTTCTCCTAATGTTTAAAGCAACAGTGCAACGCTTTGAGGGCTCACTGCAAGCACAGCACGGTGATACGGTAGCGCCAGCAGTATTGTTTAGTGATGCCGTTTGACTGAAATGTTAAAGTTATGATCGCCTGTCTGACCACACCTTGCGTGGTATTGTAGCGTATTAAGCATGGTAGCACTACAAAACACTACCTGTCCTGTGCAGTAAAATATGACAGAGTGGAGGAATGTTAGAAATAAGAAGAAAAGCAATTTTTCTGACAAAAAAAAAAAAGCGGCAAGGGAGGGCTCATGGTTACGTCTAAAAGGTTTAATGTGTCCCCACAAGGAAAATGAGAGCTGTACGTCACTAGATGTAACAGCAGAAAATAGAAACTATCAGCGCAAAATGACTCGACAGCGCATGGGAGACAACTTTTAGTGAAAACCCACTAAGGAGCAGATGGGACCGAAAACAGACTTAAATTGCTAATTGTTAATTGTTGGCGCAGTGCGGATACTTATACGGCGTACGTACCTGGATACTTATACGGGGTACTTATACGTACCGCCAGGTACGCACGCCGTATAAGTATCCGCACTGCGCCAACAATTAACAATTAGCAGAATTACACGGTGCATCGTTGAAAGAACAGGGAAAATAACTTTCGCCAGAAAAGGATTGCTTTTTTTCCGCTGTAAGTTTGGTTCAAATTATCGCCCAAAGAAACAAGAAAAAAATTAAATCAATGACCCTTTCGTTGTCGCCGAACAAGGTCTCTTCTTATTCCTTGGCAACATGAAAATAATCGAACAACCCCGCTTTAGCCCTGTTTGACCTACCAAAACACGACGCGAATAATGTCCAACCCGAATACACCTCTTCCTCATCATGGGATGAGGATGGAGAGGCCGCCGCCACTTGTATTCCTGGTGACACCGAAAGGGACACCCAGTACGCCGGCCCGATATAAATTCCACCTGCGACGAGACCGTGAGAAGACGCACCAACGACAGTTTTCTCATCTTCCGCGCTTCCCGGCCCAACCATCGGAGGCCGCAGAAAGCCGCACGGAACCGGAAGCCGTGGGGGATTAAGACATTAACCTCAGGAGCCACCCTCTCGAGCGTATAAAGGACATCTTCAGCACGCGCCGGGAACTTGCGAAGTTGGCAGACGACCCTCGCGACAAAGAAGGAAAGAAACAAACGAAACAATCAATGTGGGTCGCAGCTCCCACATCCTCCGCAGGAGAGCGCTACGACTATCAACTTTGGCCGCAATGGAGGCGCGGTCATCCTTTTCAACGCGCCTCCTCTCGTCAGGCGCAGCACACGACACGTCAGGGGAGGAAACCGCAGATGGTCTCGGCTCACGCAAATAAGGCCGTTTTACTGCTACTGCTGCCTCTCCGGGTCCTCCTCGTTGTGGGATGCGTGCTTGGTGGCGCTCCAGGAGGGGGCAGCACGCCGCCGCTATCGTTTTCACCGCGCAACTTAGCGGGAGGAAATGGAGGCGCGCTAAGAGCAACCGAAAACGCTTTTGTTTTGTTTTGTTTGTGCTTTCAACTGCGCGTGAAGTGCACGAGTGTGTGAAGAGGACGTGAGCGACGCACGGTGATGTGGAGGGTGCGAATTGCGACATAAAAGTGAGGCAGAGAGAGAAAGAAAGAGATTGAAACAAAGCCGAGGGTGGCTGATGTTCCGCGAGGCCCGCAAAAAAAAAAGGATACGAAGGCACGGAGGTCGGTACAGAATAACACCCCGGTGCGGCCCTGAACGGCTTGAGAGTGAAGAAGAAAGCGCATGAGGGACTTTGAATGCTCTGCACGGTTCGAGACCCACCATAGAGTTCCGTTGACGGCATATCGTGCGGTTACCACATTCGCAAAAAAAAAAAAAAAAAAAAAGTGAGCAAGGAACTAAGTTGTGGATGTGTGCGTGCGCGCACTGGTGTGTGTGTGTGTGTGTGTGTGTGTGTGTGTGTGTGTGTGTGTGTGTGAGAGAGAGAGAGAGAGAGAGAGAGAGAGAGAGAGAGAGAGAGAGAGAGAGAGAGAGAGAGAGAACAACGACTACATCTCTGGACAGTCGACCTTCGAGCTTGAATAAAAAAACGAATTCTGCCAAATTGCCACGCAAATATGTAGCGCACGTGAAACGTTCGTTTACTCTCACGCGTCTGGACGTCGTTAGTCTCAAAAACGAAAATGCCGGGCCACCTCCACTAACGTGAAACCCGGGGAGGGGCGAAGCATGCAGTGTATGAGTGTATTCTTGGCGCCTTGACGTTTTTGCCAGCAAAGATGAAACCGTTGGGGGTAGAGATATGCAACTTTGGTGTAAAAGTCTCGTGTTTTTAAGCACGAAGCGTTCCAGCGCGAGGCGTAAAAGGGTGTCCCGGTGTTTTACTACCCTAACTACATAAGGCGACGGTTACGACGACGATGACATGAGACGCCGACAGCCCGAGCCCTTAAGGGCATCGCCCTTAAGAAAACCTCTGGCCGCGCCTCCTCCCGGATCTCGCACTGCTACATCGTGTTTGCGACCCTTTCTTCGCTTTAGTTGCTTCGTCATTAGACGCGAACTCCTTCGACAGAAAGACTGGCGACACCACGTGACTTGTGTGCCCCTATTATACTCACGTGCCCCACGTTCACCCGTTACGCGATATGACATCAGCGCTACGCGCACTGGGATGTTTCCACGCTGGCAACGCGCTCGGGTAGCGTGGTAGTAACGAACTCGACCGCTACTCAGGAGATGGACGTTTAAGTGATCCTTGCTCATTACAGCGGCGGCCATTCCCTGTACCGTGCGCAACGACATAACGTTTTTCGCAGAATGGGGCACTTATGGAATTCGCCTTGAGACTGCCGCAGCTCCCGGTATCGAACCCGCGACCTCGGGCAGGATCGGCATTTAACGAGCGTTTTAAGAGTCACCGTATTTTTTACGTTGTGAGGACCCCGTCTACCTGCTTGAAGTTACTGGTCGCTTACTTCTCTTTAAAAAGAGATGGATACAAGAGGCGCGTCCGAGATAACTACGCGGGGCTGTACAGTTGGCAGGTTGATTTGTATGCCACGTGATGATCGAGCATCCGCTTTAACAACCTGCGCTCTCCGCGGTAGAAGCCCAAGGAGGGGAGCACGGGCAGGCAGGCCAAGATGGACAACGGCAGAAGAACGAAGAAAAACGCCGATAAAGGAAGTGGGGTAAGGAGAGGAGGGGAGTTCTGGCGTCTGGGTCAGGCCGAGGCCGTGCGCAAAGCCCTCTCTGAAAGGCAGTGGATTCCGAAAGGGTCGTAAAAAGACAAGTGGGGACGCCAGTCGGGACAACGCCACCGCTGTCGTCGTCGTCGTCTTCGAGAACCGACGGCCGGGCGTACGTTTAGGAATTCCGAGCGGGCGACGAAAAGTCCGCGTTCGTTCCCCTCACCGAGTGCCGCTCAGCGCCAGCTCTTGGTCTGACATGCAGTTGATAGCCCTGTCTAGAGTCCAGTTTCAATTACCATCGAGCCAATCGTCACTGAACTTATCGGTAGAGAGCGAACCCGGATCTGTTAAATGACATATGGTGATTGGTTATTGAATTGGCCGCATAAGGTTTCTTACATTTACGCTACGCGGCAACTGATAGGCACAGTGCGGCTACTAACTGATAAGGAACGGTTTGACGAATTTGAGCCCACCGAAGCTCTCTCCACGGTTCTGTTTGTTAATTCAGCTTAAGATGCGATCCCTGAGAATGAAGAGAGAGGAACGAGAAAATCCGTGAGAACGACTTTCCCTCGGCGGCTGCGTATACAGCGGGAGCCGAAGAGAACTAAGTCAACCAATTCGACGACAGACGCAAATCCCTTCGCTCGACCGAGTTTCGTTAGCCCGAATAAAAAAAAAAAAGAGATGATCGGTGATGCTGATATTGCCGGTAGACCAGGATTCGTTCGTTACATCAGTAAGTACGCTAAACCGCGTCTATTTCACACACAAAAAATGTAAAACCGCTTGTAATACACGCCTTAGCTGCGGATGCAATTTTATAAATTTGGCGCAGTGTGAGTGACCGGACCTGACGTGTCCAGCGATTTGACAGCTGACACACCTGGCGAGCAAACACACGCACAACATGTCGATCGACAGTTCAGCGACACCACCAGTGCGACGATTAGAAGGCAAGAGCAACGACGGGGAAACAGCGGGACGCCCCGATATCGCCGCGGACGAAAAGGCTCCCATCGGAAGAAGACACCGGCTCCCTTGTACACGCTTTCGAGACACTGGGAAAGCTTTGTCCTCCGGGCTCGCACCGAATCCGCCGCCGGGCTGACGGCGCTCTTTCTCCCTCCCAAATGAGCCGAGGCGGGCGTGCGGCAACACGGAGGGCGATAAGGCGAAGAAGCCGCGGGTGAAGTCGACCGACGACGGGACGCCGAAGCAGCGAGCGTTAAAGTCGAGGCACGAGTGAGCGACGACCACCGACGCGAAACGGCGCCGTGCATACACGAGGGAGACGCATCGGCGACGTGTACATGCGACGGAATAGTAAGACGACTGCGAGAGTTCGAGAGAGAGAGAGTTTGAGCTGACTCCGCGCGCTCTGCGGTGGTATTAGCTTGACGCCGCCTGGCGGCTTAGAGGACGTCCACAAGCAGTGAAAAAGGCGGCAGCTGACCCGGAAAACGTCACGGGTGATTTGAGTGGAAAACGATAGAAATCAGCAGATGGGCGATGCATTGCAATCGGAGGCCGGGGCAAGGGACTGCTAAAACTTATGCCCGGACTTGTGCGCCATAATCTGTGCCATTCGATCGGTTCCCTGTCCTCCCAGCGGCCTGGGAAAAGCTGGGTTTATTAAGTCTTCACAGGGGTTTAGTTTCGTTTCTCTCGCTATTTTTGCGCGCCTCGTTGAATGCGGCGTATTTCGACATCTCAGTAAACGATGCACCGGCCTCCATGCATGCACCGGTCTTTTTCCCTTTATTTTCTCGAGTTTTCTCGCATTCTTGCCAAGCCCATCAAAAAGCCTTTCAGTGCTGAAGGTATTGTTCTGTTTCTAAAGCCTTCGTAACTGTATGCAACAGCCTCGAGGCGCATGTAGAATGTTGACAGGCTCCAATTCATAAAGACAGCCCGGTTGTTCAACGGGTGCGGCCGCACTCGTAAGGGCGTCTGATGTGTGGAAAGCTGTTATTCGACACTCGCGTAGAGCTCCCGTAATTTATTTCGATCCATGCACCACAGGCGCATACATGTAGGTCATTCGTCGACGTTTCCACTTCCAACTTCCCCACCTTCGTAAAACACAAAGTGGTCGGTGACATTAAAAAAGAAACAATGTCGGATATCTGTACTCGCAAGTACGTACCCCAGTTTTTCTTTTAACTGTTATTACAATTTCTGATGGAGACACAAAAAAGAGAAGGAAACGGAACCGCTGAAAGATTATAGCCCCACGGGTCTAAAAATGCTCCCAATCCCATTTACAATCCCTCAATCCCGATCAGCTAAAGCCAACGGCAACGGTTTCTGTAACACCGCCATCTGACGGCGTAACAGAGCATTGCCTCATTAGGCGAACACGCCGATCACCGTGTTTATTCACGCGTCCACTCCGCGTCAGCTCACGTAAGCATCGGGTGTAGTGGCTCTATAGAAACATCCAAAGGCCACTAATCGTCCACTTCTATCCAGCCACGTATAAGAGCCAGCCAGCCGCACTTCAGCCGCACTTATTGCGGCATTACGACTGCGGCGCGTGATGACACATATTCAACGCCGGCTAACGCGTATGTGATTCCCTTGGCGTAGCCGCTGTGTGTTGTTGGTGGTATGAAGACATCCTTCCGCCACACGCAGGGGCAACACGGCAGGCAGTCTATGCCCTCTCTCCCTCCCTCCCTCTCTCTCTCTGGGAGCACGATCAGAAAGGCGCAACATTCACGTGCAGGATAAAAATACGACAATAAACGCATAACAATGAGGCCTGCGGCAGCGGGAATTCGGTGGTGGGCAATCTGTGAAGATGAGAATGCAAGCACACGCGCAGAAAATTGCCGTCGCGCCGTTTTCGTCCCGCTTCCCAGGCCGAGTGGCCGAACCATTCCGGCCGTTATTGTTATGGCCGTTGCCCAATGATCACTGCTTTTTGGACGGGAGCGCCAGAAGCACTGGAGCAGAATAGGGGACCGCCGCGCTTCGCGCGGACTCAATTTGAGCGCGACCGCGAACGAGTCGTCGCGACGCCCCTACGCGCGGTCAGCGCAAGCAACTCTGCGTTCTTCCCTCTAACGGCTTCCGCGGACCGACGAGCGGAAGGATGCTTCTTACAATACATAATCATTACAGGCTGCGCGACCGAATCGGTCGTTGTTCTTCGCCCGTGCCCTTTTCCGTGGAAGGACTTGAGGTCTGGGTAGTCGGAATTTTTTTGCGTAATGGTTAGGTTAGGTTAATCTTAGTAGGCTGTCGTTGCACGGGACTTGCAAGTTAGGCTGCGTTAGAGGCGATTTGCGGTCGAATGTGGCTTTTGTTTAGGTTAGGTTCGCGATACGCTTCCTGGAACCGATGGCCGGTGGACATGCTCAATAAATAGTGAATGCTGCGGGCCTGCTACACGTATATGTAAGGATTAGAGTGCAGAATAGTAGAGAAATAATAGCCGCTGACAGACGGTGAACAACGGGGAGTGAACTTGTGTTCTTTTAAAGGAAGAATGAAAAATCAGGATTCACATCACTGCATTACTACTTCGTTAGGCTAGATGGGTCGGTTTGTGCAAACGGCGGGCTCGCTGTTATTATATACCTGTTGTTATACCATCTGCATCTCAGAGCTATCATGATAATCGTCATTATTAACCTGCTTGTGTCCACTACAGAGCTCCTTCATGCTGAAACAATCACATTTTTGTGGGGTTAGGCAAAGAGTCCCAGTAGCTCAATGTTATTCGACCAAGGGCTGATCTAACCGATGAACGTGCATGAAAGCGGGAAGACACTGCGTGCCAGTGGAATATAAACGAGCCGTATAAGCCAACCAATCACTAGAGAGTCTTCTATATTATTGCAAGACCATCCCACCCTTTTTCCCTAGTCGATAAATGGATGTCAGAAACGTCTATACGCCCAAGACAAAAGACCATTAGCGTTGGCTGCGCTGTAAATAGAAGACCGTGCTTGAACTGCACGGTACCAGCCGTTCCCTGAGCGGCCGTCACGGGGGAAGTAGAGCGCGGTGCGTGTGCTTGGTTACGTAATAGTAAGTCAATACGGCTTTCTACCCGGAAGACATTACGAAACCTCGGCTGAGAAGATTAATGCCGGGAGAGTAAGAAAAATGTGAGCACGCGGGACGGCTCAATCATACCCAGGTTGCCAGGGAAATTATGGGAAGAACCCTGCGTGGAAAACGGGGAGAAAAAAAAAAAACAATGCGAGAAAACAGAGCTCATCGTTTTTTTTTTCCTTCCGCTCTCAGACACCGGTGTCGGCCAAACTACGAGTGCACATACCAGAACTAAGTACAGGCGAGAAAATGGCAAAAAAGATTAAGTATACATAGTAAGCGGTTATGCTATAAAATCGAAGAGTGGTCGGTGCGCAGGCGCGACGCTGGATTGCTTGCACGTACACGTTAGCACCGTAGTTAGTTTCTCGTACATACGAACACTACCCAGAAACAGGACTGCAAGTAGGGGAATACCGATAGTTCGATGAAGAGATGAAACGATAAAACATGGATTCAGACAGCGCAGGATAGGAGCAGTTGCAAGTCAAAGGGAGAGGCATTCGCTCTGCGGTGGCCATTAAAAGTGATGACGACGACGGCGTACGAACGAGTGACAAACGCAGGGATTAAAGGGAAGGTGAAGCGGTTTTAGAATTAAAAGAAAAGTTGACTAGCAGCAAGTACACATTGAATAGTTCATGTGTACGAAATATTTTCGCAATATATGCAATAGAAGCGGCGCAATGAGCAAACAAAAGTGGCCCGATGCCCCGCCCCCATCTCGCCGCGCGATGCCGGAAGACCGAAGAGCGCGGGCGAAAACCTGCTGAAAAACGTCATACCTGGACTTCCGGCCGGATTCTGCCGCCTCGGCCATGCTCTTTTCGCCGTGTTTCCTTGTGAATGATACTTGGTGTTGTTGTGGTTGATAGCACTCATTTGTACAATTTTCGTGTTCAAAAAGTATGCACGAACGCCAAACGAGGCATACGTTATCAAGCCGTATTCCTAAGCAGAATGCTTGGATGCTTGATAACATACGCCGGGATGCTTGATAACATACGGAAGCGACAGCCGAGGTGGCTGTGCTTGATGACAGAGAATATACTACACTACGTTAAATACTTTGTAAACCGCTCCAATGCGTTTTTTTTTTTTTTTTTTGATGCGACGGACGTGAATGTTCACATCAGATTCTAGATTTAGGAAGGATGGGGAATACTGCTGTACTTTGGCCGGGGATGTTTCGTTCCATTCCAGAAACCAAGTCCCATTTGTTCAGGAAATACTTGTTTCGTTGAACGCGTCGGTTTTCTTTCCCTATGGGCTCAGGACAGTGTTCAAAAAAACATTTTTTTTTGGCGAAACTAAAACAAGGGGCCAATCCTGATAGAAGTTCTGTCCCGGCTAAGTGGTAAACAGTATTCCTACAAAGTAAAAGAACCAAGACAACCAGATTACTTATTTTGCAAGTATACATGTCACGATAAGGTGATGTTTGTCTGGAATAAAAAAAAAAAAAAAAGCACCACTCCGAACCACCACCATGCCATAAGTTGTGTTGACTGCGGGGGCCTAATTTTTTGCCCAAGATTCCTTGTGGCTGCATACTATAACCTGGCAAGCACTTGTTGTCACTGAACCTCAAGTGTGCTCCAATGATAGTCGGTGATATATATAATGATGATACTAAAAAAAATTAGGAGCGAAGAGTAAATATACGGCCTCTGTCCGAGTAGCGCGGTAAATGCTTAAATCTAGAAATGCTGAAACAGGCCAACGATTCATTATCCCAAACGTTTGGTGATTGTTACCTAAAGTAACGTAACTACAACGCAACTGCCTTGTCCGACTGGTCTGTTAACTATAACGAGGTGGCCGTAATATTGTAGCAGAATGCGCAACGCACAAGCGAAAATCAAGCCCTACTACAGCCAATAATGCTGAGCAGGCACTAGTATGCTGCAGTGTTTTCAGAATAAATGCATGCGAAGCAGTAAGACGGCACTCATCGAAGTGCAGCTAGCAATCGCGGAGGCGCTGTAGCGCCGCTGCCGAAATGGCGCGCGCCTGTGGGTCTGTGTACGGGGATGAGTAACGGGGCTGGGGTGGGCGACAACGAACAAAGAAAATGCGGAAGCAGAGTCTGCTTGTTGGTTTATCCGTGTACCGGCAAGATGTGTCTCGCATATACGTTTACAGCGCATGAACGCTATTTTTTTCGCGCAGTGCACGTACGTGCTTTCGCTGGTAGATTGTTTATAAAACGCCCATTAATCTTCGGCATAAATGGTTTTATGTATAATAATAAACAGTTAAGGCAGTACCTAATATTAACATAAGGTATAAAATCCCCCTATGCTGGTTGCCTAATTCAAAAATATTTTGATGGAACCCACTAGTCGACGTCACAGTCACTGCTTTGGGGTTCTCTGTCGTGTAAAGCAAATTTAAACTCCAAGATAATTGAACCAACAGCACGGGAAATTATAAAACAAACATCCAGTCATGTGCGAAAATTAAACTGCAAGCTAAATTGCCCCAAAGGCAACCGTGCGATCGTTCGCAATGCTTCCGACAACCCGCGCGGCCGAACGGTGTCCTCCTTTGACGTCATGACGGGCGCAACCAATCAGGGGCGTCAAAAGACGAAAAGCGCGCGTCTTTTAAACGGGGCCGCGCTTTTTGCAAGATAAATGCCGCTTGGACTCATGTACGATAAATTTCAATGTGATATTCGGAATCAACGCGCAAGAAACTATATAACTGTTAATCTAACTCAAATTTTTTGGAAAGTGCTTCAGCTTCCCTTTAAGGAGACAAAAGGACACAACCACTCGCCAATCCCCCTGAGGGGGTATTTGCCATTTTCTATGAGCCATCATCATCATCACCACTCGCCAACCGAGGCGTCATCGGATGAGATGGTGGCAGCTTCAACCCCTATTAGGAGGGGTGAAGTCCCTTAGGGGCTGGGGCTGTTAGGGCCTCCTGTCATCATCGTAATCGTTATCTCACGTCGTCACGGTGCTAAAACACCGGGAAACTCGTTTACGCCTCGCGATAGAACGTAACGCGTACTAAAAAAACACCGAGACACCCGTTTACGCCTCGCGCTAGAGAGGTTCGCGCTTCAAAGACAAGAGACTTTTACAGCAAAGCTGTATACATCTACCGCCCCCAACGGTTTCATTTCCGTTGGCAAAAACGCCAAGGCGCCAAGAATACGCTTATACACTGCATGCTTCGCCCCTTCCCAGGTTTCACGTTAGTGGAGATGGTCCAGGATTTTTTAAGTGCGAATGCACTTCTTAAGCGACCCTGAATCACGCGTCCACCGCCGTCCGTCCGTCCGCACCACATACCCACTTAGGGCGATTGGCCAAGAAGAGTTCCTAATTTCTTTACCACATACCCACTTAGGGCGATTGGCCAAGTAATCTGAATCACGCGTCCACCGCCGTCCGTCCGTCCGCACCACATACTCACTTAGGGCGATTGGCCAAGAAGAGTTCCTAATTTCTTTAGCACATACCCACTTAGGGCGATTGGCCAAGAATCGGGCGTGAGAAGGGCTAATGCACCCGCTTAAAGGAGTACTGACACGAAATTTCAAAGCTGAGATCCGCTCTAGCAATCAAGTACAACGACAACACAAATAGGTGTCTGTGCATGGCACATACCCACGTGGGGGATTGGCCAGGAATCGGGCGTGAGAAGGGCTAATGCACCCGCTTAAAGGAGTACTGACACGAAATTTCAAAGCTGAGATCCGCTCTAGCAATCAAGTACAACGACAACACAAATAGGTGTCTGTGAATAAATGCTTCTTTCTTTCTTTGTAGTTGTGTGTGTGTGTGTGATCTCTCTTTCGCGAACATTACCGAACCGCGCAAATTCAACTCCTGCATTCGCACTTTCACATTCTTCCCCCCGGGGAAATGCGGGGAATTTTTTTAATCTCTCTCTCTCTCTCTCTCTCTCTCTCTCTCTCTCTCTCTCTCTCTCTCTCTCTCTCTCTCTCTCTCTCTCTCTCTCTCTCTCTCTCTCTCTCTCTCTCTCTCTCTCTCTCTCTCTCCCCTTCCCTGAAAAACTGGCCATCTACGCCCCTATTCATTCGTGGTGGGGCTTGACTTTCGTAGGCAAGCGATTGCGCAGGTCACACATGCTTCGGTGACGCACAATAATATCGGCCCTTTATATAGACACGCATCACGCGGAGTCTTCAACTTCACGCCTCAGGCGCGGTTCATTTTACTACGGAAGGCAGTAGCTTCTGAGAGACAGCTCCTCCGGGATGAAACCCACTGCCCCTGCTATTACAGGCCTAAGGCTGCCGAGCGGTTCCAAAGGTATGGGCGAGGTTGACAGAGCGTAATTTGCGACCAGCGACTGAGACACGAATTACGGCTATTTTTTCTGTCCTCTCTTTCTTTTCCTGCTTGGACTCGTTCGGTGTCGCAAGAAATCGCCGCTTCAAGAGCGGCAACTGTTTATGGTACGACTCGTGTGGCTCCTCCCTTAGCCTGAGCCTCCGAAGCGACTGCTCCACTCATTCACCATCGCTGCAACTTGGAAAAGGTCGCAGGGAAGCGAAAACTGAGGCGGCGCCACGGGACAAGTGCTAGCAAGAAAGCAGCAAAGCAATGTTGCTGACCACACCTTGCATTTCAAGTAACTAGTGGTACTATACGGGTAATGCCATTTAAAAATAAGGATCTGGGACCGTAGCAACCATTAATATGGACCCCGGGGTAACTTCGGAGAATGCAGTTAGTTTATAAAGGTACGAACAAAATATTTGCAGCTTTATTCGATTTGTATGTTTAATATTACTACCTGTGGGAGGTAAACGAACAACACTTTTGATACAAATGACTAACTGAAAATGCGAACAATTATCCTTAAGGCTAACTTGTATGCCACCAAAAGAATTCTACATCCTCTCCTCAATCTTTTATTGCAGGATTTCCCCTTCTCGTAGGAGATTTCCTACATTAAGGACGCATAATAGTTAGCTACTACATTCAATCACTGCAGCCTGTGCTTAAAGCATGCTCGGTCAGTAATGAAATGAAACTAATATGCACCCCTGATTTAAAGATTTTGAAGCTGATATTGCTGGGCGCTTAAACATGGAGTTACATCTTTCCATCGTTCTTTTTCGCCGGAAGTGCGCGCACAGATAAAACGAATCGTCTGCTATGCTCCTATCTGAACTTCCGCGCAATGCTCACACCTGCGAGGCACCGATAGCCCCTCAAGCCAACCAGCGATAATTGAACCACCCTCTCAACTTCAGGAAAGGCTAAATAAAAGGAAGGGAAGGAGAGAATAATTGGGAGAAAACCAGCTCGCAGGGAAGCGGCGCGGATCGAACAAAGCGCCCAACCAAGCGGAAACCCATACCGGCCAAAGGAGATTGCGGGAGGAAGCTCGAAACACGGAAAGGGGTAAAAAAAAGGGGGGAACGGGAGGGGCGAACGGGGCGGCGAAGCGAGCCGAGCGGGGGCCGCATCCCGAGCGGACAACAAAACACGCGAAAGGCCTCCAAACACGACGGCCGCTTTGTTCGGGGCCGCAATTTTCAGTTAGCAGACGACAACAGTTCAGCACTCACTGAACCCCCCCTTCTATCCACGGCGAGCAGCAGCAGACGATCGTTAAATCTCGGGAGTCGGCGGGAAAGAATCTCGCAGGATCGCGATCGCTGCGGGAGCGGCCGAGAGAGTCGCTCGCGCAGGGAAAAGCGGGGCGAAAAGGGAGGGGGGCAGCGTGCGCGCTTTAATTACGACACGGATCGAAATCACCCTCGAGGGAGCACTGAGCGGAGGAGAGGCCGTCCTGCGCGCGACCGCCGACGGGCGACCACGTGCAATGGCGAAGCTTCGCCAGCCTAGCGCACCTCACTTCGCGGAGGGACGGACGCGTTGCCTGCCCGCTGCACTGCACAAAGTGCGCCTGCGTGGAGCAGTTTTTGGGGGAAGAAGGGACGGGGCGTGAAATATTCTCCCAGCTACCCCGGTCCGGGCCTGTAGGCAGAAGCTCGGAGCCTGGTCCTGCGGATTTTCCGGTTGTTTCCAGTTGTGAACGGCAGGCAAGGGTTGCAGAGTTTCACCCCTCTCCTAGCCTCTTTTGATGTCAAACGAGGCTGTAAACAGCTTTATTTCCAACGTGATATCGGCGCGGCTGGTAATGACGTGTTCGCTTAGGTTACAAATGTCAGAAAAAATACGCATTCCTCGTTCATACCTTATCTGTCCAAATGTTCAACGGGAATTAATCTGGTAACCCCTCTCTTTCTCTCTCGCTCCCCTGGTACAGTTGTTTCGAAACATCCTTCGGCAAATTTTTCAGGAATGTCCCAGCCTTTGCTCAGAACAGGCTACTTGGACAAAAAGAAGAAGTTGGCTTGAATACTTCCTTGAGAGGAACTAACTGCCAGGAACATGAAAAGGGATCACCAGGAATTGATGTGAACATAAAATTTCTAGGCACGCGAATTGCTAGAAATTGTTGGAAAGATGAAAGTGCTGGAAACATAGAATAGCAGGGAACATGGCAGGTGTTACATTCGGGAAGGGGTCCCCAAACTGGGCTCCGTCGCCTCCGTCATGCGTTGTAGGGTGGTGAACGAGCGGCCAGCAAAGGTTGCTGCCTTGGTGATGACGACAAGGAACCGAAGGCAAGCTCAACTGGCTTACTGCATGGCGAGAGATGAGCCGAAGCAATACAGGAACAATACCCTTCCGGGCGACATTACAGCAGAACTCGACAGGGCGGCAGCATGGATTCGCTGCTGCAAAACGAAATCGACTATCCGCCGACAGGGCGGCTTCATACACAATAGCCGTAACGGCTGCGCGGATTTCACAATGCTTTTGTGCACACGACCCGAAAATAATACAGACACATACAACACTCTTTCCAGAGTTCGTGAGCGTGGCAGTAGCGGCGCTCGTTGAGTCTGAGAGACGGGGGAGAGGAGATCTCGGCTGCGGCGTTCGCTTCGACGGGGCAAGTATCAACTCTAAAAGCCGTTTGAGCCGCCAAAGTTTAGTCACCGACAGCGAGGCGCTAGCGCACCGGTCGAGGCAGCTTTTTTACATAGCGCCAGAGCACTCCGCAACTTGCAGCGCACGCGGCAAGGGTACCGACGCGCTGAATCGTAACACAGATGATGGGCGCGCAAACCCGCCCACGCTGTCAGTCTATCACATCAGTGAGGAGTCCTGAGAAGAGGACCCGATTCCGCTATGTGAGGGACTGGGGAGCATCTCCAACGTCTTCCTTTTTCCTCAACCTATACTGGGCACACAATAAAGTTGCTCTCTCTCTCTCTCTCTCTCTCTCTCTCTCTCTCTCTCTCTCTCTCTCTCTCTCTCTCTCTCTCTCTCTCTCTCTCTCTCTCTCTCTCTATCTATCTATCTATTTATCTATCTATCTATCTATCTATCTATCTATCTATCTATCTATCTATCTATCTATCTATCTATCTATCTATCTATCTATCTATCTATCTATCTATCTATCCATCCATCCATCCATCCACTATCTATCTATCTATCTATCTATCTATCTATCTATCTATCTATCTATCTATCTATCTATCTATCTATCTATCTATCTATCTATCTATCTATCTCTCTCTCTCTCTCTCCACGCATCCACCACTATCTCTGACGGCTAGCGAGACCCCACTCCTTCCACTGCTCGTGAATAGCGAGTAGGGTGACTCGCCACTGCCTCGGAAGACAAGTGGGGGCACGACCCCGCTCACAATTCTGCCGAAAGTCCTATGACGATGGACGGAGCTTGAGTTCAACCGTAGAGCAAAATCATCATCCCCGAAGGAAACAGAAACCAGTGTCGTCGTTTCAACGTTTGGACGACGAAGAGGATTTAGGTGTTTATTTTAATATACGGTTTTAATCTTGCACTCGACAACAGAAAGTTTCGAAATACTCCTCCGTCTCAAGCTTGCTCGGTTTTCGAGGGGCGCACGTCGGTCCCGCCACTCAAAGCGCGCCTCGTTCTGGACAGGAGGCCATCGATTTCAGCGCGCCGCAAGCACCATCCTTAAAACCAAAAGAAGCTCCCGCGTGCGACGGCGGAAGCAAGAAAAACAAGCACGAGCAACGCTAGTCACACAAACAAGCCAAACGCTTACGGAAAAAGGAATTCAAAAGAAATAAGTTCAAGCACGGCTGTACTTAAAGAGCACGTCCCGCGCTGTTGTGGTACACACTCCAGGGAGCGGCGAGAAGGGGGGAGAGGAGATCAATAGGGGCCAGCCAGCGTATCACCCCGAAACCATGCCACCCTCGACGCCCGCTTGCGCTGGTCGACGGCGCTCGCGGGCAAGCGGTACGGACGCTCTAACAACAGCCTCATCCGTTGCGGCCTGTCAGCTCACGCCGCCGCCGGCGACTCCCTTCCCGTCGCCTCTTCGCCGAGTATTCCACGCAGTAGTGGACCCTGATACTTCCTCTCCACACGCCTTCACCCTTTCCCAACGGCCATAACAGCTTGTTCCGACGCTGAGCCCCAGAGTACACACACACGCACAGGCGCGGCCCGGACTCCTAAGCCTGCTCGGCTGTTGCGAGGGAAGCACGTTCTCTGTACGTACAGCGCACTCGAACACAAAGGGTCCCCGCGCTGAACCCCGGATCGCGCTACGGCGTGCATTAACGCGATTGGCTCCGAGCGGCGCCGGCCTGCACCGCGGAAGAGCACTGCGCCGACACCGACGCTGCTGTATCCCGTATCTTATCGCGCGGCTCGAGCGCTGCACACCGCCGACTGAAACACAAAGACGGTGTCGAGAGTGAGAGTTGGGAACGATTGGAGTCAGCGTTGCGCTAGTGGACGCGAGAGAGAGAGGTCCTGTCGGGCGAACACGCTTGACACGCCCCGGTTGTTTGAAAACGTGTCCTGGTTATCTGTCCGCGAAAGTGTGCGTGAACTGCGCTGAAAAGCGGCAGAAGACGAGTGCTCGTTCCCTCCCCCACCCTCGCTATATATATATATATATATATATATATATATATATATATATATATATATATATATATAGTAGGAAATGAGGGGCTCGTTGAGGAAATACAGAAATATAGGTCGGCAGTCCACAATGCCAAAGGAGGCATAGGGGTGTGGTTAGGCTCTTTTCTTTTTCACTACGGTTAATTAAGTAAACATTTTTTTTAAATATACAGAAGAAAGAAAGAAAAACACGCGCCCAGAGTGGGGACCGAACCCACGCCTTTCGATTACATGTCGAATGCCTTACCGATTCGGCAGGCAATTGGTAAGGCATTCGACATGTAATCGATAGGCGTGGGTTCGGTCCCCACTCTGGGCGCGTGTTTTTCTTTCTTTCTTCTGTATATTTAAAAAAAATGTTTACTTAATTAACCGTAGTGAAAAAGAAAAGAGCCTAACCACACCCCTATGCCTCCTTTGGCATTGTAGACTGCCGACCTATATTTCAGAGAGAGAGAGAGAGAGAGAGAGAGAGAGAGAGAGAGAGAGAGAGAGAGAGAGAGAGAGAGAGAGAGAGAAAAATGAATGGAGATATTCCCCTGCCTACGACAAAACTATCAAATGGATGGAGGAGACGTTAGCGATGTTGCCGTGGTACGAGTGAGCTTTATGTCGCCACTTTGATGAATCCTGTCGCGAATACATGACCACGGACCAGTCTCTTTTTCTTCACTTTCAGAGAAGAGGAATGAGAAGAGGAGAATGTTATCTTTTCGCAATTTTTAAGGGTGATCATCATGTTAATCTTAATCATCTTGCAGCAGAAAGGCGAACTAGAAGGGCCCAGTGCAACGGAAGCGCCGCCAAGAACAACGTGAATCCACCGATCCCGAAGTCATTAATGAACGCTATATCTGGGCCGAGCGTGCTATTGCACGACAACAGCAGACCTTAGTGGATGAGATGCGAAATTAAATAGTCATTTAATAATGTACACATGCAGCTGTGCTGTCTCGAAGTGGGCTAACATATAATAACTAATTAGGCAAACAATAGCGTAAACAATTACCTAAATGATAAGATAATATTAAGCTAAATTACGACAGTATAAGAAAACGTACGCTGATGCAAAATACGTATACGGGTCTACATCGGGAAAGGGCCTTCTTATATATATTTTTTTCAGAACTGACATAAATAACGCAGCCCTATGCCGCTTCGTTAGGCGAACCGGAGCCCTGATCTTCCCCAGAAAATATAAAAGTAAAAGGAACGCATGGGCAATATCTACACGACTACAGATTTCGCACCAGACAACAGTAACGTAAAAGGTGAACAAGAAACTGCGAGAACACACCCTGCCGCGTAGAGAGAGAGAGCTGCTTTACAAAATGAAACCAGACTCGCTCCTTCAGTATACCAAGCGTTGGACCCCTGGTTAATCAGAAAACTGCTGCTCAAACCCAAGAAAAGGTTGGCAAGGAACTCGTCGATCAAGAGGTTCATCGTACGCTCTGTTAGAGAGGATCAGACGAACGAACTCACCAAAAGACAGAAACAAAGCTAAAGAATGCGGGCTCGCGTCCACCGTGATACGCGCACAAGGCGAAAACAGCCGGAGCACTGCCACAGGCCGGGAGGCTCCGAGGGGGCGACAAGTAGCTAGCTCCGGGCACCAAGACGCCGCCGTTTTTATAGGAGAGAAAGAGCGATGGGCTCGCTTTTTGGGCGCCGTGGCATTATTACAGGGGGTGGCGGCTGCAGCGAGCGATAGAACACGCGCCCTAATTGAATAGGAGCGGCACTGAGATCGCGGGAAATGCGGGCGCGTAGCGGGCCCACTCCGAAAAATTGTTCTTTTTTTTTTCTTTTTCTTCTCGCCTCCTCAATCGGTAGCCGCCCTCCTACTGTTCTGCCACGTGTTTCTAGCACCGCCTTATACACAGCGGGACCTGCTAACCTCCTCCGAGGTTCCCGCATTTTCCCTTTTAACCATTAGCCGGAACAACCTGATATCGGTGGCGTGTTCGGATTACAGCCAATACCAAAATGGCCGATGGCAGCTACCGCACTTCTGATACTAACACATCGACCAGGCCTTATTGTTTATAGGTCGTGTTAGCCAGTTCGCCTTCTTATCCCGCGCACAGCTGTCTCACTCTGATGCGCATAAAGTTCTTTGCGCTTCAATGGCTTGAGGACAGGCATTACGCTGGTTGTGGTTTCACTACCAGTTCGCGAGCAAGTTGGTTGCGGATACTCTTTGCGGCTGTGGAAGGCACGGGTGCCAATGAAGACTTGCTGGCATATCATTTCCAGGGTGTACCTGGGGGGCAGATAGGTACTTACCGCGATGCTGAACGACGGGTGCGTTGCATGAGTGTTGTACACCTGCTACACGGTATGGAATGAACGCCATTCAGGTTAACTGATTCCGCTATACTACCGAATTCTGCCAACACTATAGGCAGACAGGGCAGACATACGTGCAAAGGAAACCTACTGACCCAGTACAGCGAATAGAGACGCGAAGATGATACAGTAATAACGCACGATACAAATAAAAAGACAATTTATTATGGCTCACTCGTGTCCGTCTGCACCCAGGTCGACCCTACTACCCTGTTCCAGAGCCTCACCAGTCTGAGGTATGCTCGTATTACATGTGCCTTATTCCTTCGTGCAAGCAATTACTCATGACAGCAATCCTGACTGAAATCAGATTTAAACCGACTAGTTTGACGCATCTAGCAAACGCTGTACCAACGAACGTGTGACAGTTGAAGACTAACTCGAACACGAAGAATTGACGATCGCACCATAGAAGTTGGTGACATATTATTCCTTAAACTTCTGTCGGTGCGTTTTCGTCTAGTCCCATGTTCTATGGGGGAAAAAATGTGAAAAGGAAAGCTAAGCGCCGCTGATCAACCTCCAGGGGAAATAAACCGAATAGGAAATAAACCTACGACATTTATGTCATTTGCTGTCATTGGCTTTCTTGAATACCTACCCTTGTTTCCGTCTTAATTCAACGAACTCCTCATCCCTCATTTCACCATCCTGATATATATATATATATATATATATATATATATATATATATATATATATATATATATATATATATATATATATATATATATATATATATATATATATATATATAACACAGAAAATAAGGGTTGGCAGTCAAGAAAACCTCGGAAAGCAAAGGGGAGGTTGCGGTGCGTCATAGAAACAGATGAATTTTTTGAGTCAGAAAGAAAGTGCTGAAAAAATGCCCGCCGGGTGGGATCCCAACCCACGACCTCCAGAATCGCACCAGACCGGTATTCTGGAGGTCGTGGGTGCGGATCCCACCCAGCGGGCATTTTTTCACCACTTTCTTTCTGACTAAAAAAATTCATGTGTTTCTATGACCCACCACAACCTCCCCTTTGCTTTCCAACCCTTAGGGTTGACTGCCAACCCTTATTTTCTGTGTTATATATATATATATATGTGTGTGTGTGTGTGTGTGTGTGTGTGTGTGTGTGCATGTATGTATGTATATGCGTGATTACAATACACGCAGACCGCACAATTTTTCGCCGGGGCAAAACTGTGCCGCCGTACATGACGGGGCTGCCCGCAGGCTCGCGTGCTGCTTGGCGTGCGCTCGAATATAAATCATACCTTGCCCGAGAGAAAACGAAATAAGTGCACGAAGCAAGAGCGGTTCAGATTCGGGGCGCCAAGAAGCGTCGGTCCTCCTTATTATTCCACGCGTACACGGATTACGTTTCCTACAGTAGCGCGCGCCAACAGTAGCGAAGCAAAAGAGGAGCAGCGAAACGCGTAATTACGAATAAACGAAGGGAGAGGGAGGAAACGATTCATCGCTCACTCGTGTCATCTGGCTCGGCGAAGTTACACAGGCGCGCACACAGACAGACGGACTGCCAGCTCCTCCGTCTAATGATGCTCAGCGCCGTGTCGGACACGGCAAACAATAATGATATCGACGACAGAAGCGCAGCGCCCTCCAGGACGGCGGGGGGGGAGGATGGAGGTAAGAAGAGGAGCCAAGCGTTTTCGCTTCTCATCAGAGGCGTCGCCGACAATGATATATACCATTAATATCGAGCGAGCGCGCGGTCGCCTGCCGCCGGCTCGGCTGGCTGCCGTGTTTCCGCTAATGGTGCACCTTCCTCGCGGCCATCTTTTTGCGTACACACATTCTGGGGGAAGGAGAAAACGCGGCGCGGTAATAGGCGAGCCCGCAGAAGCCATCTGACTCGACGGCGACCACTCGACGACCGCGTTCCTGCTGTTCCTGCCGCCTTGTCTCGCTCTCCTTTTTCCCTCGTTGCGTATCTGTGTGTGTGGAGTGTCCTTTCCCGGCATCTCTACCTCTTCCTTTCTCGTCACTCAACTTCCAGAGCCCTTTTTTTTTTTTTTTCTCAGTCCGCGGGTCTTGATTCCCCCGAAACCTCGTAAAAGCCAGAGCAGCAGCGTCCCGGACACAAGTCGCGTCGTAATGCAGTCTGCGCTGATACGCACACAAAAAAGGCGGCCCTTCCCTCTGCACGTTGTCTTCAACACCCGATAACGGGGAAAGCGAAGTAGCAGACTGTGCGGGAGGCTGAAGGGACCCGGTTGATTTATTTGTTGAGTGGCCCTGCCAGCGATTATGAACAATGTCAGCAGCCCGCTTTTTTTTTTTTTTTTTTTGCAGAACAGGTTTCGCTCCTGTGGTCTTTGACCATGCGCGTCGCGTCCGCGGGAACCGGCGCAAAACAGATAAGGTAACAAGTCGGCTGAGAGGGAAGTTGCGTCAAGAGCCGCTCTGGTGACGTCGTCGGCATATTCCAAAGCGTACAACTGTTCGTGAGTGCGCGGGATATAAATCACGGATAAAGATTTTTTTTTTTTTTTTTACAGCGGAGCTGTTGTTGCTGGACGTAATGTCTGCGGAGTCATCAGAAAACCCCGGGTCATAGTCCCTCCAATTGTTTACCTCGCTCGTGAGCACCGGTTTTACGAGAAGCAGGCGGCACTCGCAAGAAATACCAAGAAAGCAGTTCACGTGAGTCCACGCCTCAAGCGGGGAGCACAAGATAGCTCGCGCTACATACGCCCAATTCGCGAAGCCGGTTCCGCCGGTTCTGGCGCGTGCTGACGCGTTCCACTTCGGGAGAAATGTGAAAGTCATGCATGAGGGAGACGACGATATAGATGGATATGATGATGACTACTACTACAACAGTGAAAGGCGACGATGGAACACGCAAATAAACAATTTCAAACCTAATGCAATGCGTGTTGATGTGCCCTTCAGTGCTTACATATAAAGAAATCCTCCAGCTTCGCTGTGGTAAAGCCTTGCGCGACTTAGCGCAAGCTTCGCCATTTTTTTTTTTTTTTTCGAGAAGCAAACGCGCGAGTGCGGGTTCCAGACTTAGCACGAGTGCCAAACTGCAAACTTGTTAAGGGATGCGACCAACGCGCCAATATCGGGCCACCGGGAATAATGCGGGATGGGTGAAAGCGGAATGCTGAGACATTAAACTTTACAGCTCCGGGGACGGTCCGGAAGGGGGGGGGGGGAGGGGGGGGGGGGGAAGGGCGCCACTGAAATACTTGTGGCTATAGGGGCCTCCTCAATCGTTTCTTATTTTATACTTTTCATTGACGTTTCGACGGGTAACGCGTTTATAGCTTAGCAGTCCACTTTCACTGCAGTACAATCTACTGTTGGGCTCCTCTCACGGACTCAAAAATGTCAGAACTCCTTGGCCGCTAACACGACTCTATTACAGTGAGTGTTATTTACTCGCCGTTATAAGTTCGTAGTGAAGTTGAAAACGTCACAAAATTCCCGTCTGCTGTCATGGGCTTCCGCGGGAGGTCAAAGTACAGTCTCGTGGTTGTTTGCTAGGATAAAATTCTAGGGGACACGGGCATGCGGAGAGAGCAAGGGGCCAGAAGAAAAAAAAATCTTGAAGCATGAGCGAGACACTTTTACTGCAATATGATAGCGTAATTAAATGAGGTTTAAGGCACTTTTTGGTGCTTTCTCTTCACGCTTGATTTGATTGATTTGTAGGGTTTAACGCACCGACGCAACGCGCCGTAGTGGAGGGCTCCGGATTAATTTTCACCACCTAGGGATCTTTAACGTGCGCCGAAATCTCGTACACATTGGCGTTCTTGCTTTTCGCCTCCATCAAAAAAGCGGCCGTCGCGGCCGGGAATCGAACCCGCATCCTCGTGCTCAGAAGCACAACGCCATAGCCACTGAGCCACCGCGGCGGGCTTCTCCACGCTTCATAGACGGCACCCAAATTTTATTTCATAGCTTATGAATGATTTGAACGCGTGACCCATACTCGGGTTATTCGCGGGAGCCGGAGAGTAGGACGCCGGATCGGGCACGGTTGTCACGTGAAACGAAACAGGAAGAAGGAAAAAGAGGCGCAAAACGGGGTCCTCGGAAGCAAGCTTCGAGGGGAACGAGAGCGAGAGAGCTGACAGGGCGCCACCTATCATTATTCCGGCGGCCCTGTTACCGTGTAATTTGTGTCGATTACGTGCGCGCTAAAGAGAAACAGCCAGGAGGAACCGATTCGACAAGTCTCGAAGCGAGAACGGAAATTCCGGGGAAAGAGAATTAAGGCCCGCGAAGGGGCTAAACGGGAGAGAGACGGAGAAAGAGAAGAACGGGAAACGTCAGTGGAGCTCGCGCCGAGTTAAAGCCAGCTAAGATGGTCAGCATATAAAAAAGGTTGGTTGGTCACGTCAGGAAATGTATTACTGGCCACGGAAGCTTGTTGAGCGCGTAAACGAGGGGGCACGCAGTACACGTGAGCTGGGTGACGCGAAGAAACAAAGGAAGACAGAAAGAAAGAAAGAGGGAGGGACGGAGGGAAGAAGGAGGGACAGAGGGAGAAGGTAAGGAGGGAGAAGGAAGTAAGGAAGGAAAGAAAGGAACGAAAGGAGGGAAGGGATGAGGACGGAGGGAGGGTGGGAAGGAGGGAGGGAGAAGAAAGTAAGGAAGGAACGAAGGAAAGAAAGAAATGAGGTGGGAGCGAGGAGGAAGGCAAGAAGAAAAGAAAGAAAGGATGAGTGGTGAGGGGAAGGAAGGAGGAACGAAAGAATAAAAGAAAGAAAGAAGAATGGGCGCGAGCGAGGGAGGATGAAAGAAGGAGGGAAGGAACCAAAGAAAGAAAGAAATAGAAATTCGTAACTATTATAGAGGGACCCCCTGAGCGTGGGAAGCTGGCATGGAGTGAAAATGAAAGCTAAGGAGATTAAATATTAAAGAAAATATCATCATACATTCATCGAAAACTAAAGAGTAAAAAGAAGAAAAAAATGCGAAGCTTGCAATAAGTCACGCAAGGCTTGTACCGTAGCGAAGATGGAGGAGTCCTTTCTGTGTTAGCACTGAAGGACACGCCACCACGCATTGCATTAGGTTTGAAATTGTTTATATACATGTTCCCTCGTCACTTTTCACTGTGGTAGTAGTAGTCATCTTCATATCTATCTATATCGTCGTCTTGCTCACGCATGACTGGCAAGGCCGGGTTGTTTCGTCGGCACGCTTGCCAGTCACCAGGCTTTGCCAGTCACATTTCTCCCAAAGCGGAACGCGTCAGCACGCTAGAACCGGCGGCAACTGGCTTCGCGAACCGGGCGTCTGTAGCGCGAGCTGTCTTATGGTTCCCACCCTGAGGCGCCGACGAACGTGAACTGTTTTCTTGGTATTTCTTGCGAGCTCCACGCGCAAGCCTGGACGATGCCGGGCACACCTCCTAAAGTGCGTGCTCACATGCGCGGTAAACGGCGGTAGTAACTATGACAATTGTTTTGATGATGCCGCACACCCCACACATTACGACCAGCAACTACAGCCTCGCTGGTAAAACAAAACATCTACAGCAAACAAATGACGGTCCGCACGAAGAGTAGATCAGTTGGCACATCGGCAGTTGTGCTGAGAACGAAAAGAGCTTCCGTTGCCTTCCAAAAAGAGTGACTACCGAGGCCAAGAACCTATAACAGTCTGCATTATGAAAGGACGGTCGCCCAGTCTGCGAAGAACACAAGGCAGTGTACACCCACCCCTCAGTTGTGAAACGGGTGCTCAATAGTCTGGTCCACATCACAGACGTCACGGGCAGCATTTTCTGCTCTTGCGATTAAGCAGCGATAAGGTGTTGTAAAAGGTACCCCTAGCCACATGCGACAGTTACTTTGTGAGCGAAAGAGACCACGAGGAGGATGACGCCGCAGTTGAGAATGCAGCAAAGTTAGGCGGGAATTTCAGTATTTCGGGGTGGTTTGTTTCATAGCCAGAGTAATTTTACACAGTGCAGAGACTGTACAGCATCACACCTGACGCACGGACGTACGTCACGTGCGATGCTGCACACCCACCCACCCACCCATTCACACACACACCCACACACGCGCAAAAGAAGAAATAAGGGCAGCGTATCGGGTCTGGTCGCCATTGAGTTGGTGCGGAACGGACTCGACATAATGGTGGCCGAGCAGAAGAAAAACTGGTAATGTGAGTTTTTTTCAAAGGAAACCTTGGCTCGTACCGCCATTGTAATAGAAAGGGAAAGTTCATCATCATCACCAGCACCATTCACCTGCGCGGAATTCGAACATCCTTCATCTGCGTATCAATCGTACGAAAATACGGGCGTGGGACCACAAGGGAAAGGAGAACAAGAAAGCGAGTTTACGCAACAAGGAGCGGAAAAAAAGCTGAAAGGAGGCGCCGCACGACCCTGCCGTGCGTAACAAGCGGCCCGGCCGGGTCGCGAGCCCACACACACCCGGGCACGACGAAGACGCGCACGCATGCACAAGAGCCGCACGCACTCGTGCACGCACAAGCACCGCGACAAGAGGAAGAGGAGGCGATCGGAAGAGGAAAGAAGAAGACGGAGAGGGCGTCCGCGAGCAGCGGGAGTCCTCGAGGAGGAGGAGGAGGAGAAGGGGGGGGGGGGGGGGGGGGGGAGGTGGCCACTTTCGCCCCGGTTGCGGCTCGCCCCGTTATTAATAGCGACGGCGCTAATTACAATAATCAGCGCTGCCTGCTGCCGAGAAACAGGAGTGCCGGCGGTGGCCCCCGTGCAAGTGGAAGGAGAAGCGTACGACAGTGGCCGCCAGCGGCGGAGAGGGAGGGGGAGACGCGAACGAGGGAAAACGACTCCATCTGGAGTCGCCTACAGCGTCTTCTTCGTCAAGAGGAGGGAGGAGGAGGAGGAGGCACCGTTTATGCATCGCGGAACGCCAAGTGCTCGGTGCTGCCGTGCGCGCGGAACGGGGACACGAAAATCCCTGCGCGAGATAGCAGAAAAGCAAGCGGCGTTCGAACGAACCCCGGAGGAGGAAAAAAAAAAAAGAAGAAAAAAAGGGACTAAAAGTAAAGTGCTGGTAGAGGCGGATGAATTTTGCGGTGCTACGGGCGGAATGTCCGCTATTAACACGAAATTTAGGCACCTCGCGATTCCGCGCAGCGCCCACCCTGCAGGGCTTCCCTTCGTCCTTCTCCGAATTAGCGGAAAAACGTGAAAATTGGTCTCACTGTTGATTACTCTGCCCCACTTGCCCCAGCCGCGCCCTCCGAACTGAGTAGCTCGTAGATCTACACAACGGACGAGAAACATGTACTAGCCCAACCGCGCTAACGTGCCTCGCTTCAAATAAGGTGAGTCCGCGCAGAATGACGTTGATTTCGGCTCTTTAGCGAGAATTTACTTCCACGGCTTCAGCGCCCTGCATCGGCGTGTCCAGAGAACGCCGTTTTCCCTGCACTGCACAAATGCACTGCGACGTATTTTCTAGTTCTCCGCATAGTCCTGCTAACCTCTGTTGACCCTGTTACATTTAGTGCGTAAGAACTACGAGGGTCGACCCCAGAAACATCCGAGTGCTCCCAGCTCCCCTCCAAAAGGGAACAGACATAAGAGAACGAACAGTAGTACAGCAAAAAAGGAAGAGGAAACGTGACGTCAGCACGCGCCGCGGCTGCGCAGTGTGGTAGCGCGGCGGAGGCCTCGTGCGTGTCTCTGCGCGAGGGTGTTTGTGTGTACGCGTTCCCGCGATCAGCAACGGCGCGAAAGGAGGAAGAGGTTCTGAGAGGAGGAAAGGGCGATGGGCGCAGAAAGAAACAGTAAATGCATGCGGGCTGCGTATAAAAGCCGAAGCACCTTCGTGAGTGAAGGCGTAGGCCACGACAGCTTACTAAGCCCGAAGTAGGTACGGTGAATGTCTCGCATTTACAACAAGCGTGGATAACTTTGGTACGATATATATATATATATATATATATATATATATATATATATATATACTCCCGCTAAGCCGAGCTCGGTTAAGACGAACAACATTTTGGTCTCTTTTAACGTCCACAATGCGAAATACCTCCGCTTAAGAATGAATGAATGAACGCACGTTTATTGAAAGAAAAAAAAGGAGCTTAAGATGCATTTCTGAAATACCAACAAATTCTTACGGCCCCCTTCGAGTTCGTCTTAACAGGAGTCTATACTGTGTGTGTGTGTGTGTGTGTGTGTGTGTGTGTGTGTGTGTGTGTGTGTGTGTGTGTGTGTGTGTGTGTGTGTGTGTGTGTGTGTGTGTGTGTGTGTGTGTGTGTGTGCGTGTGTGCGTGCGTGCGTGCGTGCGTGCGTGCGTGGATGGGTGGGGTCGGATTGGCGCCTTCGGGTGTCTGTTTCCAATGCGCATTTCCCTCCACCGCGTTTTGCCCACCACCAACCAGTGGTTGCGAAGACAGCAGTGGTTTGTATGCGCACGTGGACGCGTATTACAGGTGCTCTGGTTACCGCGCCTAATTACTACACCGCACGGAGCGGCCGTCGTGGGGTGCAGAACACAGCCTTTACGGCTTCGCTCCTTCCCCTGCACAGACAGACAGTCGGGTCTCCCCGCAGCGGCGCTGGCCGATGTCACCCGGAACCCCGAAGACAGCAATTACACATCGTGCCTTCCGTTCATAGCACGACACGGGGACCTGTACTTATCTTGCAGGTAGCGCAACAAAAGACCCGTCGCGAGCTGCTGCCCCCCCCCCCCCCCCCCTTCCCCCCCTCACCCTCAATCAACAAAGAGCAACCCGAATCGGCACGCTCCCGTTTCCTGCATGGAAACATTGCCCGGAGTCTTGCACAAGAACAGTTGCGTGCCGCTATGCTAATTTCCAGTAGGGCCTTTTTATACGCCTTCAAGTAAAGCAAGGTTTCCAAAGATCAGATCGTCCACCACAATTACAACCGTTAATATTTAGGCTGCTCAACTATATGCAAAAATATGTAGTCCTCAATCACAGCAGCTCACGGTGACGGCGTTTAATTTTAAGTGCGATGCACTTCTTAAGCGACCCTGAACCTGCGTCCACCGGCGATGTCCGCATAGCATACCCACGAGGGGGATTGGCCAGGAATATCCTCGTCTTCCTTGGCAACGGAGGGAGATGGGCGCGCGCTGCCTGGCCGCTGACATGGCACATACCCACGTGGGGGATTGGCCAGGAATCGGGCGTGAGAAGGGCTAATGCACCCGCTTAAAGGAGTACTGACACGAAATTTCAAAGCTCAGATCCGCTCTAGCAATCAAGTACAACGACAACACAAATAGGTGTCTGTGAATAAATGCATCTTTCTTTCTTTGTAGTTGTGTGTGTGTGTGTGATCTCTCTTTCGCGAACATTACCGAACCGCGCAAATTCAACTCGTGCATTCGCACTTTCACATTCTTCCCCTCGGGAAATGCGGGGGATTTTTTTTATATAGCGGAGTTGGTTAGGGCTAATTCCCGCGTTTGTTTGCGCGCGTAGGCCGATAGAAGTTGCTCCCTGCCTCGTCATTTCAGAACACCGTCCCCCTTCAGCCACCTGTTCGCCTCCGGCACTTCATAGTTTGATACGATGGCGTATATTGCGCTTCAGAAATGTGTTTCCAGCAATGTGTTCCTGTTTAGATGTGAGGCCGACGTTAGAAGATACGTGTAAAGCAGGTTCTACATGGTGCGAATTTCGCCTGCAAATTCGTAGCTCCGGCACCGCGAGCGCGGAAAACGATCTATTCTCGTTGATGTGGCAAACTGACAAATGTTTGGAACAGTCGACCTTCTACTGTGAACGCCGCTTGGAATTTGTCAATTTGTCAATTTGTCGCTACAATGAAAATAGGAAAATAGCTTTGCCGCACGAGCGGTTCCGCAGCTGCGAATTCGCAAGCGATATTCGCCGCACCACGTAAAACGGTTTTTCTAAGCTGGCTTTCCCACACTGCGTGTTGCGCAGTGAAGCCTACTGAAAAAGAAATATGCTGAACGCGGAGGAAGGAGACCCCGATCGGTTTGCGAACGCCGAGCGCAATGCCCGCCGGATAATGCAAAACGGCGCCATCGCTATGGCCGGTATTCAATGGCGTGGAATGCATGCAGGCAACCATGCGAGTGCGCCGCCATATCTGTGGCCAAGCGTCTGTTGCTAGGCGACATTGTGCGCACGGCCCCCAGATCAGGCACCCCTCCTCTCCATGCAACCATGTGAGTGCGCCGTCGCTCGTTACGTCGGGCTCCGCGGGATGGCGGTACTTGTCCATGTCCGTGGCGCATCGGCCATGTCTGTGGCCGTTTCCAGTGTTGCCAAGCGAATAAATTGACCGCTAAACTTTTCAACGAATACCATCTATACAATCCCGCTGAAGTGTCCCGGCGCGACGGCGCGGTTTGGGCAGGAGTTAGTGGCCAGCCCAGCCAATCACAACACAAACCGCACCGCTGGTCAGCCAATTTCACAGACTGGAATGACACTTACTTTTTTTGGGAGCCTTGAGTACGAAGTTTTACACGGGAGGCAACGCAATGTTTTCTTTTCGAGGTGCACTACGGGCATACACACAGAGAGGAGGCCTAACTGGAACAGCTGCAAAGCACAGCCGGTGAAACGACGACTGGACGTCGCAATTCGCGCGTGATTCTTTAGTCCAGGCGTGTAGCTTCCAGTCCAGTGCACTGAACTATTCACGGAGCGGGCGCTCATCTAACCGGGTGTAGTTAAAAAGAAATGAACGGTGAATGGGGCTAACCGGCTCCTTACGTTCTTGGCGTGGATCGTAAAACCAGCGCGTGACGTGGAAGCAAACTGAACAGGAAGCGAATAATAAAAGCGGCCCCAAGTGCATACCCGTCGGCGACGTCGTCTGCGTAAGCCTAAGAACAAAAAAACGACCACAAAAGATACCAGCAGAAACGAAAACACCATCGCCTACGTGAACTCGCGGTCTTGCATGTGTTTGCTTCTGCCTGTTTGCGCAGGGCACGTGCCACGGCTCAGGACAGTTTTTTTTATGCTATCCGGCACAACTGCGGGTAGTTTTATCAAGAGTAGATTTTCACGGAGCACGTTTTTATTTTTATTTATTTATTTATTTTACCTCAAATGCCCCGAGTAGGGGTATTCCATGAGGGGCGATACCCTTAGGTGCTTCATTCTGCGAAAAAACCCCGTTGTAGTTGTAAAGCACAGAAAATGGCCGCCGCTATGAAGATAAAATAAAAAAAAACACGTTTGAACTCGCGTGGGATTTGAACCCGGGTTTCCAAAATAGGAAATGAGTGCGTTACCACGGCGCAATTCCCGCTTTTTTTATTTGTCTTTATTTCCTTTTTTTACATTTTTACAAGTAAACGATGTAATCAAAAGCCCCCACCATGTTTTGGTTGGCGGAAACTACTACAAACGTCAAGTGATGTCAATTTTTTAAGTACTGGCAAGATTTCAGCGTCAAGATTTTCCACTTTGTACACTTCACACAAATAATTCACTTTTTCCCTGAAATATGCGCTCACGGTTTGCGCATTGATATCCGCATGGCGCACCGCCATTCGGGAACGCCAGATGCTATGCTATCCTAAAAGCATCATCATATCATGCGGTACACCGTCTTCGTTATTTACAACGATGAACCGGATCCCATGGGGTGTCACCGGATACTCCTTCTCCATGGTTCTCACCAGGACGCCCCAAAAGAAAATGGCATCCAACTACTCTATGAACACATGTTCTGTAGTTTCACGTTTCTGACAGAGGACGCACAAGCGTTGTTCCAAGCAACAAAAGACCTCGCTCTTCCATCCATGTGTTCACGGGAAGTGTGTTGGTGTGCAATTTACTTCCCGCACGTTTGCTGCGGTGGAACAAACGTGTCATTGTTGTTCTTCTCTTCGTGGCACGTATACCCACTTGGGAGAGTGGTCCTACAAAACGAATGAACGACTGGCAACCTGACTCTTGAAATAACAGCACACGGCTTACGAAGCTCCTGACGAGTCGAAAATGTTGTGCGCTTAAGGCACTCCCTCTCTCACCATGAAAATTCCCCGGTCAAGCTACTTCTAGTTGTACAAAACATAAAACAACAACAAAAAACTGTTATGAGGCCTTCCCCTTACTTCGACAAAAATTTGCTTTTTTTTTTTACGAGGAGCGTGATTTATATTGCGGCACTAAAATATGCCACCTATAAGACTTCGAAAAAAAATATGACAACACATATAAAACGATTAGTGCGACGGCTCACGAAGAAGAAAGAGATAAATAAGGGCACCAGGGGAAGAGCAAGAGCACGCCCATAAGCCCGTGCTAAGGGTGCACCGGGTAATCTATTACAATGGCTGGCGCGTTGCTTTAAAGCCGCGCGGGTATCTTCCCATCCGACGCGAATATTGGTGCACGAACGGAGGCAGCAGACGAGCCAGGGATGGCCGAAGAAACCGTAGAGAGCGAGTAAAACAAAGACACCGAAACGGGGGGCCGACACGACAGGGCGATAAACGAAGAGAAAGGGTCAATAAAGCGCTAAGTTAGGCGTTTCGTGTTTCCTGGAATTGGCTGGCCGAGGAGTAGTATAGGAGCTCGTGCTGGAGTTGCAGGCGCGCGTGCCTCTCAGCCGTCCATAATAGAAGCACCGGCTCGCGCGCGGGGAGGTCGGGATGCGCGCCTCCCCAGACGCACACGCGACCATTTGGGGAGATAAAACGGCCCTCCGGGGAAATGAGGGTCCCAGACCCGGGGCTCGCTGTCTCTCTCTCTCTCGGGGAAGTGGCGGCGGCTAGGGACGACTGTGCGAGCGCACGCCGTTGCCACCGAACGAATGCCTGCGCGCATATTGTGACGGCTGTTATAACGGCGCCTCCGGAGGTCTGCGCATCATTGCCACGTTATCTAACGGGACGTCGTCCTCGATGCTATTCTATTCCCTGTTGCACGTCAGTGCCCGTCTACTATCTGTGG
>NW_027526422.1:61544673-61574673 GCF_048455015.1 Haemaphysalis longicornis
ACGAATAATATTACGGAAGAGTAGCGTCAAATGTCCCTGAAAGTGCCTCAGAATCCATGGGAATGTTATTGCAATAAATACAACATCGAGCACCAATGCAGAGAGCAACAAAAAAAGGGGGAGCAAAACAGCAGCTATCTCGAATGCATGCTGACAAATGAAACTGCACCCTTACTTTAGACCAGACCTTTCACTAAATCGGGAAGGTTAAACATACGAAAAGAAACGACAGCGATGTCAGAAAAATAAAAACCAGCAATTTCGTAGCCGTGCGCAAGAGAGACCGGAAAAGATCGACGTTGGAATTTTACAGCAGCGGGCTCTGTCTCTCTCAACATTGTGAGATAAGAATGCCGGGAACAAGACGACGGCGCGAGGGCCAAAAAAAGAAACTAAAATAAACGGGGGAGATCGGAAGCGTCAGGGCGATCAGTGATTTATGCGGATCAATAGCGGAGCGATATACACTCTTCCTCTGCTCCCGCGCGAGGAGGACGAAGATCTCCGTCAAGACACGTGGTGGTCGATGGCGGGGCGATATCTGACACGCGTCTTCTTCCCCCGTCTGCTGCGATTTCTCTTTCCGTTCGCCGGCGGGAAGCTCGCCCACGGAGCGCCACGGGTTGTGTGTGCATGTGTGTGTGTGTGCAAGCACGCGTTCGGCAGCAGGAGCAGCAGCAGCGCTTTGCCAGGCGGCGCGGTTTCATCAGGCGCGAATATTCCCCGCCTGGAATTTTACTTGCAGAAAGGGACCGCTTCCCCGCACGCCTTCACTCTTCGCGCTATTGCCTGGACGAAGCTATAAAAAGGTGCCGCCGGGCAGCTGGCGCGTACACGTAGTTTTCGCGAAGTCTGGAGATCTGCCGGAAGCTTACGCGGCGGGCCATGCCCTGCACTTCTATCGTTTCCGAATTGCTTCCTTATGCCACCATCTACATGCACCACAAATGAGACAAGGGGTAATGAGGTGATTTTTTTAAATCGAGTACGTCGTTAAAACCAGACAGGTTTAAACACAGCAATTTCTCGTTATAACGAAATTGTTTTATTTGAAATGTCGTTTCATTCGAAGTGTTTCATAGTCCTTAACTTACTGGGGTGCACTGTGAGCGTATCATAACCGCTGTTAACGAAGTATTTATTGCTTGCTTATAACGAAGTTTCTGGTCCTGCTTTACAACGAGGGTAGTGTATGTAGTATGTATGTATGTATGTATGTATGTATGTATGTATGTATGTATGTATGTATGTATGTATGTATGTATGTATGTATGTATGTATGTATGTATGTATGTATGTATGTATTGTAATGGGGTTTATTTAAAAGGCAAATGGACAGGGACTATCAAGCGAAGGCGGTTCTTTCTTGAGCAGCGCAAGAAGCGCGCGAGCCAAGAACTGATCACGATAGCGCTGGTCTTTCCGCGAGCTTGATGCGTGAGGATTGTCTGGTTTCTGCATCTTGGGTTTCGACCTCATCTTGAATCCTTTGTCCTGGAGCTCTCTTTTTATGTGTATATTTTATTTAATATATATATAGAAATAAGAGTTGGCAGTCAAGAAAACCTCGGAAAGCAAAGGGAGGATGTGGTAGGTCATTGAAATAGATAATTTGGAAAGAAAGAAAGTGCAGAAAAAATGCCCGCCAGGTGGGATCCGAACCCACAGCCTCCAGAATATCGGTCTGGTGCGATAACCACTACGCTACCGGCGGGGCGATTTTCCCCTCCACTTTCTGGGGTTATTATGTTTAGGTGTTTTTGTTTCCGGTGCTTGGGGGTGGTAGCCAGCGCCACTCGGACTACTCGGGGTGAAGGGGACCTTCTTTTTAACCCCCGGGCCGTGACTCGAGTGTCTACGACATGTCGAGAGTGGTCGACCGGCGTTGAACCCTCTTAAGCTTCCTACGGCACCAAGACTGCCAGAACAGAGGCCCTCGCTATGCATGTAGCGAATCGGAATGGGAAATGAGGGGCTCGTTGAAAATAACGCAGAAATAAGAGTTGGCAGTCAAGAAAACTTCGGAAAGCAAAGGGGAGGATGTGGTAGGTCATTGAAATAGATAAAGAATTTGGAAAGAAAGAAAGTGGAGAAAAAATGGCCGTCAGGTGGGATCCGAACCCACAACCTCCAGAATACCGGTCTGGTGCGGTAACCAGTACGCTACCGGCGGGGCGATTTTCCACTCCACTTTCTGGGGTAATTATGTTTAGGTATTTTTGTTTCCTGTGCTTGGGGGTGGTAGCCAGCGCCACTCGGACTACTCGGGGTAAAGAAGAGTTAACAAGGGTTAACAAGAGTTAACAAGAAGAGTTAACACGGTAGAACAATGAATAGTAGAAGTAGATGCCCAAGCGCCATCCACCCAATCGGGTATGTTCCGAGGATAATCGTGAAGACGACGAAAAACCGACTCGGACGTTCATGGCCGCGAACTCGCTCAGGCTGGACCTGCGCTCGGCCTCATCGCCTTACGCTTTCGCCTACGAATAAACCCCCACGACCAGCTACCGTTGTGACTGCTATTCCCCTTTGCAATATATATATATATATATATATATATATATATATATATATATATATATATATATATATATATATATATATATATATATATATATATATAATTTAAGTTACATTGCTGGACAGCTGAATAATACCTTATAATGATGTAATGAATTGCAAACTTGCGTATAGCCCGTGAAACTGTGTACTCCACGTGTACATGGACGAAAAAGAAGCGAGGCGGTGAAGGAGAACCGCGCGGAGACGGGAAGTTCAGTCTTCAGCAACTTTTTGACTAACAGCATTTCAACATAAATGGTTGACATTTACAGGTAGGCAAAATTTTATGCTGCCTACACAGGTGACGATGAGATAAAAAACTGCGGACGGCGGGGCACGACCGATGTCCCCTGCCCCCTCCTATAAAGAGGGACAGGCTACGCTGCAGATCCCGGGAATAAAATGTTTGATTCTCCAGACAGGGACTGAGTCGGAGGGCGAAAGGCACAGCCCGGCCTTTGAGCGGCGGAGAAAGGCTCAACAAACACGACGGCGAGAGAGCAAGCCATCGTCATACAAATCCAAGGGCCCTCCGCTTCCTTCAACGCGGCGACAGAAAGGCGCGCTCACGGTGCCGCGACGACGAGCCGTGTCGACCGTTCAATATTTGTGCCTTCATTGACTAGTTCCACTTGTGGAAGGAGCTGTAAAGTAAAAAATCGACGCACGCCTCTTTTCATCTTGAAATACGACCGACGCGCAAGTGAGTTAAACTGTCCTCCCCGTCTCCTCCTCCCTCCAACGTCTCTGTCAATTGCCTCCCTGCATACGTGAATTCCCCACGCCGCGCGAGACGACTCGACGAGATTAATTCCGGCGCGCGATTAATTTCTCCAGCCCGCTTACTTGCTTTTACTCCTTCCATGTATCTCTCTTTATGATGCGACCAATCTGTGCACATGGGCAGAGCCTTCGCACACGGAGACAGAGAAAGTGCCAGTCAATCAAGAACTCATCAATCAACACTTCGAGGCCTCCCTTCCCAAGTTGAGTTTGTATGTAACGAGCGAAACAGCCTCGGGGAATGGTGGGTGTAAACAAGCATCTAGGCCAGCCAACAGGGTGTTTGTCACAAGCACAATATATATATATATATATATATATATATATACATTCACGGTCGCTTACGAATGACCGCGTCATGTGACCTCGCACGAAGGAGGAGAGCAGCGACGAATTTTGTCGGGTATACGTATGCGCCTGTATTATGAGTGCACAGACCAGAAGAAAGGGCGCCGGAATAAACAAAAAAAGAACGAGTAAAAGCAGAATCGTGTGGGCAACACGGGATTATCAATCCGAGAGGACGCGACTCGCTGAGCTCCATAAATCATGGCCACAAGTCGCAACGTGTGTGTATGCATCCATCGTTTTTATGTGCACGCCCCAGTCTTCTTTCGTTCGGACGAAAGAAAAGGAACAGGACTTGCTTTTTATTGTCCCCCTTTTCTCTTTCATTTCGCCTACGTATACGCGTCTTCATTTTCCACTTTCTCTCTCCCTGCCTCTCTGTTTATCTATTCATTCGCCCATTATTTATCGCCAGCTGTCAAAACCTATCTCTGCGTAGGGCTCGGGACGCGACAACTGAACGACGAGGCAAAACTCCTCGTTTGGCCCGGGCCACTGAATACATATCTCCACGCGAGAGAAACGTCTCTCCGCGCTCAAAAGAGATGCGCTCCGAGACGCGCTCTCCGGCGACCGAAAAAGAGACCAAAAGAAAAGAGGAAGAGATGGAAGCAGCAGCAGAGACGAACAAACATGAACCCACAATGCCACGGCAACGAAAGCGTTGCTGACACAGAGCAAAAAAAAAAAAAAAAAAAAAAGGGAGAAAAAGGAAGGGAGATAATAAACACGGAGGCCGAATGTCGCACGAAACATTCCTCGGCGTGCCCTTGTTTTGCTTTCTTACGATGTGTTCTTTACCTCGGCCGGCGACTATGCTCTCACTCTATCTACAGAGCAAGTTGGTGGTGGCGCGAATTGGGTGCTGCTATCGATTGCGATGCTGCTACGCCCCGTGACCACGGCCGGAGGAGACCGAATTTTGCCGCGTATACTTAGGCGCCGTATTTTATTTGCGTCGCCAAATTTCTCGCGGCGTGCCTCCTTCCTGCGGTGTCTTTCCTTTCGTGTTACTCTTTTCTGCCTCTTTCGCGCGGAGACACATATACGCGGACACGCACACACACTCAAGAAAGAATAATAAAAAAAAGGAAACACGTCGTCCCTGTGTCGCTGCGCTGCTGCGCTCCCCAGAGCGTCGCGACCGGTATGAAGAAAAGGAAGGTGGGTAGAAGAAACGATGGTAAAAAAAAAGAAAACACTCCGACGACGACCAGTGCAAGTCCGGCCGGATGTATAAGGGAGCGCCCGCCGAGCGACGAAGATTAGGACCCCATATAACTGGTCGTCGAGTTACACGGCACGGGCCTTATCCCAAAGACTCTGTCATTTCTTCCTCCGCTCTCTCCCTCTCTCCTCCAGGTTTCCTCCTAGCGCGCTCTCATCTCTCTCTCTCTCTTTCTCTGTCACTTTATTTCTCCGCGCCACATTCCTCCTCACAGGTTCGGCCATCTTCGTTTTTTTGTTTTTGTGGTGCGATTTTTCGTTTCTATTAGCGGAGCCACCCGCTGCCTTTTATCTTCTCTCGCGAAGCAAAGCACGCATTGTGGGGGCAGACACCTAAACGAGAAGTCGAGGCCGAGATATGAATAAACGTCGCTGGGATGAGGTTTCAGAGTAGAAGCGAAAAGCCGAGGCAGGAAGATGGCGGAGAGGAGGGGGGACGGGAGATACCGAAAAGGACGGCGACGGAAGCAGCGGCGACTACTCCGACTTCAGCCATGCCGTCCGTTGCAAGACGGGCCCCCGTTGACGACCGAGTTGGGTTATTTGTCTTCGAGCTGGCACCATTGCTCTGTGCGGCTTCGCAGGTCGCCTCGCACGCGTATCTTGCGAGCGGCGAATGTAGCAGTGTAGGGAGATCGACGGCGCGAGAGAGCTCTTAGCGTCTCCGGGTCCTTTGAGGCTGTTATCACAGTCGCTGGCGCTTCGCCAGGGCTTACAAAATGTATTGACACGGTGGAAGACGTTAAGCAGGCGGTAATTAACAGCTAGGCTCCTTGTGAGTAATTACAGTAACTGTCAATTCCCCGAAGACGAAAGACTCGTTCGATTTGCACGGTAGTTTTATAATACCTGTTCTTAGATACACGCGGAGTGCAGGTGGGGTATGAATGGGGCCTACTGCCTTTTCCGTGTCGCGCGGTACGCCGGAGACGATACGCCACGTTCTATGCGAGTGCCACGCTACTCGCCTGAAAGAAAGAAATTGTCGTCAACACTGAAGAACCTGGACTCTCGGCGGCCATTTTCGGGGGAGAAGGTTCTGTGTCACTGGCCTTCTCTGTCATCCGCTCATAAGGCGACTAAGCACATCTTACGCTTTCGACGGGCAACAAACTTAAACGCCAGACTTTAGACTGGAAGCCTCCAGTGGCAGTCACTGAACTCGACCGTTTAGTGCTTCAGCGCTGGGCATACATGTCTGCTCCAACTTTTCTTCATTATCTCCTTTCTCATTTTTGGCTATTTTTCCCTTTCCCACTTGCAGGATAGAAAACTAGGCTCTAGCCAGGTTAACTTGCCTGCCTTCCTTCTACATCCTTCCTTCAGTATTTTTATTTCTTTTATTACTGAAAGTGACTAGTCCCTCCTCTAGTTATTTGCTTCATTTGAGGAGAGCGTACAAGTAAAACAAGTAAGTAAGACACGCAGACAAGCAAGCGTGTACACAAGACCGCGTCTGATAACGATGTTATTAATGTATACGTCAGAGCACTATGCGCACGACTGTCTTGAAAACGCATACTAACCGTTCGGAATGCTAAAGTTCTCCTCCGTGGTTTTTTTGTTTGTTTGTGTTATTGTTATTGTTAATATTAACGGGAAAATCTTGTCCCAATTACGGCTTTACGAGTAATGAAGTAGTACCACATCGGCCCCGCCACTGCGAAAGACTTTTCCCTGCTTATGCGATAACACCGCGCTTATTAAAGGGACCCTGCAGCACTTCTGACAAACGCTTTCACTCTTTTCTTCGCGTCTGGACGCACTGCGAAAGCTACAGTTATCGCCAGCACGGAGCGGCACTGCGTGATTTGCACGTCGCACCAGATACGCCTTCTGTTTCTGCTTTGTTTTTGTGGCTTTTTTTTTTTTTAAGTTGCTATCTGAAGGAAAACCGGCCAACAGCCGCTACATGGCCTCAGTGACGTAATTCAGGCCATCGAAGAACGCCAAGACCAGGAAAGGCAGAAAAATCTTTTAAGCGAATTTCCAAGTTATCTGATGATGGCATAGAGCAGTAATTGATTGATTGTAGGGTTTAACGCGCCGACGCAACGCAGGCGATGAGGCGCGCCGTAGTGAAGAGCTCCGGATTAATTTTGACTGCCTGGGGATCTTTAACGTGCGCCGAAATCTCGCACACACGGGCGTTTTTGCTTTTCGCCTCCATCTGAAAAGTGTCCGCCGCGGCCGGGAATCGAACCCGCGCCCTCGTGCTCAGCAGCGAAACGCCTTAGCCACTGAGCCACCGCGGCGGGTATAGAGCAGTAATTTTTTTATTTTTTGGCTGAGGTACTTTGCGACCCCCTAATCTAAGCACTGGGTGTGTTGGGTGACTACGTCGTTCTGCAAACATTTAAGATTTCAAAAAAAAAAAGTTGAAAAAAGTGTTGCAGGGTCCCTTTAAAATGCAAGAGCCCAACAAGAACAAGCACAGAAAGGGGATCTGAAGAAAGTTCAAGGACTCGCAGCAAGCAGCCAACGGGAAGCAATAAACATTTGTCAACTTCCCACACCCTTTTTTTTTCTGCACCTCCTCCTTTCCCCGAGTTCCTCGTTATTCCCTTGCCTCCCTTACTTTGCCTACATCAGATCTTGCTCCCCAACAGTGGCGGGGCTTTCGCAGCCGCCGGGATAGAATTAGGGCCGCTCCTGCTTCCTCATTACGTTGCCGGTTCGCCCACGCGCACGGGAAAGGGGGACGAAGCGCATGCTTCGGTAGCGTCACCGCCCTCCGTCGACCAAGGCCTGTGCACTGCGGGTTACGTCCGCACCGATGGAACGATTGCCCGCGTACTTCGCTTTCGTAGAGGCCGAAATCGAAACAGTGTTTCGTAGAAATCCGAGGAACGTCCCGTTATGGATCGACTAGGACAAGGAGAAGGACAGCGGAGCCTGGCTGTCTGTGAGGTGTTCTGTCTGGCCGCGCTAAGGGACGACAGCGGGCGAGATTAAAGTCGCAAATCAGGCCGGCCTGCCGACACCCGGACGCCTGTTTACCGTGGCGCCAGCAGCGCTAAGGCGCGCCCTTCTAACGAAGCCACGCACGAGTCGGCCTGCTGAGCTTTCCTTCCCGCTCCTGCAGAGTCTCGGCAGTTGGCAATACCGGGAGCGAACGGCTGTGTGCTCGCGTCAACGGGACAAGTCACGCCGGACCGCTGCTAGTTTCGCAATGGCGTTTCGCTTGTTTTAGTTTTAATTTCTCTTTTTCGCCCGGTCTGGCCATAAGTTCGCATGCTTCACTGTTTGGCTTACGCTCATACTCGCGGTGGGTTTCCAACAGGTGCAATGGAAGGAGTCGCGTCGTTGCTACCGACACATCGAATTTCGCTAATCGGAATAAGGTGAAGCCACGCCGGATTTGGACCGGTTCCAGGCGCCGTTGATGTCTCAACAGGAACCAGACTGGGACGTGAGCCCTGACTTCGCAAGCACTGCATATTAGAGGCTACAGGAGGCACAAATATTGACGACTCGGCATTGTTTCCTCATTCCTCTGTAAAGAATTAATCTACGCCACATAACCCGACCCCCAGGGAAGTAACATTTGCCTCCTCAAAAATTGTCGAGGGCATCCCTCGGACTGCCCTGGGAGCCATCCGGTGCTCGATGTCGCAATATATTGCTGCTATATGACATCCGGTCCGAGGGTTGCCCTCGGACTGCTCGCGGACGACGCATAGTGAGAAATCCGAGATGTCAATTTTTTATTGCGTCACCGGTTTGAGAACAAGCGGTTTTGAGGCGCAGTGCAAAGATATGTGACGTCATACGATGCGGTTCGGTGTAGATGGATATGAGGGAACATCGATTTGCTAGCGAAGCCGGCAGGAGCTCACCGAGTAATGCAACCTAATTAGCAAATGCCGAAACTCGTTCGACATTTTGGTATATATGCTAGTCATGCACTTATCTCTGCGTTTAAGTTTCCGGTCGCAAGTGACATTTTTCGGTTTTAAGTGATGTCGTCTTCGGCTGGCTACTTCTCAGCTGTCCTGGGCGCCTTTAGTTCATGACTTCGTGCCGCTTCAACGCGTAGTTCCGTGTGGTTAACAGAATATTACTATAACAGAGGTTTACGAAACGAATCGTTAACCACAGATGACTGCACGAAAATTCCTGACCAGACTTGTATGACAAGTGGTTCTACTAAGTTACTGAACGGTGTACCTTTTCAGCGAAGTCGTGTGAGCTGCGAAATATTTGATTTTTTTTCTTTTCTATCGGCTCCAACATAAAACTGTTAGCCTTGTGAGAGTACACTCCACATCAGACAAATCATTGCTTTACTGGGTAAGAATGTAACAGCACTGCAGGATGTTGAATAAAACGAGAAAGCCATAACAGACCTGAGCGTAGCAAGAGCAGGGTATACCGTCGGTTCGTTTTTATGCAGTTCCGACCCGATGCAGCGAGCTACCCAATGAAATAGGAATTGTGACATGTCTTACCTGCAAAGAGAGAAAGAACACAAGAAAGACAATGAGCATTCGTGTTTCATTTATTTTTTTATTTTTTTAGCATGGTAAACCTATACAAAATGCGCTTGTTCAAAGAAGTACACATGCCGACTTTGGTTTACTCTGTGTTCACTTACTAAGAAAAAAGACGCACGTCGTTAGACATGACAGTGAAACAGGCACAAATAGCCACGGCTCACATCGTAAAAACCTTTAGCAACCGCCGCCATACCGAATAAGGTTAAACTCTGAACACTCGCACAAAGCTCACTACGGGACGGGTGTGAACTACTTCACCATAAGTAATCCGCGAATTGGCGTAAGCCACAGAGTAAACAAACGATCACGACAAAACAAACAAAAAAAAAGCACGACGTCAGCCCCGCATGTGGCACCGTCTCCTTCAGACGCGCGGAAATAACGCCTTGTTGTTCAAATACACTTTGCAACCCTTTCGAGGTTCGGCGTAACGACTCCACACACGGTGAGGGCGCTTTCATGTTTGTTGCAAATCGACGAGCACGCTCCAATTCATCACCCTCGAACCCCGCCCACGCTCCTTTCCATCAGCTCTCCAAACGCTCGCCGCTCTCAAATAGCGCTAAAAAATGAGATATTTCGGAAGACGGCGAGATACGGAAAGCAAATGGACCGAAAACTAAAAGCGGCGACCAGCGTCTTTTGCGCGAGAAAAAAGAAAGAAAAGCGAAAAACCGAAGGGAGCGCAACAAAAAGTATATATGTGTATATATATATATATATATATATATATATATATATATATATATATATATATATATATATATATATATATATATATATATATATATATATATATATATATATATATATATATATATATATATATATATATCCGCTTTTGGAGAGAGAGAGCCATAGCGATACAGTTTTTCGGCCGACCGCTCACGTTTCGCTCTTCAAAGTGGCGGTAAGCAAGGACGGTGGACGAAACGATAGACGAAAGCCACGCCGCCAAAGGAAAAAAAAAAAGAGAGAGAGAACTTAAATTAAAGAAAGCACAAACGAAACGCGAATTACTTCTTCTAGGCGCGGCTGAAAGAGACTTTAATGGAGGAAAAAAAAAATCAAAGCTGGGTAACACAAGGAGAGGCCGCCAGAAAATGAAAGGAAACCCGCGGAGTGTATAGTAGTTCGCGGAAGACATCCCTGGCTCCACAACAATGGCCGGTGTAGTATAGTGACCGAACCGAGGGGCGTCTCGAAATGGACCGTCGGGCAAAGCCGCGTCGTTCTCCACTTCGTCCAACGGCAGAGAGTTCTGCCCGGGCGCTGCTGCTGCTGTCTCGACGGTCGGATTTTTCGCAGACGCGCCGTGTGGGGAAGCGACTCCCGGCCCGTAAATGCTTTCCTGCCAAGCACAGGTTTTCCCCTCGTGGCCTGAATGGCGGGCGTGCGGTTTCATTTGGAGCGAAGGTTATGAATGTGCGCTCTCGGCATGGAGCGGAAGTGTCACATCAAGGTGTGCTAAGCTATAGGTTCTGAAAGGGCCGCGGGATTGGAGGTGTATTGCGACGTGCGATCGAAGTCCAAAAAATAAGTTGGCTGTACTTTCTTTCACTAACACGTAGATGCTGGAGGTGTGTCATTATGAGCATTGTATGCGCGCATAAACGTCAGGAAGCGGCAAAAAAATATTTATATACAGGGTGTTTGCGAAGTCACTTCCTACCAATAACTTAAAAAAAAAAATTCCGCTGATTCCATGATATCCGTTTTATTCCCGACACAAAGAATGAAAATGCGTATGCTGTAATAATGTTCATCACAACTCAATCGCTTACCGTGTTGGGCGACTTTCAGAAGATAACACCGACTAAGCGGCAGACTAACATGTACAGCGCTAACGCGTACGGCTTTGCGAACATCATGGAACCTACTTGGTGGCAAACATGTCTGATGCATTCCGGCACTGCGCACCGGATTACAGTTCCCACTCGTTTTAAGCGCAGCTGTACATCTCTAGAGCTGAAGTATCCCAACGTTTCTGTACCTTTAATTTCATAACGATGCAGGTTTCTTGACCCACGGTCCGAAACAGTCTCGACAAAGCACAAAGTACAGTCTTCGTAAAAATGCCGAGATTTTACACTTCGGGGCGACAATTAGGAAATTACAAACGTTTCTGGAAAAGCGAAAGTTCTAATATTTCAACATTCGAAAATCCGGCGACAATTTGAAACTAGCAACGATTTGTCAAATAATTTTTGTTCAGCAAGGGCAAAATCTCTCCTCCGACTTCAATCGCTTCCCGACATGTTCGAAGAAGCCTCGAACGCTGCCGCATATGGCACCGCCTTGCGCATACTTGAAACACATACGGCTTCGCAATGCTTCAAAGACTGCGCTCCCGCCCAAGGTAAACACAAGTGATACATCCACTTGTTGCGCCCAACGCCGCTACACGCAGACCCCCTTCGCCGCTTTCGTGCCGTCAGCGAAATTTCTTCTTCCTCGCTCCGAGAGAGGCTGAGCGAGTCTCTCGTCTCATTGAGACCGTTTCCGCTTCGCGAATCGGCGGCTGCTCTACATTGTGCGAAGCGGCGGGACATCCGCTCTGTTTGCCCCGGCGCATGATCCCCCGGGTCTCCTTCCCTCGTCCGTCCACGGCTTTCTCTTATTCCCCGGCCCATTGTTATCGGCACGCCTTTGTGGCCGCCTAAGACGGCGGAGCAAAAGATTATTTATACTTCTCCGCGGACCATTAATCCGGCGAGAAGGGCCTGATCGGGAGAGAGAGAGAGAGAGAAGGGGGGATGCAGAGAACAGGAAGAGGAGAGAGAGAGAGATTGCTCATGCAAGCATTGTTCCACGGGCCTCCTCCTCAGCCTCGGGAAGAGGGAGGGCGAGGGTGTTGAAAGAGAAGAGCTAGCTGACGCGTGAGTTGGGGCGTTTATTTTCGAGACGGCGGAAAAACGGGCACTGCGATGGTTCCTTATTGTTTACAAGGGCGTTGCCCGGCAAAGTGGCTCGATAGCTGGCAGGCAGGGAAGGCGGTGACCACGTTATTCGGCGACCGGATACAGCACGCGCAGCGGCAATACGAAACAGTTCTGGTCATGACTGGTTTTTTTTTTTTTTTTTTTTTTTTTTTGGGGGGGGGGGGGGGTTGAGGCTGAGCACTGCTCGGTGCGCTTACTTAACAAAACGGCGGCATTTACGTGCTCTTGAAAGTGGCAGCGCTTTTGTAGCCATCGCATGAGATTAGCAGGATGAACGTTTATCTGATTAAACACGGTAACATGTAGGGTTATCTGTTCCAATGCAGGTTAAGAATTCCGAATATGACTTATGCAGGAGTACCGGGTTCCGGATTAGTGATAAGCCCTTAGGTATCATTAACGGGCGCATCATGTCAAGTACGCGGGAATTCTGCTGCAAAATGTGACGTGCGCCTGACGTCATAGAAAATCTGTCTGTATTAACGTTTGTCACAAAGTCCCTCAACCTCAACTTTCTTCCGCTCGATACACCATCCGAAGGGGTGAAGGCCGAAAAGCATAGCAGGCCGCGGACGCCTTTCGTTGCTGCAGACGTTTGTGTACGTTGTGCATACACGTTACTCAGAAACAAAATTTGATCTTTGTCAAACCCTGAATTTTTGAGTTATTCTTCCCGGAGGACAGACGTCCGTTTTCGAATTGGGGACTTCATGGCCGCCAGAGGGCTGTCTTTGTCACTACGCTGTAAAGATAGTACGCGATCTAACAATTCATTTACCACTGGTGGCACTCACGCCTGTCAACAGCTTAGGGAGAAGTGCAGTCGCATTCGTTGACAAGGATCAGGTGACTAACCTTTTAAGGATTCTTTGAAACAAATTTAGAAATGGCGCCCTTCAAATTACTTTTCTTCACCGTAGAGTGTTTAATAAGGAATAGGCTGTAAGTGGTGACGGTGCCTTTATAATGCTGATGCGGTGTCACCGCGTCAGCATTAAACCTTCGTTATAACGAAATCGCTTTATTCGAAATCTCGTTTTATCCGAAGTATTCCATGGCCCTCACTGCACTGAGAACGAATCATTTCCGCTTTTAACGAATTATCGCTTATAACGAGGCCAGTCTTCTGCCCGAGGACTTCGTTATAACGAAGGTTCACTGTGCATTGCAGGGGTCAGTGTTTTACACCGAGCCCAAGTACAATGCGCAACCTTTTAAAACGAAGTGAGACCTGCGCCCGGACGGTGTTGCAACTTGCTTTGTACATGGGTTCTGCCAAGCAAGGCCACCGGCATTTCGCATTCAGAGCCATTGACATCTAGGGACATGACAGCTGCTGGACGGCATATGTCGGACGGGCACAGTGGGAGAAGCTAGGGCACGGACAGGGTTAACGTCCCGCCCGTAGATTTACCGCTCCAACAAACGCGACAGGTGCCCCTTATGGGTTCACAAGCGGACGAGCACAGTGCGGCCGCACAAAGAGAGGAAAGAAAGGGCGACGGTATAGCACCGCACCTTGGGGGACGCCTAGCCCGCACGGCGACGTTGAAAGAGCCCCCCGAGCGGAACTGAGGCAGACAGACGGAGGCCGCCCGCTGGACGCGGGTCGTCCGCCATTGGACTCTGACGACGACAACAGCTGCCACGCAATTCGGGGCACCGTATACATATGCGGGCCGTCCGTACACGCGCTCTCTACGACCTCGGGCGTCAAAGGGGAAGCTCGGAGGCGCCGGGGTTGGCGCAGACGCCGTATGCAGATAAGCAGTGCGCTCGTAAAGACGAGCTGGAACACAGGAAGGCCATGTTACCCGGCGGCGTTAATGTCCTCGTCGCCATTGATGTCGCTGCTCTCATTCGTGTGTTGTTTATCGTTTCCCAGAAAATAGAGAGAGAGAAGGGGTCCTCGTCTGGTCCCTCGGGTGGTGCGTTCACCCCGCACTTTTTGGGTCCCTGACGGCTACGGTAAATCATAACGAGTTTGACAGCTCGAACACCCTTCAGGTGCGGCCTGCAGATGCGGCTGGCACCTGAGTGCAATGTCCTGCTCTTCTATAGTTCATTTACACTCCACACGCACAGGCGTAGTAAAAAAAGGGGGCGCTGCGGGCCTGAGGATAATGCCCTTAATTTAAGCATGCCCCCCCCCCCCCCCCCCCTCCGGCGAAACTACATGTAACGTGATCCGAGCGTATCGCCAGTACGTGCGCCTGTGCGTGCGTGCGTGTGTTCGCGCACATTTATAAGCTGCTATGTCCGTTCGCAATCATAAGTGAGCTGTACGCCACTATTTGACACTTTGCGGAGCGAAATACCAAAGCTTGGGTATTGGAGGACATATCTTCCTTTTCTCGTTATATTTGCTGCTAACGCGTTACATGAGCCTAGATGCATCGCCATCATCTTCATCACGTCATCAACTGGCGCAGCAAGTTAGGCATTTTAGCCCGGCTAACATCGCCAGACTTCATTAAAGATCGTTCTCTCTCTCTCATTCAACTCCACCAAGTATTCGGGTGAGGAGGCGGGATTTCTGCAAATGTCACGCAGACTCCAATGCGAGTCGGGTCAGCGAGTGACTCAACCTGGAAACCATTGCGTACGCCGTAGATTGAAGGAGGGGGGAACCCGAGCGGCAATCCCGCAATTACAGATCCCGCACGGGCGGGACAGCGTGACGAACGCGGCGCGACCATCGTGGCGTATATGAATAAATACTGAGCGTCGCAGCCACGGCCGGCCGGCCAGCTAGTCGGGCCCTGCTGCCACGTACGACGCTGCAGTACGGCGCCGGGCGGCCATTGCGGTAAGCGAAAGCGCGCCCGGCTGCGCATGGCTGCCTCGCCGGGCTATAATACGGAGCAGGCGCCCAGGTCGTAAATATCGCAGGGCACGCGCGTGCCGCGGTCGTTACACCGCGGTGCTGGTCGCCTGCAGGCCCACGGACCCGCGCCGCCATGGTCTCACTCGCCGAGATGCCGTCAGGGTCAGCCCGTTCGCGCACGCGGTCAGCCCGGGCCGTGTTCCTCGGCGGCGGCGGCCCCGTTTTCTGGGTCGAGACAAACCCCCTTCTCGTGTGCGTACCATACGAGGGCGCACGCAAATCAAATCACGCGCCTCGGCGTTCGCGGAGGAAGGAGGCTGCGGTGGTGTCTGTGTCTGACAGGGGGGCGTGTTGGGCTCCGCGGGAGAAGAGCGGGGACTTTCATAAAAGATGCGGGCGAAGGAGTCGAGTCGGGTGGCTCATGGTGGTCTTGTTCACGATCGTTACAAAAGAAAAAAAAAAAGCTTCGTATCGGATAGCGTAGGAACGAGGTGGTGAATCATTCAAGAATGGTGGAAGGTCTGCTGCTTCCAACAGCTGTTTGACATTGTTTTGGTCTTGTTTCGAACGGCGTGAGGCAACGAGCGGGCCCGGCTACTTGGAAGCCATTGGGGAGGTTCCTTCCAAAGCAGCAGGAGGCAAGCTTTCCGATGTTGGGCGCTATCTGGACTGAAGCACTTCACTGCGCATAGATATATACCAGAACGCCATGACCGGACACAGTCGTATGGATGCAGCCCAAAAGTAACACTAAGCGTAATGATTCACCAAATTAACGTTATTGCGCTAGATCACACATTCTTGTCGTCCGTTAGAAAAGCGAACTGCTTCCGCGAGCTTGTGCGCTGTTTCAGAAGAACTGCGAGCCGCTAGCGTTTCTGCTCATCTTTACGCCTTCAAGGGAAGCTGGTTTTACGCTAGGTCATTAGCATGGGCTCGCAGCAGGTAAAGTCGCTCGAAGGTTCACACATGTGCGGTCGCGTTAGAGTGCAAAAGAGACGGGTATAATTTGTTAAGGGAACCTTGCGAAAGGTGTAACGGCAAAAAAAAAAAAAAAAAACGCTAACAGCAGGGTTAAGTCTAATAACGCTGGGCGTTCAGTTGCATGGAAATATAGCCACGTTGTAGTCACCTGTGGCTCAGAACCAGTGAGCGCGGACAAAGTTTCCACAACTCACACGAGCGGAAGAAAATACAGAAATATGATATAGCGCGCACATTGCAGTTACTCAGGAGTTCCTACAGCGAATGCTTTTTTTAAAGCGAAAGCTTTCTTAGTGGTACCGATGGCGGTCTGTCAGAAAACTAATGCATTTCTCTATAGACCGGTTGGTCGACCGAAAAGCTCTGACAAGATCTCTGGACACACGGTGCGTGCGTGAAACCCGGCTTCCGTGGTGTCAAAACGGTTACTTGTAAATCGCAAAAACAGGAACGCTTCTAGTACAAGACAGTACACGCGTCGATGATGATGAAGGAGTACAATAGTACACCTTTATCTTATAAGCCACGTGTCCGGCATACGTTTAGATCGTTCGTAGATGCGTTTACTTAGTGCGCGAAAAATCGTCACGTGGGTTCGTTCTTCGTTTCCGATTTCGGTCTTTGAAGGTTTGACGATCGATCGGACGCACTTCCAACGAGGGTTGGACGCACTTGGGTTGGACGCACTTTTAGCGAAGGTTTTGACGCACTTTTGATGTCAGAAAGCTCTCGCGCTTCTCTCAACATACTTCGGGAAGGGTGGGCAAAGCTTTCGCGGTGGAACGAACCGGCAACCATTCGGACTATGTGCAGTAATCGCAGCCTACGCATACTAGCTATCAAAAGAGGGAGAGCGAAGGACACTTCTGCGATGTCGTCATCATCATCGTCATCATCATCATCCTATATAAGTCCATTGCAGGACGAAGTGCTCTTCTGTAGGCTACATCTGCAAGCGCTCCTGTCCTGCGCTGTCAGAGCTTATTCCTGCGATTGCGTTCAGAGACAAAGGGCCCATACATAGACAGCAGCGCATCCCAGAGAGGCATGCAGGAAGCGAGGGCCGTGGCGGAGCCACCCGACATAGCGATAATGTAGAGCCACCCAAGACCACACGACGCAAGGAACGTTTCTTTTTATCTAGCAAAAAATAAAAAAATAAAACAGCGTAACAGAGAGCAAATACCACGTCGCTCGCTCTGGGCATATGCGTAGACTCTTGGGGGTCACCCAACGGGGTCCGCTAAAAGGTTCAGAGACCTTCCCTCGCGAGTACGTACACGCAGAGAGGACGATTGCGGAACAGCCGTCCCCGCCGCGGCATTCGGAAATCTATGGGCTGCGCACACGCACAGCCAACTACTATACGCTCAGGGTTATAAGAAGAGTCAAAGAGACGAAGCAGCAGCAGCAGCAAAAAAGAAGAAGAAGAAAAAAAAAGGAGGCAGCGTTGGTCGTCGAGGCGGAAGGAGCCAAAGGGGAGCAGCAGCGGGCAGCCAAATTTGGCGGAGCCCGACCGGCCGGCTCAATGCATCGCCTTCCGTGCCGCCTCGGACGGCCGGGTTGTTCCTCCTGGTCGGCGGCGGGGTAGGCGCGCAGTCTGCCAACGCTGGTAAGGTTCGTCGGACCGGGGGGCGTAACCGCAGCTGTCAGGCCCCGGGAATGGCAGGCAACGTCAAGTGGACCGGATCGGGAATGCCGTGGCTTGCGTGCCTTGTTTCACCGCCGGCACCTCTTCGCTCTAATTTGCTGCTTTTGCTCCTTTCTCTGTTCTTTTCGCCCCCCTTCTTTTTCTTTTTCTTTTTGCTCATTCGCGGGACCGGCCTGCGTCCCTCTGCGTCTATGGTGGGGCTGTTCCTGGCACATACGTCGAGGAATCGGCCGCGCCGCGTTTACCTCCGTCCAAGCGGAGATGCGGCGTTCCCTCGGCTTCGGTCTGTGTGCAGCACCGCTTGCGTGTGCACGGGGCGCCCAGTCATCGGTGAACGAAAACGTTGGCTGGACGTTGCATACTTCTTGTGAATATGGCTCCGCAACACCGCAATCTTTATACCCCAGACTTTGGGATGACGTCTTCTGGTGTGGTCAACCAGTGCCATCTCGCGCCTTGCTAAGGAATTCGTTTAGCGTATACACTGGTTACACTTTGTGTATACGAGCCAATAGATATGAAGCCAGTGGGACCACGATCCCGGTCCTGCCTGACGCGGCACCGAGAAAAATACGTGATAAGAGGCCAAACAATGCTTGGCGTATTAGAACGAGAGAGGGGGAGTGAAGGGAAGGGGGAGAGAGGGGAAAGATAGGGGAAGAGGCAGGGAGGGAGGGAGGGAAGGAGGGACGAGGAAAGCTCTTGCGTGGAAGTAAACTTAAAGGATGCGGGAGTCATGTAGAAACAATTGCTGCGTTCAGTTCCGTGAACCTGTCCCTTTTTGCTATTACAGTTACGGAAAACAGCAAACACGTGTTAAACAAGCCCAGTCCAATCCAACAATGTCCGACTGACCGTCAGGGTGCACATCTAAAGAACGTACTTGTCGCCGGCGGGTTAATTAATCAGTTCATCTGCCATTAGCATGGTGTCGCGGCGCAAACAAAATTCAACCATTTAGCTTTCATAACCTATAGGTTTTTGATTGCAGGCGATGTGGGCCTAGGAGAGGAGAATACAGGGCACAGTATAGGTTCGACCAGCGCTGCGATCTTTAGCACGGTAATGGTAACTGCCCTTCTTTCTGTAATTCGTGCGCGCAGACGACATTTATTCAAACGGCTGTATACTGCCGTTTGACGCACTTGCACCTGTAGCACGGTTGATATTTAATATATAGTATACAGCTCACCCTACGTGTACCTCGGCTCGTGGCTCGTATTTCGTGGAAAGCTTGTATTGCGCAGATGCAGACATTGTTAGTGTGACCGTATCAGGAATTTGCTGGCCTTCTCACTTCAACACAGTCGTTCTCTCATGGCCTGCTGCGGTCTTTTGAAATTTAAATCGTTTCTCGCGCGAAAAACTGGCGTCGAGTTTAGGCAGTTTTGGAGCAGCATTCTCATGCTCAGCGCTAAGCGAACATAGTCAGTTTTGTGCCCTTTAAATTGTAGGGACAACTGCATCAGAAAAGTTACGATACGTCTAGTTTTATAAGGTATACCATTGCTGTATAATTCAGTTTTGGGTTTTTACATCGTCGCTTTCTGTCCATGACTGTTTATCCCGCAGGTGCAAGTGACCGGACAGTGCCTAAAAAAATTACAGAACCCTTTCTCCACACAACAATAAAAGAACGGAAACCGAGAAATCCGGGCACTTCATCTGATTTGTTCCCTTAATGCGCTGGGACAAATGACCCGGCCGAACTGGCAGAAGTGCCGTTTGCAGCCGTTCTCTTTCGCGGAGTGCAGACCGCCGCCTCCGCGCCTAATCTGGCTCAACGCCACGCGATCAACGCCCACATCACCGAGGACAATGGCGCACGGTCCTCTAGAATGAGTTATATATACGACGGGAGTCGCAATCTCCTCCCTCGCACTGAGCTTCCTTCTACCTCTCTCTTTCTATTTCTCGGTTCCTCTCTCCCGCTTTCTTCGTCTATTTTTACTTCTTCGGTCAGTTAGTGGAGTGTCACGATTAGACGCGAACAAAGGCATGATTGATCGACGAGAGGAATTACTCAGCGATACAGAGGTAGGGACTACAAAGGAGCTGTGCGTGATATACGCAGCCAAGGTTATGGGCTTACTGCCTTCATTTTCTTTCTTTCGTTCGCTCTCTCTCGCTCGCTCTCTTTCTTCCGTTGCATTCCGTCCGTGTGCACAATCGCTGATCCTCTTAACAGGCGGCGAGCGGGCGACAGCTTGGTTCGGGCTCCCAGACAGGGGTGCGAATAGGAAGCAATAAGCGTACGCGGTATGCTAATACCATCGCTACGGCTGACGACGGCTGTGGAGGAGACGACGTATAATAGTAATAATAAGGAAGCAGCCGTAAAGAGCGCCGACCGGACCAATCAGCTTTCACGGATGCAAACCGAAGTGGGAAGAAGCGAAACACAAGCGCAGACTTCCCTTCCGTTCCATACGTTTCCGCGTGGTTATCGCAGGTATTGGCGGTGAGATGTTTGAGTGGCGCCCCCTGGCTCTGACGTCGGCTTAGGGACTCGCTCCGGTGTCGTCTGCTACACTCCGCTTGTGAGGGGCAGCAGCGCCTGTGCTAGAAATCACCCGCTTTGTTGCTTTAGTGCATCAAAAAGCGTATGTCTAGTAACTCAGGTATTTTTACCAGCTTCTGACGCATATGAATAATTTCAAGCTGTATCCCTAACAAGTTTGCCACACACGAGGAGAGAGAGAACAACTTTCTTCAGAGCATCGGTCAGAAGATCGTGTGTAACTTGTCCTTTCTAGCTTATACGCGAGGTTCAGCACTCAGAGCTCCCCGATAAATATTCAAAGCACGTAGGCTTGGATACAGTATTTTTGGGATGCTCTTATGAAGACTGAACAGTCTAATGCAACGTGCCAAGCAAAGGGCCCCTACACGCACATTGCATAGCAGCAAACAAAGCGGTTGTCTTCTATTCCTTTCGTTGTTGACTTTTATCGAGTTGATGTTCTTCTTCTTCTTTTTTTTTTTTTTTTGCTGTGCCCAACGCATTAATTTCTCCGCACCATCACTGACGTCTTATTAGTAGGTTTCGGGATGTTTGGGAGGATCACAAAGATCGTGTCGATATTTTCTTGAGGCTGTATAGCATACATTCCCTTCTTCACAAATTCGCTTTCGTTATGGCTGCGTGCAAGAAGATGCATATTCGCAGCGTCCGTTGTTTATTCACATGCAAATAGAATGAGAAGGTTCGTGCTATGCTACCGCGATCGCGCTCCAGACAACGTACGCTGTCCAGAGTACTCGAAGGCGGCTTTTGTGCTGCGAATTTCTACCGTAACCATCGTTATCATAACGAGTTTACTCGCAACCCAAACAATTATAACATGATTACGGTGTTGAAGGTGTGATATACTAGCTAACGAACGCAATAAATAGTATACGTGCATATATTACATGAATCGAAAGCGATGAATATTTCCAAACAGCTCTGTATTGGTAGCCACCCCTTCCAGGCGTAAAGAACACATCGTGGTTTACTCGGGATGGCGTTCTTTGAATCGAAGAAATTACTCTCTTGTCCTGTACTGAGGAGCCGGCCCACTAATCAGTTCGATTTTACTGTTAAACAAAGTTTCTCCTCCTCCTACTCCTCCTCCTTTTGAGCGCAGTTTTCCTATGACGCATATCTGAATATTGGGGCGATATGGCTGTGGGGAATGTACTGAAATATCTCTCGACGTCTGAACAAACATAGTGTTACTGTATCTTTACCGTAGACGTGACTCGTTTTGCTCAATAAACCGGATCCATACTGGTTAGAAGCCTGGTATAAAACCAGCATGCGCCTATACACACAGTGGGTTATTTGGAACTCAACCTACAGTTTTTGCGGCCCATAGTGCATGTCGGCATAATTTCAAGCTATTACAACGTAAAGTGGTGTGATATAATGCTTTCGATCGTTCGGCGAGGTGGCAAACACTGTTTTCTCTTACATATGATTACCGGATATCGTAATGCCTTCTGCCAAATCCGACAGCCCCGAAGGCTTGGTATTTGTTTTGGTCTTGCATTTTAGCTGTTGCCGGCTCCCTTTGCTTTTAAGATTGCTGAAAACTGAAGCTTACGCTTACTCCGACTCTTCGCGCTCCGCACAGGGCCGGCTTCGCAAAAACTGGGGCGGCACCAGTAATGTTTCTTCCGGAGCGGTATCAAAAACTATACTTTAAATATGATGCCTTCAGCTGGTGTATGCGATTTGAAAGGTTTTGTTATGATAAAAAGCTATGCATACGCAAAATCTAGTGCAGACAAGCATCAGACGGCAACCGAGCGCAAATAAACAGCCGGGAGAGCGAGCCCGAGTGGAGCAGACGACAAATGCGAGAGTCCCTAAGCCGACGTCACGGAGGCGCGCGTCGCAGCGCCGCCTGTGGTCGCGCTCACCGCCAATTGGGTCACCGATATGGTTTGTGATCCCTTTGGCTCTTCAGGAATTTCTTTATTCAGGGACGGTCACATAGCGTGAAACACACATTCGCCTGAACTGCCTGAAAACGCAGTACCAACGTAGTCTTGTAATCGCGTGCGCCGATTTCACGCTTTGCCAGGGTGAACGTACTGATAGCTTTAACGTAATGTTCAAAAAAGAAATCCTCTTTGACTTACGCCTACTTATGCGCTTTGAAGGCTAACGCATTAGAGCTTCCTCTGGCGAAATTTATGAAAGTCTTCTTTCCTGCTACATGCCCTTTCGTTTGTTCGTCTTTTGGCGAAAATACAGACCAAATGGCAGCACTTCACGCCACACGCTCCCCACAATCACACTTCTACTCACGTACAGTCACGCTCGCCTGTCTCGCGATATGACGTCAGCGCCGCACGCACTAGGCCAACGCTGGTTCCGCCGCTGGCAGCGTGCAGATGTAGACCGGGTTTTGATTCCTATCCGAACTCCGATGTAAAAAACATATTTTTTTCAAACTCATTTGTCTTCTTTATCGAAATTAATCCACACACGCGTTCTGGCACAAATCCGAAGTGTTTGTAAGCGTTGTTTACTCTGTACAGCGGCGGCCATTTTATCTGCCGGATAGGGCCGCTTTTTTCAGACAACGGGGCACATAAGGCCTTCGCCTTAAGAGACTGTAAAAAACAAAGGCTCGACCGCGCAAAGGCTGCCACGGCGCGTGGATGTTTTCAAACAAAATGCATTCGGTGTGAACGAACCAACGACCTCCCGTTGTTGTCACTTGTTGCAGCCAAGTATCCTCGTTTTTCACGCATCCCTCATTTTGTAAACCCTCTGCAGACGCGTGCTTCGTGAGCTCCTGAAGCCCATTACTTCTGTGTCTGTCCACAGCTCATTTCTGCTCGGTGCCAACAGTGCGGACATTAAGGCCGTCTCAGAGCAGCGTAAGGCCGCCACGGCACACCATTGTTCTGCGACACAGTTTCTTTCTTTTTTTTTTTTTTTTTTGCACCTAGAAGGGCGGTTGTCATGGAGTGACGCCTTGGCTGACAGCACGACTGCCACACGGTTCAGTGTGTACTACTTCCGTGTCATTGTTAACCCGAAGGCGAGTGTATATGACACACCTTTTGTCACGAAGACTTCGCGCGCCCGCAGCTGCGGCGCTTGGCGGCTTTGAGAAGCGTGTCACGGGTGCTATACATATATTCGTCAGCTCAAGTCCTGGGAAAGTTCCTTCGTCAGAGACCTGCCCTGACGAAGGCAAGTCTCTTGCTGAAACGTTGGCAACAATCGCTGTATACCTTTCTCGAAGTTTTCTTGTGTTCCCTACCATCTTCCAAGTTCCATTGCTCCCTATAATATATATATATATATATATATATCCTACTGGCTTTCCCTTGCCTGGGCTGCACGACCAGATCATGATAAGTATAACATACCCACTCCAAAAATTATCTTTTCCTTATCAATGAAGGCTGCTGCCACTTCTTTTCAAGTAGTACTAGCAGCAGCAACTAACATAAGCTAATGCATTCTGGTCGTACAAACTATTCGACAAAAAATTCGCCCCAACGGTTGGGCGCCACGATCTACGTTCTTTCACGCAATGTGCATGAGGTCGAAACGCAATCGCAAACAAATCCACACTGTTGCAAGTCAGCTCCATAGCGCAAAGACACGCTGACGGCGGGGGTAAGGTTCAAGTAAAATTGATTTACAACACCGCGTCGTTGCGCAAAAATAAAAGCCCCCCCCCCCCCCCCCAAAAAAAAAAAAAAAAAAACGGGCGGCAATATTGATCACGCCTCCCTACAACTTTCTTTTTTCAGCGAGTTAAAGGAGCGATCAATGACCCCTTCCTTCTTTTTACGCTCAATTAGGAATCGATGAGAGCTAGAAAGAACTGCTAAAAATAATGGCGTACCTGTAGAATGCCCGGGAAAGCAACAGAGTTTGTGAAACATTACACAAAAAAAAAGGTAGCACTTGCACCTGGCCGCGCGCGTAATTGCTTCGTACAAGATTTAACGCGAAAGCAGAGGTGGTTTTGTTTACACTGCGAACCCTTTCGGCAGCAGCGAGCGAGTGAGTAAACACGGCGGCGGGCTCCGTTGACGGACCGATAACCGTGCCCGGTAAAGCGCACAAACCTAAACATCGACGTCGTCGCAAACGATCGTCCCTCGCTGCACGCCGCGGCGGTCACGCCACGCGCGCGGCAGAGAACCGCGTGCGTCGATGCGAACGAGGTCGCGTTCTCGGCGAGCGGCAGCGGCCGTTCGGCGAATGCACGACGATGTACTACATAACACCGTATAGGAAGGAAAGAAGAAACCCTCGTTTGCCTGATGCCACCACAGTGCGGCCTTTTTTTTTTTTTTTCGTTACCCTCAGTGGCCCCGATCAAGAAACGTTACTCAAGGGGTCATGATTATATACAAAATACAACTTTTCACTTAGCCGTTTCACTTAATGTGAAAGCTTCCGGAAGTGCAGAGCAGTGATTCGCCATAATGGGCTGTAGCGCCGTTATCCGCTCACGGCTACCACCCAATGCACTTCAAATTTCCCGCCTTCGCAGTGCTCGCGCGCTCCCTGCCTGAAACTGCACCAGCGTGAGTTCTGTTCTTTAGGTGCTTGCTCTCCCTCCCGCACGTGCCGGTGTTGCACTGCCACTTTGTTTCGCTTACTATCGTAAAAACCAACCCAACGAGCGTTCCTAACTAAATGAACGCGGACGCTGGCGTACATTTTGCCTCAAATGTACCTGCAGTTTTTTCTCGCGAAACAGCAGGGCGATGTATGGCAAGAGCCAGCGGTTTACAAGTTTCGAACGCTTATGACTATAAACCACTTGGATTTCGAAACCTCTGGGTTGAACGCCGGCTCTACTTGGGTCCAGCGAGCGAGCTACGACGACAAGGCGCCACCCTGAAGTGCTCTGCACTTAAAAAAAAAAAAAAGGTAGGCATGGGTAACTCACGCAACCCAATTCCAATCACGAAAAGTAATCATATTCCCTGATGATATTCCCTTCGAATATAGACGTGCTTCACTGTGCGACACTCAATGTGGGAAAGCCATCTTACGAAGAACAAGCTTACAATGATCTTTTTAAAGTCAGCTTTCCCCACTGAATGATGTATTGCTGGAAAGACGTTTTTTCGGGAGAAATACAAGCCGTCCTGTATTAATATACGAAGGCCCTAGGACTTCTTCATTTTTTTTTTAGTTTTACGATCCCGGGGATTAGACTAAGCGCCGCAACGTGGCGCTGCGTTGGCGTGCGTTTCTTGTCTACATCGCTCTGTTGCCGGAGGTGGTCTGCTGGATCCTAGCCATAGACAGCTTTGCTATGAGCGGGGCAAATACCACTTTCGCGCAGCATGCCATAGTATACAAGGGCGCGAATGCACACTTGCATGGTAGAATAAAGGATGAGCTGAACGAGACTTCCGTGCCCGATGTTGCACGCCGTCATACGCAAGGCTCCAGCGGCCATGATACGAACGGCAAGCGCTCAATTAGCGCCAACCTCATATTTCTCTTTCTTTCAGACAGCCTCTCATTCATTTAGAGTTTATACGAGCGATCACATTAACGCCTGCACGCCTCGGCGCTTTCCCTCGGTGCACCTATGAAGCCAGGTAGGCGGCGATTCTCACGACTCGCGAACAATTAGCGCTGGCGCGGACAGGGTATACACGACTCCTCGGTATAACCTTTGTACAAGGAAAATTACCGTTTTTTTTTCTTTCCCCTCCATATCGGCCTGCTTGAGCGCTATACAGCAGCGTGTCTGTGACCCAGTTGCATTTATAAAGCTTGTTATAACTACCTTCCCTCCCTACCAGTCAGACGTCATGGGGTGGGATACATATGCGTCAAAATTTTGTTTTCTTGTTTGAAGACGCAATAGAAGAACACTACGAGGACTCCTAGCACTTGTGATCAATTTTAATTCGAAAGCATTAATGTTTGATTGCCGAACGAATATGCGGGTACTGTTGCGCCACTCATCATAATCATCATCCTCCTTTGTTCTTTGCGTTCTTTCCTTCTCTGCGACGCAGCGTCGCGAAGTAGCACCGCCACTTTCCACTAACAGCCGACAGCACAGCCGAGATTTCTCCTATAAAAGGTGTAGTAGCTCATCACAGGTCCCCTTTAGCGTTGCGGTAAAATTAATAAAATGAAATGGTGGAGGGAACTATAATCATTGGAACATCGCCCTTACCATGCATTGCGCTGTGTGTCTGTGTTATTTTCTCACTTTTTATTTGCTTTTATTGTCAGCGTTCTAAAGCTCATTCTTTCGAGAGAGAAAGGGTTGCCTGCCGTTCTAAATCTCGACAACAGAGTTGACTAGCAGCAGACCGCCGAATGCCGTTTCAGTTGCACAAAGGGAAGGCCAGCCGCAACTGTTCTCACGCTGCTGTCGTCGCCGACTCCCACAGACATGCGAGACGGCAGACGACAACAAACGACTGCTGCCGAGCGCCCGGCAAACGCAGAGATGGAAGGAGGGAGAGAAAGAGTTTGAACAGCAAAAGGGGGTAGGAGAGGAGGAGGAGAAGAAAAGGAGCGGAGCCAGGCTGCGGCCCTGTAGTCATCGCAGACAGAGATGTCTGCCGCGGCGGTGCGCGGAGGAACGCCGCACCGCTGCGGCGAAGTCAACGAACAGGACGTCTCGGGGACGAAAGAGAATCATTACACGCATTTTGCTTTCAAAGCAGAGCCCGCTCAAAGGCCAGCCATGGGGAGCTGCGCGGTCGCGGAGGAGGAGCCGTGCGAACCGTGGAACGAGGCAGGGGCTATCATCGCAACACTTTAGCACGTGCGCACAAGCCGTGCGCTTTGTCTAACAGAGTCCGCCTGACGTGACCCAACTAAAACGAGCGCCAAGTGTTCACGTTGTAACCAGATGCGGCGTCGTGGAGGTTAAGAGAGGGCGCATGCCACCGGTTCATTCTAATTCCACCGCCGCGCTCGCGCAGTCAGCGCACGGTGGGGTGGCCACTCGTTTGACACCTGCTCCGAGTAGCTGAAGAGCTCTGTGATCTGGGAGTGGAAGCCTGTGCGAAGGCGCGCACTGCCGCTCCACGTGCCGCGGAACGGTCGCTGCGAGTGTCCGACGGGCCACCGACAGAAAAGGCTCGCCGACAGGTCGCTGTCAGTCGTCGGAAGCGCCGGCCGCCCTGCAGACGACGCCGCTGCCGCTCTGGGCTCGCGATCCTGCGGCGGCTGCGGCGACGGCGTCAAAAGGCCCGGACAAAGAAACGCGACACCCAAACACGTCCTCGGCGTGCAAACAGCTCAGGTGCGAATGCCTGCCTTCAGCGCGCAGTGTCGTCGGCTCGGCTTTGCATGCGGCTCTCCGCTGACACTTCTGGGAGGGAACTCTCTCTCTCTCTCTCTCTCTCTCTCTCTCTCTCTCTCTCTCTCTCTCTCTCTCTCTCTCTCTCTCTCTCTCTCTCTCTCTCCATAAAAAACCCTGTGTCAACTGCAGGACGAAGGCCTCTCCTTCTTCCATGTACTTCCAACTGCTCCCGTCCTTCGCTCTCCGAATACATCCCTTGCCACCAAATTCTCTTAATTCAGCCTTTCGTCGAGTGAGCGGTCTTGTAAATCTAGTCACGCCTCTGGGTAGCCACTCTGTTATCTTGGTGGGGAACCCGGTTGCCAGCTCTCATTACATGCACAGCCCACTTCCTCTTAATATCCGCGAGAACGTCTTCCATCTGAGTTCGCTCGCTAGTCCAAGACGCTCGTGTCTCACTCCTGAGCGTTATTCCCGTCACTTTTCTTTCGATGGCTCGCAGGACACGTTTAAGTGCTTAGTGAGTCCCCAATTTTCTGCCACGTAAGTCATCGCCGGGTGTGCGCATTAGTCGTATAGTACTTTCTTTTTTAGTGACGCAGATAGCCTACACTGATCATTACTTCAGAGAGGCTTGCCGAATGCACCACAGCCCATAACGATTCCACGTCCGATTTCCTTCTCGTGGTTTCTTGGACCGGCCCTGATTACGCCTAAGCCAAAGACGTGGTCGAGTGGTTAGGATATTTGGATACCCGACTCTCACCCACAAGTCCCCGGTTCTATTTCCAGGGTCAGAGTGTTTGGCATCAGGCTTGGAGAGCTGCCTGGTCCGTTAGAAAAGCACACCCACGAATATCCCTAGCTCTGGGACACAAATAGTATTCCTTCGCCAGGATGGGATCCCCCCCCCCCCCCCCCCCTGGTGTATGTACGCACACGCAGCGTATGTATGTACGCAGCGAGAGAAAACTTCTTCAGCCAAAACTAGTAAACAGGGCTACCTTTAAAGGTGAGCTCACTAAATGTGCAGTGCACGTGCTTAAAAAGGGCCGGAGCTGGAACCCAAAGCTAAATGAACTGTCTCGCTCAAACACCAATGGAAATAGAAAGAAGCGTCCCCAAGGAAAGACGTCAGACAACATAAATGCTTCTGCTTCTCCGCTCGAATTTTTCATTCACGCACAGTGCACAGCCACGTACAAAAGGCTATCATACGCGTAGCTGCCCCACCCATTGACTTTGGCGACGACCAAGCTTGGCATCCAGGGCGCACGCTCACTCAGGGAGACGAACGAGGTCCGGAGAACAACGGGGGAGACGGGAGAGCTGCTATAAATACTGTTCAGAACAACAGGCATCCCTGTGAAACAATAGCGACTGTGGGGAGGGGGACACGGCTGGTTGCAAGGAGGATAGGTGGAAGGAGGGGAGAAGTTGAGCGGCAGCAGATCACAAAGGAAACCGGCAGGCGAGACAAAGCAGTTTAGGGGAGCTCGAACGCGTAAAGAACAAAAGGCACCCCCCGACCAACGATCCGGCACAATAAAAGGAGGAGCTGCGAATGTGAGACACTGCGAGCGACGTGGAAAGACAGGGCGCGCGAAATACAAAAAGAGAAAAAGCGGGACAGCAGAACAACGAGCAGACGATGGGAGTCAAAGTGGGCGCCTGCAGGAGCCAGAAAGAGACGGGCCCGCAAGCAGTGGAACGCGCGTTATTTACGACGCTAAAGAAGACCGTCAGCAGTATGTTATAAGGGGCACAGCTCGTTGTCCGCGGCGCTTGTCGAGGCACGCATGCAGGTATACGCGTAGTGTTCGCGACTGGGTCCCCCTTTAAGACCTTGTTTTTGAGAGCCCTACGTGCCGTTGTGCACTTTGTGTACAACTGCTGCATCATCCGAGCCGCGACAGCGCGGCAGCGATTTATAGAAGACTCCGTCCGCGCAGACTATGTGGTTGAAAAGCAAAGGAGACAAAGCATCGCCTTGGGGAACACCGGGCGAACAATGGAGACGTACACGTTCTTTATACGGAAGTAACAAGACCTCTTGTTGGTTGCCCATTAAGTATAGCAGTAATCGGGACAATTGTGCGTAGATTTTGGTTACGGTAAAAAATGGAACGACAGAATTTTTTTTTAGAAAAGGCAAGGCTGCAGACCGAACGTGCTGACTGGCACAGACTGGATGTCTGCCAAAGACTGCGAGAAATAATGTTACCTCTGGTTTCGCGAAAAAGGAAAAAAAAAAAAAACACGAAGTGCTAGACAAATCGAAATGCTTAACGTGAAAATGTTTTCGCACTGCCGTATTTTTTAATTGGTTGATTTATTTGTGTAATGGTGCTGCCGGCCGAGAATTAGGACCTAGGCAAGAGGGGAAAATTGGTAGCGGGAATGAGGAAAACACCGGAAG
>NW_027526422.1:61577173-61586177 GCF_048455015.1 Haemaphysalis longicornis
ATAATCATTTGCATCGCTGTTTCTTTGTCAATTTTCCCGCCGTCAGCCCATGGGCACACCGTTATTGCCGCCGCTTCGCCCGAGTGCAAACAGTGGTGCTTAAGACGCATGCCAGGCACAGCAAGTTGCTGTAATTGGGACCGCGCACACACTGACGCTCCCAACCCCTTGATGACACACGCACCCGCACGTACATGGTATTCGCTGCATTAGTGGAAACACGACGTGACTATGGAGGCAACTCCAACTATCGCTTATTCCGCAGATGTTCGTTTTTTTTTTTTCGTGATGCATCCACCAACTTGCAAGCACGTGCTCTAAATATTACGCTCATATCCCCCCCCCCCTTCACACACACACACACACATTTTGTGTGTGGCCATTTTGACCACCGCATACCAGTTTGGAGCTGAAACGACGGATGCACGCGCGTTTCGCATGGACCGAACTATGCCCCATGACGCGACAGTGAGGCTGACTGCTCGGCCGGACTGGTGTGTGTTTCGGCTACCATATGGTTGCACTTGACTCGGTGTCGCTTCTGAGAACCAAGGCATGTTGCTTGGACCCCTTCATCGGCTCTATTTAATCGTGCCGCAAAGTACAAGATAGATTTCCGCAAGAGCCGCAAGGTTCCCCCAACCCCACATTACCCCCTCCCCCTCAAAAAAGAGTCACAGATGCACGTTTCCGCTTGTTTCAATAAATTACAATATATTTTTAAATGCAAGTCACAGAGACCAGTGCATGGAAAGCAACTTCATGACGTCCGTGCCGCCTAGTTCAGAGCTAAAGTCAGCAACGTCTGCCAGCCGGGGTTCCGTGTAACGAGCGCCATAATTTCGGACACGCGTGAGGAGTCCCTGTGTCTTACGCCCACCAAAAACAGAGACGTCGAGCGCAGGCATCACACCTGCGGCAACTTCATGCGCAGCAAACTAGCGCCTCACACCGTCACGGCCGGTGTCGAGAAATTCGCTCACATAACATGTGCTAATTTCCCAATCCCGGTTCCTCTTATCTTTAGGCCGCTCGGAACACGGCGGGATGCTTATTATTAAGTGCTACTGCCATTGCAAGGCCCACGTTAGAGTCCCTGCTAATTAAACTGCGAACAGCACTGAGGAAATGAGCCCCGATATCGGAACGCGAGAGAGAGAGAGAGACGAAACAGCGACGTGCCGTCAGCGGCACTCACTCCAAGGGTGGACTGAATCTCCGAACATCGTCTTGAACATCGTCTTTGTAACGACCGGAAGAATAGTGGAGGGTGGAGGGGGGGGGGGTACAAGGGAGAGAGCAGGGCGCTGGAAATAGAAGCGACGCAGCGCAGTGTCTCATCTCCTCGCGTGCAGAGCTTAGCGACAGATAGCCGTGCAATGGCGGAGAGGATTCGGCGAGCGAGCCTCCGTCGATCCCGGTTAACGGCTCCGGTGAGCCCCGTCCTGGCGAAGGAGCAGGCGCCTTCGATCGCGATCCAATCTCGGGACCAAATCGGCAATCCACGCTCAGCGCGCGCGGGACTGCTGCGTCCAAGTGTGCAGTGTATTTAGGGAACAGCGCGACGGTATAGCGCCGCCGGCCGCGCACACCATGATCGGGACGGGTGTTCCGAGAGCTGCCGCCGAGTCTTTAGGGTGCCAACAAACAACAGCAATGTCTGTATATATATATATATATATATATATATATATATATATATATATATATATATATATATATATATATATATATATATATATATATATATATATATATATATATATATATATAGCAGAACAGAGAGATACGGGACGAGGGACTCGGTAAAGATACATATCAAGGTTGCAGTCGTCATTGCCAGTGCTATTCGGCTTTTTTTTCGAAATATATAATAGGGCCGAATGACGTGTGCTTGTCACGTTTCTTTGATTCATTGATAAATAAGCGAAAATATAAGTCGAGAAAAAATCCGCCGTTTTCCGGGAGCGGGACTCGAACCCACATCTCCGCATAACCGGTGCGGTGCGTTAACCAATTACGCTATCCCCACAGCGGCTTCTCTCTCGACTTTAAAGCGGGGGTTTATATTTACAAGAGCTCTGAGTATATATATATATATATATATATATATATATATATATATATATATATATATATATATATATATATATATATATATATATATATATATATATATATATATATTTATATATATATATATATATATATATATATATATTTATATATATATATATATATATATATATATATATATATATATATATATATATATAGTCTGAAAAGATAAAAACTCACACAGAGCGCGAAAAAAATAAGGCTAGTAGAGACAGAGACAAACGAGAAAGACGTAGCAAATAAAAATAAGTTTACTGACGTTTCAGGGAGAGGACTCCCTTTCTTCAGAGTATGTATGTATGTATATATATATATATATATATATATATATATAAGAGTTGGCTGTCAAGAACGCCTCGGAAAGCAAAGGGGAGGATGCGGATGCGGTAGGTCATTGAAAAAGATGAAGAATTCGGAAAGAAAGAAAGTGGAGAAAAAATGCCCGCCGGGATCCGAACCCACGACCTCCAGAATACTGGTCTGGTGCGATAAATACTGTAAATAGATTGTTGCACCCCATTCCATCGTTCGTTTCATCTATGTCCTGGCGCCACGCAATATATATATATATATATATATATATATATATATATATATATATATACACACACAGTCTAGTCCACTTATAACAATATCCAAGTGCCAAGAAAATCCCATCGTTATAACCGCTGATTGTTATATGCGGGTTGCTAAATAAAAAGACGTAGCAGCGCTCAAAACATTTTATTTGCAGGCAAGGAAGGTTGTACTGCTACCTATTTCTGGAAAAGAAGCCATACTCAGTCAGCTTTGTTTGCTGCACATGAAGCTGGCGTACATCGTTTTTAAGAGCATCTATAGGTGCTTCACCTAGCGGAGCGAAGAGTCCTTGGTGGAAGCGAAGTCCCTGAGAGACTATCATGCATTGGGCCTCCGGCTGTGCAACCGCGTCGTCAGAGTTGTCACTGACACCGCTGTCCGCAGCACGTATCCGCGCAACGACCGCCTGTTCAGTGAGGCATTCAGACGTTTCCAAAACACCGGCCCTGATGTCTGACCCGCGAAAAAACGAAGGTAGTTGAAGAGGCACCCAGTCAAATTCAAAGCAGCAGGCACGCGGACGGGGCCAAAGCGGCGGCATCGGGAGGGGTGTTTTGAAGAACTGTTCCCCTCCTCCTCTCGCTTCCTCGTAAGTTGCGCAGTTGACTCGTTTTCTGAGGGGTGGACAGGATCCGAGGCGCATACCGGCGCATGGTGTCGGTGTGGTTGGCGTGGAGAGCCGGCGGCACCTTACATTTTTGGTGCTTGCTGTAACCGGATTCAATCGTTATATCCGATATCGCGGCACTGGCGCATTGTAATAAGTGGTTTATTTTCCCATGGAAAGCATACAAAAGCGGACGGTGCCATAGCTGTTCATCGTTATTATATTCGATATATTGTTATAAACGGTATCGTTATAAGTGGACTCGACTGTATATATATATATATCGCTTTATTTGAAGCGTTTCATGGTCCACACAGCAGCATATATAGAACACATGACACCCGCCCTTAGAAATTCCTTCTAACGAGCATTTACTGTGTGCTAGCAGCAGACAGACGTTTGCGTTAAGAGCTGACTTTTCATTCAGCCCTACGCTCCAGCAATGTAGAGGGGCCTGGTGGATATGTTCATTTCATTCCGGTAGTTTTTTTTATCCTCACAGAAACACGGCTGCAGGTTCAAGTGCTCTTTAAAGCACTTGACCATTTTTTTTAGTATTACATAGGCAATATTTTAAGCATGTTTGGTGGATTTTCCCAAATATGCGAGAAGCAGCCCCGAAGAATACCGTGTTATATTGCTGCATCCAGCATCTTCTCTGGTAAATCTCTATGTTATATTGTATTTGAGCACGAAACAACCGCACGACACGGGTATAAAGGGTGACAAGTAACGCAGAGTGAGGGTCATAATATTAGAGCTGTAAGTAATAAAAAGATGGAAATAACTCATCCGCGAATTATTCCCGGGGACAGATTGTGGTTCCCCGGTTTTATAACGCTCAAGAGCCCGACACTTCACGAGCAGTCACGTCGGAAACGCAGTCACACACGAGGGAGCAGTAATAGGCGCGAAGTATAAATTCGGAGAGAAAGTGCAACCGCGCCGCTGAGCGGTAAAACACGGAAAGGCGCGTGAAAGAGCCTGGCGGAGGAAGAGCGGCGCAAAAGACAAAATCTACCACGCGACACATCGTGTTAGAACGATTGAAACCTGAAAGGAAGCAGCATTCCCCGGGGACACCACCGCCTGCGGCTATCGACGCAGGAGGAACGATGTTGCGCGTATGCTGGATGTTTTATGTGAGGCGCGCCAACCGCCCTGCAATTGAAGGCGGTTGACAGAGATTCGCCTGGGAAGTCCTCGGGGCACAAAACAACGCCGAGGCGAGGAGTGCTCATTTTCTGCTCTTTCTAGACGCCTTCTCTTCTCTGCCCTTTTCTTTTTTTCTCTCCCAGTTCCTACCGCGCCACGGCGAAGACGTGCGGTTGCAGGCTTTTACTGCCCCAAGGCACGGAAGAAACCTTTTAGACGTCCCTCGGGAACAACGCGAACGAAGGGGAAGACGGGAAGCAAAAACGCAGGTAAAGAAGACGGCGAGTTTGACTGAGAAAGTACACAAAGGAACCAGACGTAATTGAAAGAAAAGGGGGAGAGGATAAAAAAAACTGTCGGCACTGCGAAGCACTCAGTGCCATTATTAGGCCTGTTTCTGAATAGCCTTTAGTGAGTTTTTTTTATGCGCACCAGTGAGTGAGTGAGTGAGTGAGTGAGTGAGTGAGTGAGTGAGTGAGTGAGTGAGCGAGCGAGCGAGCGAGCGAGTGAGTGAGTGGGTGAGTGATCGAGTGAGTAAGTGAGTGAGTGGGTGGGTGAGCGAGCGAGCGAGCACACATCGATGTAAGTAAAGGTCATACAAGATGTTGGGGTAAGACGTTCGAGTGCGTGAGTGAGTGAGTGAGTGAGTGAGTGAGTGAGTGAGTGAGTGAGTGAGTGAGTGAGTGAGTGAGTGAGTGATCGAGTGAGTAAGTGAGTGAGTGGGTGGGTGAGCGAGTAAGTGAGCGAGCGAGCACACATCGATGCATAAGTAAAGGTCATACAAGATGTTGGGGTAAGACGTTCGAGTGAGTGAGTGAGTGAGTGAGTGAGTGAGTGAGTGAGTGAGTGAGTGAGTGAGTGAGTGAGTGAGTGAGTGAGTGAGTGAGTGAGCGAGTGAGTGATCGAGTGAGTAAGTGAGTGAGTGGGTGGGTGAGCGAGCGAGCGAGCACACATCGATGTAAGTAAAGGTCATACAAGATGTTGGGGTAAGACGTTCGAGTGAGTGAGTGAGTGAGTGAGTGAGTGAGTGAGTGAGTGAGTGAGTGAGTGAGTGAGTGATCGAGTGAGTAAGTGAGTGAGTGGGTGGGTGAGCGAGTAAGTGAGCGAGCGAGCGAGCGAGCCCACATCGATGCATAAGTAAAGGTTATACAAGATGTTGGGGTAAGACGTTCGAGTGAGTGAGTGAGTGAGTGAGTGAGTGAGTGAGTGAGTGAGTGAGTGAGTGAGTGAGTGAGTGAGTGAGCGAGCGAGCGAGTGAGCGAGTAAGTGAACGAGTAAGTGAGTGGGTGGGTGAGCGAGTAAGTGAGCGAGCGAGCGAGCGAGCACACATCGATGTAAGAGGGTCATACAAGATGTCGGGGTAATGCGTTCTATGCGTTGCAAGCCACATTTTTGTGACCCTTGCTCTAACATTATTCAGAGGGTCAAAGATAAATAAATCAAACAATAACCCCCTCGCGGTTATGGAAGAAAAATGAAGTAAGAAGAAAGCGTGTAATCAGATCGTGACGTCGCAGTGTCCAGACGCAAGCAGGGGGAACTCAAGCGACGGAAAGATAGCGGTAGCTCCTGCTCTGCTATACGAAGCTCAAAAAGTTGCGTTAGATGCCCCCAAACACCGACGGGCGGAAATATCACACACGCACAAACAGAAAAAGGAAAGTACCAGAAGCCAAGACGGCAGAAGTAAAGGGGCAAGTGTCCGGCGCCGCTGACACGCGAAATGGACATTTTCGGAGCCCTGTTCCCGCCGCCAGTGAAACCCGTCTTCTGCCTGAAAGGCTCTTCCTATCTCGGCACCAACTTTGCTCCGTATTTATTTCCCTCATGGCCTACCCTTTCCGCGCCCCCTACCCTCTCACCCTCAGCCTCCACACGACGGAGTCTTCAAAAATATGAAATTTTTCTGCGACCACGCGCGCAGCCGGCCGGTCATCGACGTGACCCCCCGAATACCCGGCATTCGACGTCCGAAGCCCCATCGGCAGCAGCCTCGGAATTATTTATTGCCGTTCCGCCTGTATAACTTTGTTTTGTGCGCTTAGCGTCATATCGGGCGTTCAACGCGACATCGAGGCCGATACATTTTTTTGTGAGCACGGAGAAAATGGAAGAGATAGTGGAGACAAATACGAGTGGAGCCAACTGATAAACTGCGCGGTGAAACCGGCCACGCAGAAGAAAGCAGACTCCTTATTCGATCGCTTCTCTCTTTATTTTCTTTTTCGTACAGAGCGCTGGCAGGATGAATCGTAAAACGCGCTGGACTATTCCCCGGTTGCGACTTAGAGAAGAGACCAAAGCGGAACGGTTAACCTGTGCTGAGCAAAGATGAACAACGTAATAAAAATTTGCCTGACGTTGCTACGCTCGATGTTTACCGTAATTCGGGCTTCACGTGCGAGCAGCCTCCCGCTGCATCCCCCTCACGATGTCTTAACGGAATACTAGACCCTTTCTTCAGCTTCCAACGTTTGTGACGTTAAGCGTGCGCGACGTTAAGACCATGCACCGGCGTCCGTTAAATGGCCACTCACAAAGTACCCGAAAGCTAAGAACGAGAATGCATACGCAATTTACATGCGGGTTTCGATACTGACAAGAAGTAACGAATTTCCAAAACATCGCAAATGACTTCGCAAATGTTGCCGCTGGCTCGACTGTAGTCTACCAAAGCTTACTGTTCTGCCCGAGAACCGGCGTATGCAAAAGCTCGGCATATCGCTTTTTTGTAGCCCATGGAACAAAATACAAACAAACACCCGCGACGACAACTCATAAACTTGACCCACAAGAAGAAGCGTCATTTATCACTAAGAAATGAAATCATCGCGTGTGTAGACAGTACCAGAAGTAAGAAAAAAAACGTAATTTGTTTTCTCTATCATTGTTCTCTCAAAGCTGGTTTTGTAACGAGAATTTGCACCCCCTCCCTCTCCCGGACGTCCTAAAATGGTAGCTAGCGATAAACAAATGCTGCAAACGCACAGACAGGCGAGCAGCTGCTGCGCCCCACGTCATTCACGGTCGACGTGCGCGCTCAAACAATCAAGGCAGCGCTCGACAACGACGTCCACCCAGCCGGCTGCAACTCGACAAGTTCCCGTTTCTCACGTTTCCGCCGCTCTCTCGGCAGCGGTTGAGCGTAGCCCGGGAGCGCAGCCGCCAAATGAAAGCAGACGACAATTACTGCGAGCGGCGGCCGTGCGCGCGCCGGAGCAGACGGGCGTTGGAAATAAAAGAAAGCAGAACAATATCAGGAGCGAGGGAAAACGCGCGTTGCGACCTAGAGTCGTGCCGATTGTTTAGAGGACCACGCTTCTCGCACTGCGAGCGAATTACGAGAACTGCAAATGACTCCTCGAGGTGGCGTTTTCCCCCCTGACGCGCATGCAGCAGACGATATGTAATTGTGACCGCGCGGGACAGACGAAACGTGTGAAACTTGTTCGCGGCTACGTGTTGTATCACCCCTGACGCACGCGCGCAAAAAAAAAAAAAAAAAAAAAAGACATCGAAACACGTCAAAGAACAAAGGGACGCAAATAAATGGTTTCGAGAGCTAATTTTCTAGAACCAATCGTTTCTGATAGTCTAACCGAACCTGGGTCCTTATTCTCCGGGGCGCCGGAAGTTGAATTCTGACGCCGTCTTCTATGATTGGTTCTACACGCAGTTAGTTATCCGGGACATTTATGAGCGCGCAGCATAAGACAGCGTGAGAATAGAACCCTGCCGGGAAAGTTCCGGCGCCCCCGGAGCATACGGCCCTTACACTTTCCGAATCGCGCGCTCCCATGTAAGGTATCAGTCCTCCCTTACCTTTCTGAGTAATGTTAGTTGCCCTACGTTGACCCCCCCTTTACGGCGATATACATGCCGGACATTGCCGTTTAATCTTTGTCATGGCAGCTATGCCAGTTTCATTTATGGGCCTCTTGTAATGAGCGTTTCTTTGCGTCCGAACTTTGTGATCTGAAACTTTCAAACGTTTCCCAAATGCGGAGAGTGCGGCAACAACGGTAATGTATTGCTTGACTGCTAAAAATGCATTGAAAAGTTCCGCAAAGAAAATATTTACACAAAATGGAAAAAAAAGGTATCCGCATAGTTATTTCGCACCTTAGTCACGATGTCAGACAAAATTGTTGTCCCGTCATCGTTGGACGTATTTAATCGTTACAAGAGGTTTACGAAAGCGAAGCTCTACCGTTGTATTGAAATACACGTACGTCAGCGGTGCCAGCTTCCGGTCGACAGACCAGCGCAACGCGGAGGTTGCTGAATGTGCCAGCGACACGCCGTGCTCGGTCGCCTCACCTTTCACCGGCCTGCCCTCGTGCACCGGCCGTTTCCATCTAGGTTAAGCAAGCCGCAACACCACCTAGGTGACAGCGCCTTTGTGCTGTAGTCAGAACTCGACAAGTCCCAACTTGTGGATACTTTCAGGCAATCACAAGCATATGGTGAATCAGAAGGAAGTGCAGTGAGTAGATATTGCAGGGATGGCGAACAAAGGCGACGGAATCGGCACAATAGGCCTTC
>NW_027526422.1:61586277-61608479 GCF_048455015.1 Haemaphysalis longicornis
TATATATATCGCTTTATTTGAAGCGTTTCATGGTCCACACAGTAGCATATATAGAACACATGACACTCGCCCTTAGAAATTCCTTCTAACGAGCATTTACTGTGTGCTAGCAGCAGACAGACGTTTGCGTTAAGAGCTGAATTTTCATTCAGCCCTACGCTCCAGCAATGTAGAGGGGCCTGGTGGATATGTTCAGTTCATTCCGGCAGTATTTTTTTATCCTCGCAGAAACACGGCTGTAAATTCAAGTGCTCTTTAGAGCACTTGACCATTTTTTTTAGTATATACATAGGCAATATTTTAAGCATGTTTGGCGGATTTTCCGAAATAGGCGAGAAGCAGCCCTGAAGAATACCGTGTTATTTTGCTGCATCCAGCATCTTCTCTGGTAAATCTCTATGTTATATTGTATTTGAGCACGAAACAACCGCACGACACGGGTATAAAGGGTGACAAGTAACGCAGAGTGATGGTCATAATATTAGAGCTGTACGTAATAAAAAGATGGAAATAACTCATCCGCGAATTATTCCCGGGGGCAGATTGTGGTTCCCCGGTTTTATAACGCTCAAGAGCCCGACACTTCACGAGCAGTCACGTCGGAAACGCAGTAACACACGCGAGGGAGCAGTAATAGGCGCGGAGTATAAATTCGGAGAGAAAGTGCAACCGCGCCGCTGAGCGGTAAAACACGGAAACGCGCGTGAAAGAGCCTGGCGGAGGAAGAGCGGCGCAAAAGACAAAATCTACCACGCGACACATCGTGTTAGAACGATTGAAACCTGAAAGGAAGCAGCATTCCCCGGGGACACCACCGCCTGCGGCTATCGACGCAGGAGGAACGATGTTGCGCGTATGCTGGATGTTTTATGTGAGGCGCGCCAACCGCCCTGCAATTGAAGGCGGTTGACAGAGATTCGCCTGGGAAGTCCTCGGGGCACAAAACAACGCCGAGGCGAGGAGTGCTCATTTTCTGCTCTTTCTTAACGCCTTCTCTTCTCTGCCCTTTTCTTTTTTTCTCTCCCAGTTCCTACCGCGCCACGGCGAAGACGTGCGGTTGCAGGCTTTTACTGCCCCAAGGCACGGAAGAAACCTTTTAGACGTCCCTCGGGAACAACGCGAACGAAGGCGAAGACGGGAAGTAAAAACGCAGGTAAAGAAGAAGGCGAGTTTGACTGAGAAAGTACACAAAGGAACCAGACGTAATTGAAAGAAAAGGGGAGAGGATAAAAAAAACTGTCGGCACTGCGGAGCACTCAGTGCCGTTATTAGGCCTGTTTCTGAGTAGCCTTTAGTGAGTTTTTTTATGCGCACCAGTGAGTGAGTGAGTGAGTGAGTGAGGGAGGGAGGGAGGGAGGGAGGGAGGGAGGGAGGGAGGGAGGGAGGGAGGGAGGGAGTAAACGAGTGAGTGAGTGAGTGATCGAGTGATCGAGTAAGTGAACGAGTGAGTATGTGAGTGGGTGGGTGAGTGAACGAGTAAGTGAGCGAGCGAGTAAGTACACATTCACGTACGTGTCATACAAGATGTTGGGGTAAGACGTTCGAGTGAGTGAGTGAGTGAGTGAGTGAGTGAGTGAGTGAGTGAGTGAGTGAGTGAGTGAGTGAGTGAGTGAGTGATCGAGTGAGTAAGTGAGTGAGTGGGTGGGTGAGCGAGTAAGTGAGCGAGCGAGCGAGCACACATTGTAAGTAAAGGTCATACAAGATGTTGGGGTAAGACGTTCGAGTGAGTGAGTGAGTGAGTGAGTGAGTGAGTGAGTGAGTGAGTGAGTGAGTGAGTGAGTGAGTGAGTGAGTGAGTGAGGGAGTGAGTGAGCGAGTAAGTGAGCGAGCGAGCGAGCTAGCACACATCGATGTAAGAGGGTCATACAAGATGTCGGGATATGACGTTCTATGCGTTGCAAGCCACATTTTTGTGACCCTTGCTCTAACATTATTCAGAGGGTCAAAGATAAATAAATCAAACAATAACCCCCTCGCGGTTATGGAAGAAAAATGAAGTAAGAAGAAAGCGTGTAATCAGATCGTGACGTCGCAGTGTCCAGACGCAAGCAGGGGGAACTCAAGCGACGCAAAGATAGCGGTAGCCCTGCTCTGCTATATGAAGCTCAAAAAGTTGCGTTAGATGCCCCCAAACACCGATGGGCGGAAATATCACACACGCACAAACAGAAAAAGGAAAGTACCAGAAGACAAGACGGCAGAAGTAAAGGGGCAAGTGTCCGGCGCCGCTGACACGCGAAATGGACATTTTCGGAGCCCTGTTCCCGCCGCCAGTGAAACCCGTCTTCTGCCTGAAAGGCTCTTCCTATCTCGGCACCAACTTTGCTCCGTATTTATTTCCCTCATGGCCTACCCTTTCTGCGCCCCCTACCCTCTCCCCCTCAGCCTCCACACGACGGAGTCTTCAAAAATATGAAATTTTTCTGCGACCACGCGCGCAGCCGGCCGGTCATCGACGTGACCCCCCGAATACCCGGCATTCGACGTCCGAAGCCCCATCGGCAGCAGCCTCGGAATTATTTATTGCCGTTCCACCTGTATAACTTTGTTTTGTGCGCTTAGCGTCGTATCGGGCGTTCAACGCGACATCGAGGCCGATACATTTTTTTGTGAGCACGGAGAAAATGGAAGAGATAGTGGAGACAAATACGAGTGGAGGGAACTGATAAACTGCGCGGTGAAACCGGCCACGCAGAAGAAAGCAGACTCCTTATTCGGTCGCTTCTCTCTTTATTTTTTTTTTTGTTTCGTACAGAGCGCTGGCAGGATGAATCGTAAAACGCGCTGGACTATCCACCGGTTGCGACGAAGAGAAGAAAGAGACCAAAGCGGAACGGTTAACCTGTGCTCAGCAAAGATGAATGAACAACGTAATAAAAACTTGCCTGACGTTGCTACGCTCGATGTTTACCGTAATTCGGGCTTCACGTGCGAGCAGCCTCCCGCTGCATCCCGCTCACGATGTCTTAACGGAATACTTAGACCCTTTCTTCAGCGTCCAACATTTGTGACGTTAAGCGTGCGCGACGTTAAGACCATGCACCGGCGTGCGTTAAATGGCCACTTACAAAGTACCCGGAAAGCTAAGAACGAGAATGCATACGCAATTTACAAGTGGGTTTCGACACTGACAAGAAGTAACGAATTTCCAAAACACCGCAAATGACTTCGCAAATGTTGCCGCTGGCTCGACTGTAGTCTACCAAAGCTTACTGTTCAGTCCATGAACCGGCGTATGCAAAAGCTCGGCATATCGCTTTTCTGTAGCCCATGGAACAAATACAAACAAACACCCGCGACGACAACTCCATAAACTTGACCCACAAGAAGAAGCGTCATTTATCACTAAGAAATGAAATCATCGCGTGTGTAGACGGTACCAGAAGTAAGAAAAAAAAACGTAATTTGTTTTCTCTTTCATTGTCCTCTCAAAGCTGGTTTTGTAACGAGAATTTGCACCCCCTCCCTCTCCCGGACGTCCTAAAATGGTAGCTAGCGATAAACAAATGCTGCAAACGCACAGACAGGCGAGCAGCTGCTGCGCCCCACGTCATTCACGGTCGACGTGCGCGCTCAAACAATCAAGGCAGCGCTCGACGACGACGTCCACCCCAGCCGGCTGCAACTCGACAAGTTCCCGTTTCTCACGTTTCCGCCGCTCTCTCGGCAGCGGTTGAGCGTAGCCCGGGAGCGCAGCCGCCAAATGAAAGCAGACGACAATTACTGCGAGCGGCGGCCGTGCGCGCGCCGGAGCAGACGGGCGGTTGGAAATAAAAGAAAGCAGAACGATATCAGGAGCGAGGGAAAACGTCGCGTTGCGACCTAGAGGTCGTGCCGATTGTTTAGAGGACCACGCTTCTCGCACTGCGAGCGAATTACGAGAACTGCAAATGACTCCTCGAGGTGGCGTTTTCCCCCCTGACGCGCATGCAGCAGACGATATGTAATTGTGACCGCGGCGGACAGACGAAACGTGTGAAACTTGTTCGCGGCTACGTGTTGTATCACCCCTGACGCACGCTCAAAAAAAAAAAAAAAAAGGGAAAGAAAGAAAAAGACATCGAAACACGTCAAAGAACAAAGGGACGCAAATAAATGGTTTCGAGAGCTAATTTTCTAGAGCCAATCGTTTCTGATAGTGTAACCGATCCTGGATCCGTATTCTCCGGGGCGCCGGAAGTTGAATTCTGACGCCGTCTTCTATTATTGTCTCTGCATGCAGTTATCCGTGACATTTTTGAGCGCGCAGCGTAAGACAGCGTGAGAATAGAACCCTGCCGGGAAAGTTCCGGCGCCCCCGGAGAATACGGCCCTTACACTTCCCGAATCGCGCGCTCCCATGTAAGGTATCAGTCCTCCCTTAGCTTTCTGAGTAATGTCAGTTGCCCCACGTTGACCCACCTTTACGGCGATAGACATGCCGGTCATTGTCGTTTAATCCTCTGCATAGCAGCTATGCCAGTTTCATTTATGGGCATCTTGTAATGAGCGTTTCTTTGTGTACGAACTTTGTGATCTTGGAACTTACAAACGTTTCCCAAATGCGGAGAGTGCGGCAACAACGGTAATCCTATTAATTGAATGCAAAAAAATGAATATAAAATTTATGCAAAGAAAATATTTAAACAAAATGGGGAAAAAAAAGGTATCCGCGTAGTTATTTAGCACCTTAGTCACGAATGTCAGATAAAATTGTTGTCCCTTCATCGTTGGACGTATTTAATCGTTACAAGAGGTTTACGAAAGCGAAGCTCTACCGTTGTATTGAAATACACGTACGTCAGCGGGGCCAGCTTCCGGTCGACAGACCTGTGCAACGCGGAAGGTTGCTGAATGTGCCAGCGACACGCCGTCCTCGGTCGCCTCACCTTTCACCGGCCTGCCCTCGTGCACCGGCCGTTTCCATCTAGGTTAAGCAAGCCACAACGCCACCTAGGTGACAGCGCCTTTGTGCTGTTGTCAGAACTCGAGAAATCCCAACTTTGTGGATATTTTCAGGCAATCACAAGCATAGGGTGAATCAGAAGGAATGCAGTGCGTAGATATTGCAGGGATGGCGAACAAAGGCGACGGAATCGGCACAATAGGCCTTCTCGTCTGGAGTGTGTTGCAATCATTCGGTCGCCCGTGGGCCGCGAAGCTCCCCGGCTGGAGCGATCGAGCCCTTTCCCTCTCAGCGGCGTAAGAGCAAGGCCTTCCGGTCCCCGTCACGCCCGGCTTAAGACAGAGCGAGCCGAATTAAAGGGTCGAGGAAGCGCGTTCTGGCCGGCATCGCGTAGCGGCTCATCAAACAGCCGAGCCGCGGGGAAAGAAAACGTGTCAGCGCGCCGGAGAAGCGGCCGCTTGAGCGGCTCCGATCGTCGATAGGCTTCGCTTCTCGGAACGTATACTACCACGGCTTGCCCTGTGCACGACGCGTCGCCGTTTGTGGGACACGTCCACTGCAAGTGTGAGCGAAAGAGACAGGGCGTATCGATGTCAGCAGTTTGGTGTTGGGCACTGGCGGGAGGAGGCTGTTTGAATACGCTATGGGTCTTGCGTAAGGAACAGTCGACTGACGTGCCGCGTGTTCGCTACTTGGGCGTACGTTACGTGTTTGCTGCTTTGTGTGACGAGGTATGTGCGGTGGGGAAGACGAGTGGCTGTTATGCAACCAGTGATGTACGCAAGATTGAGATTTGGACGCAACATTTAGACGAAAAAAAAGAAAACACGTTGGGGAGAAAAAGAAAGTAAAAAATAAAAAAAAACTGTGGGTGATTCCTCTGTCATGGGAATCGGTAAAACACGAAAGTGAAATGTGCAGCGAAATCTGCAGCTGATCATGATGTGCGGGTCGGCGGCTGTCTCGTGGGTGTGCTTGGCGAGCGACGTCCTGCTGGCGGTTCGCTTCGTAAAGGTGTACTGGCGTCATTTCCGTCACGGATATGACGTTAGTGAAACCTTGGCGTATCCCGGCAGAACACTTTCGTGTTAATTAAAATATAAAACCCGAAACCGAACAACCCTAAGTGTAACGTACTCTTTAGTTCTAAAGTTTGCTTCCCCGCAAAAAGACCCTGTATGCAGGGATGCAACCTTTACAGACCACTTGCTTCGTTGTACTGGCGTCATTTCCGTGACGGATATGACGTCCCTCAAATGTTTGTGTATCCCGGAATAAAACACTTTCGTGTTAAAAGAAAAGGCACCTTCTACGTAACCGCCAAATTATTTCAGTCGCTTTGATTTTTTTGCGGTGACATTGGTCTACCCGGGAAAATAAGCTACGTTCCAACAAAGACAGTGCCTGACTGTCATTGTAGGAAACGTAGAAGGTGTGTCAGCTTAACACATGCGACACACACATAACTACAGGTAGTTTGTATTTTGCCCCCCTGCCTTTCTTGTGCCCTCTTTTTTTTCTGAACACTGTCTTTTCTTTTTCTAATGTGCGACTCTGAAAGCTTATGGTCCGCCCGTGCGACGTTTTGCCCCACAACTCTATCTCACCTTACCGCAGTCAAGCCTCTATTTAGAGTCACGTGGTACAGTAGAAATACAAACAAGACTCCGAATGTGACTACGCAGGAGCAGCCGCCATCGACTCTCGAAGGACAATGCACACTGAAACGCTACCCCGCGGTCATCAAAATGGTAAGCTCTTCTTCCAAGACAAGCGGGCATCATCATCCGCCGTCGAGATGGCCTCCTCTCAGATAGAAAAAAAAAGGGCGTCTTGTGAGCCCCGTTACTGAACTGGATCTCTTTGAAAAGACTAACTCACTGCGTAGTAGGGACTTTGGTGTCGCGGGCGTTAAAAGAAGGGCGAGAAGCTCGTCACCAATCCAGGTGCAATGATGACACTCTATGAAGCATCGTTTCTTATCTCGGCGGCGTTGCCCGAACGGACAGGAGAGCCCTCGGAGCGTCGCCATAGCAACGAGGTCGTCATCGCGCTGCCGCCCGCATCAGCGGAGCATAGTAGGGCTCTGGAAGCGGAGATGCCGGCGTGACTGAACCATACCGGCGGCATCGAAGCCCCTCCTCCCTCCTCTTTGCAACGGCGACCTGGACATCCTCTTTGCAACGGCGACCTGGACACTCGCGGTTCATTGAACGTCGTCCGCGGACCTCTGTTGTTCCCCTCCGCTGCTGCCGTGCTTGCCGTGTGTGCCTAAGAGAGCAGCGCTCTGACGATGTAGGGATAGTTTCATGCAGCCTGTTGCAAGGCTTGGCTTGTCGAATCTGGCGGTAAACGGCTTACCTTTACCTCGGAGTGCCTAATTAGGCTTCGTTATCGGACGAGCGAAGAAACCGAGCGGCGGTCCAATGCGTATAAAATTTCTTAACGCTCCGTTGAAGTGAAATCCGGTCAGTGGCCAGCATTATAGTACACACCTCCGTTAACATTTCTCCACCCTTCAGCGGTAGAATGAAGGGAGAACATTTATTTAGACTACGGGCATAACGTCCACTACGCGTACGCACTGCAAGCAGAAACACGGGCGCAAAACAAAATGGTTGCACACGACAGGACAATCTTGGAAATTTTTACTTCGCGTGCTGTCGTGAGTGGCGCAACGTTCGATAAGTTTAACCCCCATTAAACGCAATTCCGCAAGCTGCTTCAGCCGAACACTGTTTTCTGTCTCTTTCTCTTTTTCTCTCTTTCTTTCTCTTTCTCTCTTGTCAGGAAGGCGCATTACAATCGTGCGCAGGCGGATGTGTTAGCTTGCAAGCAGACATGCCGGAAATCTCTTCACATAGGCGGGAAATTTCAAAACGGTAACACTCAGCGGCCACAACACGTTCCCATGTACACTGCGGGGAGAGAGAGAGAGAGAGAGAGAGAGAGAGAGAGAGAGAGAGAGAGAGAGAGAGAGAGAGAGAGAGAGAGAGAGAGAGAGAGAGAGAGAGAGAGAGAGAGAGAGAGAGAGAGAGAGATATGCAGCACACCCCTACTAAATGCCCAGTGACCCTTACAAAACCGGAGCGTCATCTTCGCAACATGCTCCGAGCTGCAGTGAACTAGAGCGCGCGGCGCCGAGCGAGAGACGCCACCTTGGTCACTGCTCCGTTTTGCGCACCGCTAGGCACGAAACCGCGCGGTGGTCCACACGGTTCGCTGCGGGTGTCTAACGAAGCGGTGGTCCACGCGCTGTGTTGGCGCACATGCGCGCCTGTGTACAGCGTTACGCTGAACACGGTATCCCGCAGCCACCACGAGTCATCTTATTTCAACTCCCGCCCCGTTCCCCGTTCCCGCCACGACGTTTGAATGCGAATACCAAACCACCGCTTGTTTGTCGGCAGCGACTACGTTGCTTCCAAAGACGCCGTTCGTGTTTTCCAAGCATTAGGCGGGCAAGCTGTGCGCCACGGCTGATTTGAAACTTCCTTAAAAAAAAAAAAAAAAAACTGGAATTGGGGGTGGGGGAAACGAGAAAGAAATGTAGATAAAAATTTGATAGCGTGAAAAAAGGGCGAAGGGTTGCCTTCCGCTGGCGTTTGTACTGCATATGATTTGAAGCACATAACAGCGACTGCGGCTGGTCACGCCACGACAGCTCGGTATAAACTCACGTTGAAAACGTGCCGCTCAATGATTGACCTCCCCTTTTGCTTTCTTTGTTTTTCAGCTTATTCTTGTCCTTTGACCATTGCGGCGCACCTGGGCAACGCAACGCGTAGTGCTACGCAATGTTCGACAGCACGGCACGCTCGACATCAAGGTATTCAACGTTTATTTTTAGAATAATGCAGCGACCGCCGGAGTGCATGATGAGAGACGCTCGCTGCAGAAAGGCGGCGCCTATAGCCACGAGCTGCGAGAAAACGCGTGCAAAGAAAGAGATGGAGAAGGGGAAAGAGGATGCTGAAATAATAAACAAACATCACGATTTCCCGCCGAATAACAATAACAAACCACGGGGGGACCCCACGCGGCTGGCCCGGGCGATACGCAGGGGGAAGCGTCTCGAAGAACGCTTATGAATTATGCATAGGCCATCGATTCGCGAATCAACCGGCCAAACTCGCACACACGCGCTGTCTACCGCGGGGTGTCTTCTGCGAGTACGCAGGAAGGAAGGAAGGAAGGAAGGAAGAAAAGGGCGGAAGAGGAAGAAGGCCCCGCGCTTCCTCCCCCTCCCTCAACCGCATATCGGGGCTCTGGCCCGCCGCCTGAAGGCAGAGCATATACCACAGGGGGTGGGTATATACGCCCGATCTTCATGCAGACCGAAGAGGCCCCCGGGGTTCGGGGTAGCCCTTTTAAAGGAATGGAAAAGAGGTTGGAACTGCTCTTTTGGACGCCCCCTCTTCCCCATCTTCCTCCTCCCCCTCTCTCCATCCGAGGCATTTGAATCCACGGTGCGAAAGAAAATGCGGCGGCATATATGCGGATGGAAGAAGTTTCCCGGCTCTCCCCTTTTGCCAGCTTGGCTGCTGCCGCCGTTTCCGAGTCGCTGTCACCGTTTGCTGCGAGGGGGCGGCGCTCGTGTCTTCGTAATGTATGCCTTCGTGTATGACATACATGGGGAGTCAGTCCGTACACGTTTTGTTTTTGTAACGCGCTTCGGTGCTACGACGCCGTATATCGGAATACGCCTCGGGCAGGTGAAAGCAGAGGTTGAGTTTTTTTGCAACTGAAACATTCATCGCGGGTTTTTAACAAAAGCACGATCTCGTCCGATCCGGCCCTGGTCGATCTTTCGCATGACTTATCACTTTATTCTGTCAGGTTGTTGCAGAGGTGAAGAGAGGAGAAAGGAGGAGCGGGCCCACCGCCGGGGTTGGCTCAGAGACTCCCTACGAAACTCTTGTCTCAACTAGTACGTAGCCTAATTGGTCAGGAGGGAGCGAAAAGCCGCCAACTAGCCAACGTTCTCGCGCGGACGATTTTTTAACGACGGGCCACACGGAGCCGACGTCTACTCGTATACGTAGTCCAGCGCTGATTAGTGACGCCCACACCGGCGCACGCAGACTCCCGCAACCGCTTCTTCCGAGAGAGCTCGACAGGGATCCGAATAAATTTCGGAAGTGTAGGATCAACAGAAGAACAAACCGCCGGGTCTCGAGAAAGAGGGCGCCGAAGGAGGAGGAAGGGAGAACAGGCATCGCGTGCAGCGGGTATAATACCGAGAGGAAATATTAGCGTTCTCGCCGCGAGACCGTGCACGCACGGGCGGGAGAGAGACGAAGCAGCGGCAGGCAGACTCGGGAGCAGCATCGGTCCTGACATGTATACAACCCCTTCGCCCGGACGACGGTATTTGCGAGCGCACGGCGTAAACAGCGGCCGCCGCCAAAGGAGGGGGGGGCCCGAAATGAGCGCCGTCGGGAGATGCTGCTCAAGCAGTGCCTTTTCGCGGGCTCAGACACAAACACGATCGCTCGCGTCGGGCGGCGATATAGTATAGAGGTGGTTGTGGTTGGTGGTTGGTGGTGCTCCGCCGTTTGGCCCTCCGCCGCCGCCGCCGACCTAGCGTGCGTGCTCGCCCGCTGCTCGGCTGCTCACGCGAAGGGGCGTCACGCGATCGCAAACTCCCCTCCCGCGAGGTAGTGGAGACTGAAAAGACCCGAGGTCGCGCCGCCGGAGCGGAACCGGCACGTTAATACGCAAATGATAGGACGGCTCTCCGCTTTCCTCTTGGTTTGATATACTTTCCACTGCATTGTTACGACTTAAGTTTTATTTATTTTTCGTATACGTATAGTTGTCCCGCGGCAATGAAAAATAGCAGTTAGCGCGAGCGTTATAGCAGACTGCAAGCCTGACGGTGCGCTTGTTGTCAAGCGGTGCAGCACGCCCGCGTTATTTTCTTTTTTGGCGCGTGTGCGTCGCACAATGGGACTGGACAGCGCGCTGGGCTGTGTCCACAGGATGAATGAGTGGGACCTGCGCGGCAATGAGAAACGGCAGACCGACCCGATAATTAGCGCACTCTGCAGTGTTTATTTATTTATTTGAAGGAGCGGTGCTTGAGGATCGCCCCAGCTGTGTTTGCGGTGGCGTGCAAGAGCGTTGCTGATGGGGGCCATACTTTATGAAAGGGCAAAGCTTTTTCGTGCGCAAGCACAGCCTCGCCTCTACGCTCCACCGCTCCCGTCGAGAACTTCTCCCGGACGCAGCATGACGCCAGAACCTGTGTTTGTGATGTGTACTGTGTTCGGTGGCCCCCAGTGACTGTGGCAACGCTTCTTTTCCTCGCGGCGCCTAAACGTTTCTCTTTACCTATCTCCTTTTTTCTCTACCCTATCCTATTCATCCCCTTCTATATTCCCCACCCCCCGGACTGGGTTGTATGCCGGTGAGCCCCCAGCTGGGCTCAATAATATCCCCAGTCCATTTCTTTTCCTTTTCCATCAAACCACTACTACTACTACTACTACTACTAGGTGTGCTAACCACCGGAAATGTGTACGCTGAAGCCAGCAGCGGAACAAGCGTTGTGCGTCATTGTGCGTCGAGTTCACGAGAAAACGCCAGCAAAAGAAAAAAAAGAACAGACAAACGAATTGTGAATGCTCGAGAGCAGGGAAGCTGATAAAAAACACGCTGATGTGTTGTAAGCTCAGCTGTGCGCAGTAATGAACCGTACATGGGAACGCGTGCCGTATGGACGTCTGCACTGCTACATTACATAATCTTGCGATACTTCCGGTCTTGTTTTTAAAGCAGTAAACAAGTGCATGGCCCCGCGACTCGGGCCATACACCCCGATCCCAGTCTCCAATCGACTGCTAAAAGCGCGCGAGTATCCCGAGCAATTAAGAACACGCACTTCCGAACGCAGAAACAAACCAAATAGGAGTAAACGGACAAAGCCACGGGTTCCGCTCAGAAAGAATGCACTACGTGTGAGAGAGCGCGGGGCACACAAACGAACCCTTCCGCAGTCTCTCAGGCAGCTGTTTGCTATAGGAGAACTCTTTGGTGCGACCTCTCGGGCCCGATAATAACGGAACAGCCGCAGAAGGCCGAGCCGACCGACACATCCACATCGGTCTTTTGTGTTGAAACGCCTTCGCAATCAGTCACGAAGCCACTAGCAAAGCAAAGAAGAAACAATAAACCGGACTTCCCCGATCGCGCGCCTCGCGGGGTCCTCCAGCGTGCTCCGGTGGACAGGGAGGGGGCAGAGAGGGAACTGAAAACACAGAAAGACACACCAACACAGCGCGCAGGACGAGAGATGGCCCGAGAAGAAGGAGGAGGAGAGGCGGCCAGCCGGCCTTCGCGAAAAGGAGCCGAGAGAGGCGAAAATGGAGGCTCGACGCGTAGCAGGCAGCGGCCGCCAAGATACGGCGCCTGTCTCGGCGACGATCTGTGCGATTTTGATTACAGGGCGAGCCGGCGGAGCGACAATGGGAAGCAAAGACGGACGAGAGGGGAAGGTTTTGCGAAATGACGAAACCGCCGCGGCGGACGCACCACCGTCCCCGCATCCTCCTCCTCTTCCTCATCCTCTCGACCGCGGCATCCCTCCCCCTCTCTCCTCCGAGTGCGCATATAGAGCGGCGCGGGCGACTGACACTCGGAAGATGCATAACCGACTGATGTAGTAACGGCGAGCGGGGGCCAAATGGGGTTGCCTCAACACGTGCCACTGCCGCTGTCTTTTGCGTGCGGATTCTTTTCTTTACCAGTGGCGGCATTTGTTGCGCTTCTCCGATCCTCCGCGTCAGTGCGCGCCCTTCTTCTCTCACCAGCCCATTCACTTACTCATTTTTTCCCTCCGTATTACGTGACAGGAAACAGGAAGCGCTTCACAGCACGGCTGCTTTGAAGCGCGCGCTGGTCCGAAGCGCGGAAGAGTAACGGGGCCACGGATATAGCCGGCCTCGCATCGGTGAATGAGCACGAAAAGGTAAAGGGGTTAAGTTTCTTCAACGTTTTGCGCGCGCGCGGCTCATGTCACCGGCAGGCACGGTTCGTTCTCGCGGAGACTAATTGAGAGCGCTGAGTTTTGCAGCGAAGAAGTCGATCCTGACGGCGCCGCTGGAGCGGTAAGCCCGTAATTGGCGGTAGTGATGAATGGGGGTGAACATTTCCGAATCGCTGTTCTAGAAGTAACGATTTTACGCACGGAAGCAACGCCGTGACCTGCAAGGGACGCCATTTTCGAACGAACTGAGACTACTTCCTGCGCAAATCAGTGTTCGACGCATGCCCGGAAGTTTTTCTGCAGCTTCTCGACTCCGTTCGAAGCACTCGGCCGGAAGTGGAATCTGTGACGTCATGCTCAGAGCCAGCACTTCTCTAAGGGAGAAGGCGTCGATTGCTTTCTGACATAGTATATACTGCGTTCTACGTCGAGGGTAGACAAAAGAAATCTTGTCGTGCTAAAAATGGCACAAGCAAGAGAAGACATCAAATGAGAGGTTACTAAAAGCCTGCAGTGACAATTCCATCCTCATCGCCGCATCTGTTCACTTCATTCTTAAAAACCTGGAATATACTCTAAGTGCGAAAGGTAACACACACAAGCAGACGACATAACAAGGCGTAGGATAACTTGACAACGCACTCCTTAAGTTAAAGAACTTCCATGGTTAATCTATGTGTTGCAAGTGCAGGATTCTGAGGTTCGCGCTACTATTAAATATGTCTATTTTTTTTCGTTCTTTTTTTTTTTTTGCCTAGTTTATCAGAAAATGATTACGGATCGGTTAACATGTTTCTTGCACGGCTCTTATACTACGCATCCATTCACACCCCCTCCACTCTAGATTGTCTTCGTGCTTTCTTTTCTGGGGTTCACTCAAGACGAAGCAATTAGCAATTAAGCCGGTAATAGTAGATGAGGGGAGAAATGTTTCCGCCAGGCGGTTCCTGTCCAGTCGCACACGGGGCAAGGCACTGGCGCGGAGTGACCAGAGGCGCCCGCGCAGCGAGCCATTAGTTGCGGCCCCTGGGCGGCAAACTTTCCCGCACGGCTCGCAAAAGATGCCCGGCCGCTGGCTTTGAGAAACAACGTCGGGCTCCGGACACTGCCTGTCGGGCACAAAAGACGGCGACGGAAACCTGGTCGATATGCGCTCTGCAGGACGACACTAATTGCACTTCCCGAATCGTCGACGGGATGCCCCCATTTCCATAATGCCTTTCGTTGTCTTCCCTAGGCTGGCCTGCGCGCTTCTCCACAATGCTACTAAGTTTCACCCTCTACTGAAGATGCCACCAGCTCCACCCTCTCTCCTCTGCAGCGTTCGCAGCTTATTTCGTTCTCGTGTACGACGTCGTCGCATTGTCATCGTTACTGTTGTCTTTCCGCTCTCAGAACTTCTCACAACGATCGGATATAACACAGGCGACAGAGACGTTCGTTTGAGAAGCACTGACGCGACGCGCGGACCGACGTCCATACCTCAAAGGGCCATGAAGACTAACTACAAGTTGGGTTCATTAGAAAGGCTGCTTTGTCTTGATGACAACGTACTGGCACCAATTTTATATCAAACTTCAAAAGAGAAACAATGGAGATATTTGAGAAAACAGATAAAGCAGTGGCGATTCACCTGCCACTTTCTAGCGACGTCTCTGTGACGTCACATAATGTATCTGTGACGTCACAAAATGTGTCTGTGACGTCACAGAACGCCGACGTGCGGTGAACACACTGACAACTGTGTTTAGCGCCGGTCTCTCATACATCAACACTGACCGTATTACGTAATGTAGCGCTAAATTTGGAAGTTTTTCAATATTTGCTTATTTTTAGTTGAAAAAATCGTCTTTCGTGGCTGGAATGGAGCCGAACGAGTTACCAAAGGCTCTTTCAAGCTGAACACAGTTGTATCTTGTTTTCATGTGGCGAATAACGGCGGACGGGCAGCCCCGTTGGCGACCGAATTCGGCCGTGTAGTCAGCCGGCGAAGCAAACGGGCCCAATGCGCTCGGAGAACTCGAAAACAATTACCGATCTGCCCGCGGGTGTAGGGCGAGAGTCGCCCTGTTCGGAACAACGCTCGAAATAAGTATAAGCGTCGCGTCGCGCGGCGGCGAATTCTCGTCGATGGCTGTTCCGGCGACGGCGGCTGGACGGAGGCGGCAAGGCGCGCACCGATGGGTCGATGACGGAAAAGCTCGGGGCGATCAAAAACCGATAAAACTGGAGGCGAGCCCGTATACGTTATATAGTGTACGACAGGAAATTTCAGCCGACTTCTCCGGGCCGCGTGTGTATCGACGCGAGCCGGGGTTCTCTCCCTAAGGAGACTTGATGAGTTGTTCGTCGATCAAGAGTATTGGAAAAATCGCCGACAGCGCCGAAGATGGACGACTCGGTGAAGTAAGCGGAAGGAGCCCGTCACGCCACGCATGCACACGTAGAATCGCAGAGGAGAAGCAAAAGAATGGGAAGAAGCATGCGTTTGGAGCGGTTACAGATATTTTCCTCCTTATAACCAGCACTCATTCCGGGGCCATGAAGCCGGCGAATCTCAGCGAAGACTTATGCACGAAGCTTCCACTGTTGCCGTGCATGGCCCACATTTGTTGCCTTGTCTCCTTCCTTTTCTTTTTCTCTCTATTTTCTCGTCATCTCATTGTATTCACCTCATCTGGAGTAGCAAGCCCTACCGTTAGTGGGGCTGACCTGTTCAGCCTTCATTAAAGTTCTCTCTCTCTCTCTCTCTCTCTCTCTCTCAGGTTGCGCGGGCTCGTGCATATCTGGGGAGCACGCTTACACCAAAATCCTTAGGCACTTAAGTCTGCTTACGTGCTTTGAAGGCGGAGGCATAGTGATGCTCATCAAAAGCTTTTTTGCAGCTACATCGTGTTTCCCTCTCTTCGTTGAATTTCGTTACTTCGACTTTAAGCGCAAATTTGACACGCGACAGCTTCCCCAGGATCTCGTTGCTGGCGTTCACCTGCTATAATATATATATATATATATATATATATATATATATATATATATATATATATATATATATATATATATATATATATATATATCGAGAGAGAGAGAGGGAGGGAGGGAGGGAGGGAGGGAGGGAGGGAGGGAGGGGAAGCCCAACGAAGCGTTCCGGACAAACCTAGAGACGGCTTTCAAAAACGCACCGTGCGACCCAGAAGGCAATGCAAGGAAGAAAAACAAAGGAAAGACGAGAAGAAAACGGAGAGCTTGCTTTGGAGGCGCCATCAGAGGAAAGGCAGGAGAGGCGCAAAGCAAAAGGATGAATTCGGTTCAAAGAAGCGTGAACGAAAGAGACAGCAGTGAGGGAAATTAGGGGGTTCTAGAGTTACCGGTTCGAGCAGAGAATGGGCGGTGGAAGATGGAGAGGATCCCGGGGAAGAGGAGAGGAGATGAACTTTCGTCTCCCATCACCTTTTCTCGGGCTTCCGCGCGCGAGAAAAAAATAATAGAAACACAAGACAGGCAACGCGAGTGGACAAGAAAGCGACACAAAGGGAACGGGCACGAGCGGGGAAAAGAAAGTTTTAAGAGCAGAAGAAGAAAGGAAAGGAAGAAAGCATTTCTTGAAAGCACCGAAGCAAACGTCGGTGAAAACAGCGGACTCGAAGCGGCGGGGCCTGGTCGGAAAAGGCGAGGGTGGAAGAAGAGCGTAATGGAGGAAAAGAGGAGGAGGACGCCTCGAGTGAAGGCGAGCGTAGCCGGGCACGCGCAACTGACCAGAAGCGGTGGAGGGGGCAGAAGACGCCAGTGTATGAAAGGAGGCCGAAGAAGAAGAAGCAGCGCCAGAAGAGGAATCTCGGAAGGTGCTCCTCCGCCCAAAATGACGGCCGATGATGACGGGTTCGGGTGTTGGGTCTGGCCCTGCTCTGGCCACCGCCGCCTCTCTCGCGTTTCGCCTTCTCCGCTATGTTTTCCCTTCTTCTTTTATCCCGCCGATTCTCGCACTTTTCTTTTCTCCCTGTCTTGTTTTCTCTTTACTCCGGAGAGCTGTGTGTGTGTGTGTGTAGTGCGCACGCACGGGGACTGCTCTCGCGTCCCTCCTTCAGCGAGACGCCTGCGTTTTCAAAGAGCTGCTGCGCTCGACTCGGCCGCATGTCAAGGCGGGCTCCCGAAAACGCGCCAAAAAACAAGGACAGGGAACAGCGCGCACTCTTGGTCTTTGGTGAAGAACCGCGTGCGTGCAGCCGATGCCGGCCGGCTGGCGATGGCTCGCTGGTCCTTCTGATGGGTGAGTATACGCGCGTGCGATGGAGCTCTCGCTTTTTTCTTTTCATCTTTCCCGCGCGACCCATCTTCCCTTAGCTCACGAGAGAGGAGCGGTATTTACGGCTCCTTCGCTCGCACAGAAGACAGCCAGCACGCCAGTCTTGTTTTTGTGGCTTCACCTGGTTTCCCTTCCGTGGGAGGGTGTGGCCGGCGCACGCGCAGTTTACGCCGCACCGACCCATCTCGCCTGGTGGTTATCTCTACGGGCGCGACACGGGAAACAGGCACCCCGAGGAGCCTGGACCGCCGTGGAAGTTGCGTGCGGGTACGAGGAGGTCATTCTGTTTTTCCCCCTAATTTATCATTTTTAGGTCATTGTGTCCCTTTTTTTTTTTTTTTTTTGAGCCGCTGAGAATACGCAGGGCATGTTTTGTGTTGGTCACCAGCATATCGCTGTCGGGATCTTTTAAGAGTACAGGGCGGCGCGGAGTCCTTCGTTGCCCGGAGTAAACAATGGTCTATGGCGCGATGTGCTCGGTAAGTGAACGGGGCTCTGTCGTACGGTCACGCTAAATGTTACGTGACTTACAACGCGCCGATCAGTAGTCATAGTTTCGTTACGTTGATTAATGTACAAACGTGTCGGCTTCGCTACTTATGTTTAAGGGTACAATCTTGCCAATATGCAGCCTGAAAGATAGTAATGATTAGAAGCCACATTAGGTGCGCTAGATTGTTCATATAAGTAGTAATAAAGATATAGGTCAATTAGAAAGAAAAAAAAAAGACTAAGGACAAAGCTTCAGCGAAAACCGCTTTTCTTTCTTTTTACGCTTTTGCGCCTGCCTGACGTGACCGTTTTTACATGAAGCAGTGCTTTTTGTACCGTGAAAACTTGTGAAGGATATGCACGAAAAGACTACGAAGACGCCTGAACCCGAACAGAAAAATGATTTCGTTCTCTGCCGCACGCCGCTCCAAATCACGCCGGTGCAGGTTAGGTTACACTAAGTACAGGAATTTAAACTGTTGTCTCCAACCCAACCCTGTTCCTTTTTAAAAAACCTTGGAATTTATTTCACGGGCCGAAGGAAATGGCTACGACGCTTACGGTATACACTGACAAGGTTGCCAGATGTGGCTAGTTTACGCCGAACTGGCTACTTTTAACAGGCCGCGGCGACAAAAAAAAAAAAAAAAGAAAGAAAAAGCGCTGGCTACTTGGCTAGTTATTGGCTATTGTTCTGGCAATGAAGCTCCTTGTTGCAGAAGCAGAAAGGGCAGTTTCAGCCATCGCTCTCACAAAAAGTGACTTGCGGAATAGAATGACCCACGACCTACTCCTCGCGACGATCCTCAGAATCAAGTTTTGACTGCGGCTGAAAGGAGTCATAAGCTCTACATCTCCGGTGCCGCGGGAAATGCTGGAGAAAGTCAACTCGAGTATGTACACCTGAGTTATCTGGTCTAGTCGACTCAGATGGCTAATGTGATTGACAAAAGTGGAGATTGTGTTTTTTAGTGTTTTTGTGGTGTGACAAAAGTCAAGCTGATGTGTTTGATTGATTTTTTTTTTTTTTTTGGCGATGCGCAAACAAGTTTATATTACACTTAGCTACTTTTCTGGCTCCGGAATAAATCGACCTCGACCAGTTGGCTCCTTTTCTGGCTACTTCGGTCAATTTTCTGGCTCATTTTTTCTTCGAGGATCTGGCAACCCTGTACACATATGAGTATACACAGATATACGCACGGTATACACAGATCTAAACCAAACCGGCGTCAGGAAGTGTGCTTGTAAATACTTCCGTAAACCGCCGGTGGTGGCGCAACCTATTCCGGGTCTCATGGTAATACGCTGGGCCTCGCGCCCACCAAGCAGTTGCAAAAGCCACATCATCCGGGGAAGCTATACGTCTTTTTTCGTGCAGCTGCCTCCGTCATGGCCGCCACTCTACATACGACCACGTCGGCGTCGTTGAACTGAGTCGTCGCGGTGAAACGCGTGTTTACAAAGGTTCGTTGTAGCCGCATCAGGGCGCCTCAGCGGGCGGGTTCTCCTCCCCCTCCTCCGTGCTGCGAAGTGTTTTACATCATATAGCTCCACGCAACAGGCTTCCTCAAACCTTTCAGCCTTCCGCTGCCTTCACCTACGCCACCGCAACTGTGAAACGACTTTGCGAGAACGCCCCCTACTACAGGATGCCTCGAAGTTGTCTTTAAGAAAACGAGGCCACGGCTTCCCCTGCTTCAGTCGATTTCTCTGGTCAGGCGACTTTATAAAATATCACGCTACAATTTTTTCTCTGCAATTCCGCCTAGCTGCCACTTCTCCCTCCTTGATGGAAGCTTTAAGGCCTCAGCTTAGGTCGGTGGTGATCGCTAAACGTTCTACGCCGCCTCAGAGGGAAGAGATACTGCGCCGGACTGGAATGCGCGTCAATTCAGCGGCAAGTCGTCGTGGCACCCAATGCGCCGTCTGTCCCTGCCGCCACTCGCCGGCAACCATTTCGCCCGCCTTAACTTACGGCACTGCTCCCGGAGATGCGAAATAGAAAAGTGCCAAAGAGCTCAGACGAGAACCAACGATTCGGTTGTAGCAAGAAGGAGGGAGATACTGCAGTCAGGTTCCGAAGATGCTTTGTTTGCCGTTTTTTCGTTTACAAGCTTCCCTGTGAAAATCTCACCCCCCCTCCCCATTCTTCTTCTATTTTATTCTTCTATTTTGCTTCCGATCATTTCTTGGTGTCACATTTATCGACGGTCGCGCGGGAGAGCTTGTACGATTCCTATGACGCTTTAACAGAGGGTTTTTCGAAAGCTTATCATGACCTCATGCTCGATGTGACAGTTTCAGTCCTTGTTGACCTTACTCTTTGCCTCCTTGAGGTCGATCGAAACTGGAGCTTGCTGCACCACGTCGCGATGTCCCTTCCTACCAAAGTAATTTCACGCCCGGGAAATACCCTGTACGTGCTATAGATACACGAAAACACACACAAAGCAAAAAAAAAAAAATGATACGATTGGCGGAAGGTCCACCTCCTCTACAATGCTGCGCTTTCGCGTAGCAGGCCACATATCAGGCCGCGAATTATGCTGCATATTATGACACATTACCCTCATCGTTCCTCACGTGGCGTCTGCTCACGTATCAGGCCGCATATCAAGCCACATGCCACGCTCATCGTCACTCACATTCAGTGGCGGTCCCAAGGGGGGGGCGAAGGGGGCGGTCGCCCCCCCCCCCCTCAAAGAGGTCCTCAGTTTCTCATTTTTAGTTTTTTTAAGCATTCCACTTGCGCGAAGTTAAATCCCAGCAGGTTGCACCGCATACGCGCACACGCCTCCATGGTTATCACCACCTCCGCAGAATTGGCGCAAGGAGGGGAGCGATTCTTAATTCGCCTGCCCCCCCCCCCCCCCCCCCCAAAAAAAAAAAAAAAAAAAATCGCCCCCCCCAAAACCGATCTCTGGGACCGCTACTGCTCACATTGTGTCTTCTCACAGATCAGGCCACATATGGCGCCACATATTATGCCACATATCAGGCCCAAATATCATGCTCGTCGCCCCTCGCGTGACGTCTTCTTAACGTCCGTTCAGGGCACGCGTGGTTCTCTGCATACACGCACGTCAACATGTCAGAGACACCTGCTTGTAAATCGAGGCCTCCTGTGACGTAGTCCCGAGATAGAGCACCTTCTAGGCTTATGCTCATGTCGCTGGAAAGTTAAACGCAATATGTTTTTTTTTTTGAAACGGAGCAAATATTTTTGCGCTTAATGATGAACTTATTTTTATTTATCTTTTAAGACGGCATCGATTCTTTTGAGTAAACCTATGTTGCCATGTATGTGTGTTCGTATGTACAACCACGATCAAAAGTTTATGGACCAGGGACATGGCAATTTTAGGTTATTTCTGTTCCTATAGCAGCCCAACAAACTGTCGAATGCATGCGAGATGTCGTATAAGTACTGAACTAATGAAAACTACCGCACATAACACTCCGGGCTGCCCTGCGGCAGAGAAATAACACAAAATTGCTGCTTTCATGGTCCGTAAACTTCTGCTCTTGGTTGTACGTACGTGACCCACTCGCCAGCACCGACAGGGTCAATCCAGCAAGCGAAATGTGCCATGTAGAGTTGAAGGACATGTCACAAGAGAGGACGAGAAGCACCTGCACTTTGTGGTCCCCTCCATCTTCACCTATACCACAAAGTTCTTTCTGCGGTCCCATCTCCCGAAGTCTGCCTAATACAAATCTAGTGGGACGGGTGGATGTGGGGGAAGGGGGAAGCACTGCGAGCTCACAACACTGAGGGCCATTTGCCATATCCTGACCATGCACCAAGGGGCCTTCCTTCTACTCCTCTTCATCACCCGCCCCTCGAGTAGTTCCCTCTGGATCCACTACTGACCCTAAAGTACTCGTGAGTGTTATCGCAGCGATAGCGACTTCATCCCCTCCAAATAGTGCATCCATTCGGTCGGCTTTTCTCCGCCAAAAAGCCGATCGGACAAGTACCGTTAACCCTCGCACAAGTACCGTTACCTCAGTTGTCGTGCTCAGCGTCGTGGGCGAAAGCTACCGCCGCAACTCGACCAACTCGTCAGTATCAGACCAAGACGAGGAAGTACCCAATCATCCGGCAGCGTGGCAGCAGCAGCAGCATCAACGGGGAACAAACAACGCGGCAGCACCCAAGAAGAGGCGCTTCCCCACGCAAGATACGCGCCTCCTCTCGTCGCTCGTCTCACCACCGTCGGCGGCGCAGCGTCAGGACCCTTCTCCGTCGCGTCTTCGCCAGGTGGGAGATTATCCGACAAACAGGTTTTCTTTTCCGACTCGCTTCACACTGCGCGGAGTGTGCGAGCTATTACGGAGGGGGGCGCTGTAAAGAAAGGGGTGCAACTTCTCCAAGGCCGACCCTGGCGGCGAGGAGGGCGCAGAGGGACGCGGCGCGGCCGCCTTTTGCGGTTCGCGCTGCCGCCGCGACCGCCCAGAAAAGGATGATGCCACTCGATGCCCGTCGAGAGGGAAGCGGAGAAGTAACAGGTAGCAACGAGCGAGCGGGTG
>NW_027526422.1:61608579-61626079 GCF_048455015.1 Haemaphysalis longicornis
CCGTCGTTTTAATCCCGAAAAGAAAATCATTGGGCCGCGGCCGTTGTCCGTCCGCAAGACCGACAAACTCGATCTCTTCAGTTCTTGTCTGCACAAGTTGATTGCTAAGCTGTATTCTTGCGTCTCTCTCTCTCTCTCTCTCTCTCTCTCTCTCTCTCTCTCTCTCTCTCTCTCTCTCTCCTCTCTCTCTCTCTCTCTCTCTCTCTGTGTGTGTGTGTGTGTGTGTGTGTGTGTGTGTGTGTGTGTGTGTGTGTGTGTGTGTGTGTGTGTGTGTGTGTGTGTGTGTGCATAACAGCATTTTAGCACGCACGCCAAAAGGCTCGTCGGAGTTGCCACAAACAGAACACACAGAAGTGTCCAAAAATCTTCCACGTGTAGCAATCAACTTGTCTGCACAAGTTGATTGCTAAGCTGTATTCTTGCGTCTCTCTCTCTCTCTCTCTCTCTCTCTCTCTCTCTCTCTCTCTCTCTCTCTCTCTCTCTCTCTCTCTCTGTGTGTGTGTGTGTGTGTGTGTGTGTGTGTGTGTGTGTGTGTGTGTGTGTGTGTGTGTGTGTGTGTGTGTGTGTGTGTGTGTGTGTGTGTGTGTGTGTGTGTGTGTGTGTGCATAACAGCATTTTAGCACGCACGCCAAAAGGCTCGTCGGAGTTGCCCACAAACAGAACACACAGAAGTGTCCAAAAATCTTCCACGTGTAGGATAGCAAATTAGGCCATAGTCTGGCTAGCACTACTGCCTTTCGTCACCCTTTTAAGGTGAAAGCTTTGTAAGAGGGACCGATGGCGTCCTGTCAAAAAACTAATGCGTTGCCCCATAGACCGGTTGGTCGACCGTAAAGCTCTGATAAGATCTCTGGAACAACGGCGCATGCGTGAAACCGGGCAAAACGGTTTCAAAACGGGTCAAAACGGTTACTTTGAAATCGCGAATAAGGAACGCTTCTAGTACAAGACAATACACGCACCGATGATGAAGAAGGAGTACAATAGTACACCTTTATCTTATAAGCAACGTGTCCGGCATACGTTTAGATCGTTCGTAGATGCGTTTACTTAGTGCGCGAAAAATCGTCACGTGGGTTCGTTCTTCGTTTCCGATTTCGGTCTTTGAAGGTTTGCCGATCGATTGGACGCACTTTCCTTGGTTTGGACGAAGCTGTCGCACTTCTCTCACTTTTTTAGGAAGCGATGTCAAAGTATTTTTCTTCCTTCCACAGTATATCCTCCTTTGAGCGTCAATTATTCCTTGCGCCGCACGCCTCACAGCTGTATGCATCCATCCAACAACCCTCCAAACAATATATGTTGTTTCCGAAACGTACACGGCTCCGCGATGCTGCGTCCAGAACTAAAAGCGAAGGTGCGCGAATTCTCCAGAAACGCCACAAGGAAACGCCACGGCTTGTGCGACCACCGATTCTATGTTCGATGTTTTTATTTAAGCATTAAAGCTATAATAAAAGCGGAGAAGCCAGGAATATGGGAGCTTATGGTTGTTTTACTGTAACAGCCGTCACCAGAAGTGCTGATATTATAAGACTTGCACCGTAAAATGACGGCTGAAAATACACCGCGATTAAGCAGCAACTTCTGCTGTTGATTGGTGAAAAAGAAACCACTCAGTAACGCTGTGTACCCACCGCCTCTTCAAAAAAAAAAAAGTGGAGAAAAAGGGTGAGTGCGAAAGAATAAAGTACGTGCGACGTCTCCGTATTTAATAAAGAGTTTGACGAGGTTCTTATTCCCACGAAAGCAGATATATACGAACAGAGCACGGAAACTGCCGCTTACAATAACGGCCAGGTACGAAAGTCGCCTCCACTCATGCAACCACCGTACAGACAGAGAGAGAGAGAGAGAGAGAGAGAGAGAGAGAGAGAGAGAGAGAGAGAGAGAGAGAGAGAGAGAGAGAGAGAGAGAGAGAGAGAGAGAGAGAGAAATCTTTAATGAGTCTGACGATGTCAGCCGAGATAAGACGCCTGGCTTGCTACGCCAGAGGAATGCGGTGACAATGATAATTATAATGATGAGAGGAAAACACATGATTTGAACTATTTACAAAGTCTGATCAAGGCTTGTGGCTTTCAGATTAGGTCAATAAAGCTTTTGCAGCACGACATGCACGTTTGGACGAATCCCAGGGACCTAATACGTCCCTCAGTTCTAGCCCTACTGAGAGCGGCCGGAGCAGAGACACTGCAAGACGCACTCTTTGCGTACTAAATCGCGCACAGCCACATATTAGGTGTTCCACATCTTCACGCACATCACAACACTGTAGGCACAGTGGCGAGGTGGACTGGTTCATTTTGTAACAGTAGTATCGCGTGTAGGCGACGTTCAACCACATACGGCGCGGTACTGCTTCATCATGCTTGGATATTCCAGGTGCCATGCATGCTAAAATTACAATTCGGGTCGATAGAGTAGAGGACGCGTAATGACGAGATGCGTCTGCCCAAATTGATCGCGGCACGCTCCATGCCGCACTGGATGCAAGTGCTGAAGCATCTTTCCTAGAAAATGGTACCGGTACTTGTGGTCCTCGTTGTTATGCGCTATGGATGCTGTATATGAATAGCAGAAGCAAGCGACGGTGAATTCAAAACAAACAATAACAACAACAACAGGAACAGCTGCAAAACAGCCTCGTCATAACGAAGCCTTCGTTACAGAAAACTGACTTCGTTATATAAACGATACTTTGTTGAAAGCGGGGACTTTCAATCCACCGCAGAGGGTACCGTGAAATCACTTCGCATAAAGCGATTTCGTTATAACTATAGTTCATCTCACTAGCTAGCTGCAGCACTGTGGAGGCTACATTGTTATCAATAGTGCGCCCACTGAGGGCGCCTAATCCGCCGTGAAGGGGGTCCTGAAACGACACTCCCTTCTCCCCTCTCGGAAAGTGGCACCGCACGGCCGGCGCCTTTTGTCGCTTCCTTCGCGGTGAGTTAGGCGCCCTGAGGCTGAGGGGGACAACAATGTAGCCTCCACAGTGGTGCAGCTATCTTCTGAGATGAACTATAGTGTCACTAGACAAGGTTACAGAGTCTCGGCACTCTTTCCTCCTATTGTTCCGTGCCGCCGCCGTGATCATTGGTCAGTTCGCATCATGTGACACTTGTTTACACTGCGACGGTTCATGGGCGCCGCCATTTTGTTGTTTATGCGTTTTCTGCCGGTCAACTGTGGTAGCCTCAGCTTCTCCTCGCTGCTCCTCGGCTGCGCGCGACTGGCGTCGTTCCGAACGCGAATTAAACAGAACGCGCTTCGCAGCATTTCAGCTTCAGAGTGGGTCCGAAGATTCCGTGTTGCTGCGTCTTCGGCAGTGTTGTTTACAAATGACCTCGTCAAGTTAGCGGTGAGGCCGCAGAAGCGGCATTCTGGCAACACTGATACGCAACAAAATGGCCGCCGTTGCTCACTTGCGCACCTCAACCTCAGTGACGGTACTCTGAATCTTATCTAGTGACACTAGTTATAACGATGGTTTACTGCAGCCTCGGCTCCGTCACGGCCTAGTCCGTGAAAGTAAATACTACACTCCGCTGAAAGAAACGCGCAATATCTGTGAGAGCGCGCGTCGCCGAAGGGGTGTTTGCGTTCGAAGCAATACGCCGGCGAGTGCGAACAACGAGCGAGCGTGGGTAAGGTGCGAGACGAAGGGGGTCTCCAGAACAATCGCCGCCCAGGCAGCGAGTGAACGCTCGCCCCTCCGAGTGGTGGTCTCGAGCGTCACGCGTCCGTCAATCAACCCGCGGGAACGCGCTCCTCTTTCCCGCGTGCGCGGATGTTCGTGCGTGTGTGTGCGCGCTCGTTGTTGGAGCTGCAGCGTGGTGGCGAAACGACGAAAAGAAGTACGGTGTGTGCGATGTAGTGGAGGGAGCAGCAGCAGCTAGCTCCGAGAGCGGTCTGCTAATTATGGGGTCGCGACGCGTCAGTCTGGGCCGTGTTTTCACACTGCCTGGCGAAGTTTCGCAGCAGCAAAGGGTATATATACGCGGGGCTGGCGTGTACGGCACGGCGGCTGCAGTGGTGGCAGCATATGTATGTATAGTACACAGTGTGCTTATATCTGGATCTTCTTGCAACTGGTAGGATAGCTCTAGCCATTTCTGTTGAAAACAATAGGAACGTCGGGATTTCTCTGTTTTCGTTTCTACACACACGCATGGGGTTTTGTTGAAAGGGGGATCCAGAAATCCTGCTTGGCAATCTTTTTCGCGGAAGTGTATACCGCATGCAGTTTATTATACTCGTCAGGATTGCGCGTAAGCGGTGCTGCGAATATTTTGAGCAGCTACGGATTAAAACGCGTCCGTGAGAAGTCTGAGCTGCCGCGTTCCACCATCCGAGTAGATCTGTCATATAATTACGGCGCATGTCCGCCTATATCAACGAAAAGGACAAAGTGAACTCTAAAACATTATACCGACCTGGCTCCCGAAGGCCAACTATACTGCGTACCAAGTTGTGTATCTTCAAATCTTTTACTGGAAAGTTCGTATGTCTCGGGCGACTGCCGTAAAACGACATTCGACAGCGCAGCAGAGGTGAATCTAAAACTTACTCAGCGGCGAGGACCATTGGGTGCTTCTTCGAGAAGTCTGGCAGAGCGTCTTCATGAAGGTATTTTGCACAGAACAAATTTTTTACCTTGAATGCTAGATCGCACTCTTAAGACTACCCCGTGGGTCAGCTTCCCCACACCGCGCTCGATTGCAATCCATGCAACCAGTAATGAGATTTCGGCTGATGACGATCTCCAGCAGGCGGTTTGACTCATAAGTTCGGTCTGCATGTGCGGTGTCATGGCTTTATCATGGTGTTGTATGCACGCGCGATGCTGCCAGTCGCCTCACTTGTCGGCGACATGCTCCTCGCGTCCATTGTGGCGAAGCTGAACCACGGGACTGGAAAGATAATTTCGCACGTAATCAATGGTCGAAAGTAGCTGTCCGAGAGCGTTACGCCTTATGGCACCAACCCCTGTAGAGGCCTGTCGTACCATCTCTAAAACGTGAATGCCAGCAGATTAATCGATCACTTTCGTGCGATCAGTCGCGAAAGTAATGTGTCCTTAAACGCTTGACACGGGGGACACGGTACAAGATGAGAGAGGGGACACAAGAGGATGTATCACGTCCGTCATCTTCCTCCGTGTTGCGCTGTGAAGATCGCTCCGTGCAACACCACCACCTGGCCGAAACTATCCCACGCCTCATCAAGACTGCCTCCACCCCAGGCTTCTACGAAAACCGCCGGTAGCGGCGACAAAGCGCCTGCGCACAACCACCATGGGCGACGGGGACGGGGCCCCCCGAGCGCATCGCAGCCGCCGTCGTAGTTGCTCCGAAGCCCCAGGCCAGATTACCGCCGCACACAGAGCGCGGCCGTCGAACGGGCTCCGCGGGCAGGCAGCGAAGGCGAGAAGCAGGCCATCATGCAAGCGGCGGAGGCACGCACGGCTACTACGAGCCGCCTGGTTGCGTCGGGGCAGCGCGCATACTCCACGCACGGGCCACCAAACGCTGCGCCGGGATCCTCGGTCTTTCTCTTCCACCTGACCCCCCAGCCGCCCCGGGAGCTGCTGCTGCATATAAGCTCCCGCGAGCTCCGTCATTCGTCTTCATTCTGCGCTCCTCTGACACCGGCCGCCCGCGGCTCTTTTCGGGACCGATCTCGTCGTCTCGTCGTCCTCCCCCCTCGCGCAGGATCGGATTGGATTCCTATACCGCAACGCAGGAGCCAAAGGTTCCCTAACCTCAGCGGACGAACCGCTTCGATCTCGCGAGCGACGGTTCCACTGGGCGTGCCGACGCTTCGAGGCTTTGTCGATCTTCGGGGTACCAAATGTGATAAAGAGGTGTGCGCGAGCTGGCTGCCGCGAAAGGCGAAGCGACTGGCTTTTGTCGGCTCTGTTTGGCTTTGCCTGGTTTTTCAGTAACAGTAGAGCCGTCGATAGTGGGTCGATGCGATCGGAGAGTACATAAACACGGAGTCTATTGTGCCGACTGCGATGTACGGGTCTGGCGCTTGCCGGTAGTGCTGCGGTGATTCGTCTCGCAGGCGGCCAGCGGCAAGAAGCAAATATGGACACGGGAGCAAGACGGACACGGCAGCTCGGATCGCCATGCCGTTCAAACTGCCGGAACTCCCGGCAGCCGTTACAAATGGATTCACAAGTAGACCAGCTAACCCAGCGTACAGATTGTGTTGTTCTGCTAGCGATACCTGCACGCACACGAATCAACTAACTGAAAAAATGAAGCCTTAACGCGTCAATTCTGCAATTTTCCGCCCGTGGAAGCAAGATAATCCTGTCTGCTGGATTGCGAAGCGCGATCGCCGCGCTTCTTTTTTATGCATTAGCCATGCGACTGCTTTGATTCTTCTTTACGTAACGTAATAGTGACTTGCGCGTTTCCATGTTCATATTTTCTTTAGAATTGGAGCCTCCGATTGGTGCGTAAAACTGCCAGACAGAGATTCCCAGGCTTAATACAGGGCACGATGCATACTCAGATAACGGCGACACTTGCCAATAAACCAACTTGTACCAAGATCACTGAATTTTTCAAATGTTGGGAACATTGAAACATTAAATTAAGAACGTGTACAAGAATGTAAGGTGCTTCTATACGCGAGTCTAGGTCCAGGCAGTGTAACAGTATACCGGAAGCACGCCGGACACGTCCGGGACGTAGATGGATGACACGTTATAGACCTACTTAACAGCGTGACGTCTTAACAGTAGTGTGGCGCTGCAGTCAAAGTAACAAAAACGTACCCGAAAAACGAAACGCGCATGCCGTGACAAAAACAACGCATAACAAAATAAGGGCATCTTTCAGCTGCGGCGCCTCCACAGCAGCAGAGGCATACCGGTGTCGAAGGACCGTGTACAGTTTCGCCTGTCTATGCGTTCGTCATGCAGACGGAAATTATAAATCCCGCTCCGTGCACGCCACTCCACATGCCAGCAAGAGGAGAGGAGGGGGGGGAGGGGGGGAGTGATTGTCGCCAGTTCCAAATGGCTTCAATCCTTCTGGAACAAAGCTCATGTAACATCGTCAGAATGTCGTAGCCGTGTTCATACGAGATCATTAAACGGCCCATTGAGCGAAAAAGCCCGCATCAGTGTCTGTAACAGCGAAAAGGGGCTCCTTGCTAAGTGTTCCGTAGCACGAGGCGTTCCACGGCGCGAGCTTAAATTCGGCATTGCCGAGAATTGACCGTCCACGTCACTATAGTTTTCCGACGAAAGGAGAGGAGAAAGAACGCAGCCAAACAAGCGAACGGTAAGCCACCCCTACTTCTTGTCGTTACTCTTTCCCCCAGTTGCATTAAATTCACCATCGTCATCAAATCTCCTCTTACACGGGCTGCGAGCAGTGGGGCGGTCTGGGGGAGTCAGATCGCAGCCATTCGAAAGTTTTCAGGCGCACCGCAAAGCAAAAGCGCCTCAAGCGGCAAGATATCCCCACCTCACTTACCACTGCCCTAAATTCACGCGATAAGAAAATTACGGCCCCGTCTCATACCCCAGTATCTCTGTCGACTAATCTCTCGACGATCATACTCTACTCGCTGTAACTTAATTCCCACTAAAAAGTTCTCACACATCCAACGTGCACGCTTTTTTGAGCACTTGATCTACACATCGCCGATGGGCTACAATGCACCCATCTTAAAGGCACCCTGCAACACTTTTTTCAACTTTTTTTGAAATCTTAAATGCTTGCAGAACGTAACCACCCAACACACTCGGTACATAGATTAGGGGGTCGTAGAGTACTTCAGCCAAAAATTACTGCTCTATGCCCATCAGATAACTTGTAAACTCGCTCAAAATATTTTTTTCTCTTTCCCGGTCTTGACGTTCTTCGACGGCTCAAATTACGCCACTAAGGCCATGTAGCGGCTGTTGGCCGGTTTTCATTCAGTTGCAGCAATGAACGCTTTTCGACAGCAACTTTATAATTAAAGCCACGAAAACGAAGCAGCAACGGAAGGCATATCTGGTGCGACGAGCGAATCACGGAGTGCCGCTCCGTGCTGGTAGTAACTGTAGCTTTCGCAGTGCTTGCAGACGCGAAGGAAAGAGTGAAAGCGCTTATCAAAAGTGTTGCAGGCTCCCTTTAAAGCCGATAACTAAGCCCCTAACAAATTAAGCGCCCCTCTACCCTCTCACCCGCATGTGGATGAGGGCCTTACAACAACCCTCTTCCACTCACCCCGTATTGTTCTTTATATAGCTCTCACTGATACCCGCCATGATGCAAAACATTTACAACTAACCTCACCGGCCGACAATCCAACTCCATTGGGAAGACATACCGCGACAAGTAGCAACACCGAATGTCCGTTCCCGTCTACACGTGCTACGGGCATCCCGTGCAGGAACACAAGTAACACGCACACCAGCTCGAAGTACCATTTGAAGAGACTCCACAAACGCGGTGGTGCCCCCTGACGTAATCACGAAGAAGAGGAAGGAAATGCGCCGGCGGCAGTTCGGAGGCATTCTGCTGTGTTCATACATTCGCACCTGGGGATGCGGCAAAGGCAGGAACGGTGGGCGAGGGGTTGTTACCGCATCCCGGGAGCCGCCGCGGCGATTGCCGGGCCGTTCCAAATGAATCGGTTCGACCCCGGCGCACCAGCATTCAGCTGTAATCACACGACATTCGGCAGCGCCCCCTCTCGACAGATCGCATGCACGAGAGGCCGCTGAAGGGGGGCCCCGAAAAGAAGGCGCCAATATCCCCGTGTGCCGATCGAGCCGGATAGGTACAGCCGGCCGGGCGATGTTCCGTGCGGGCACATCATTTATATGCATTAAGAAAAGCAAATCATTAGGAACAAGAAAGCGAACTCCGGCAGAAGGGAGAGTGAGGTTGGATGGGAGTGGCGCTCCGGGGAGAAGAACGAGGGGCAACACCTGAAAACGTCATCGGTGCCCGCGTGCACCTCTTCCTCTCTCGGCTGAAATCGATATCCGGGCCAACCGAAGCATTCAATTAGTGCCGTAGCCGAGCAGAAAATAGGCACGCGCTCCTGAAGCACCCGCGGCTCGGGGAAAACGCTGGTCCCCGGCACGCCAAGCCAGGGCTCGAACCGTGGAGCGGACAATTTGTCTCTGCCAGAGGACGGCCGTGCTGTACAAAGGTTTGCTTGTATTCTCCGCCTGCGGCGGCGGTTTCGCTTGTTCCCTCGATCGCGTGCGTCGACATGGAGAATTTTTGTTCGGCGGCCCGCATGAATACGCACTTGTTTTCTAGACCTTTTCCAGGGGGCAAAACCTGACAGATGGGAAGGATCGTCGGTACGGAGGTGGCCCGACATATATCTGGCCAAAATTTGGTGGGTCCTATTTGGTGGGACAGGAAAACAGCCACATGGATTAGGGAACAAAGGTGGAGGACATTCCCGTTCAAATTGAGCGAAGGAAATGGGCATGGGCTGGTCACGTGATGCGAATGAGGGACAACAGGTGGACCATCCGTTTGACAGACTGGCTCCCAGTAGACCGCAAACGCACTAGGGGTCGGCCGAGAACTCGCTGGTGAGATGAGATGCGAAAATTTTGGGGAAAAACATGGACTCAGCTGGCACTCGATAGGCGTGGCTGGAAATCTTTGGGAGAGGCTTTCGTCCTGCAGTGGACACAGACACGCTCATGATGATGATGATGGCGATTATAATAAATGATGATGATGATGATGATGACAAAGCAGATCTGCTCATTCGTATAACTAACACGCGTAGCGCTATGTCGTCACAGATGAATCCAGCTTACGAAAACGAAACACTGGAGTACCTCGGAGTTATCGGGCATACCACTATCAGCCACGAAATTTCACCGCATTCCTGGGAGGGGCTGTCGAAGTTTACTACAATAAGTCTGTTTAGTGGGCAGGTATAAATTTTTTTTTTGTAGACGCATAAAAACCAAGAGGCCTCTAGGTAAAGTACCAATCAAGATATACACGTAGATTTATGAAAGGTGCTAACATAGTTGCAGAAATTACACATGCACTGCGAGTCTTCGAAGATCAGATATCACTTTCATTCTCGACGTTACCCCCGTTCCGTAAACTTAAGCGGTCGATAGTAGTTGCTCGCAAAGCCCCTTCAAAGACGTACGCGGGTGAGTAGGCACCACCCGTATACGCCGTCGTCAACACCGGTGGTGCAGCACGTTACGCAGACACGCGGGATCTTTAGGTCAGAGAGCCGAAAATAAAAAAAAAAAGTACAAGTTGAAGTTGGGTTTTTCGCGCACCGAAGGTCCACCTGGACTTATTGCTACGCATTAGTTACACGAACGTACGTAGGAAGGACAAGTTGGTACTCTCAGCTAAACAAAACATAACAGCGCGAAGAGTTGATTTTTTAGACTTACAAAAACATACGCATTACTTTTCGCGCTGTTGCATCTTGTTTAAGTTAGTTTCGACCACCGGTGGATCTCAATGTGGGCCGACATATCGTGCAAACGGGCGTTTTGTTTCACAATTGCGCCAGAAAAAAAAAAAAAAAAAGAGAGAGAGAAAGAGCGGCACAGTGAGAGTCGGAAATCGATATTCAAGCACCCGGAACGGCTTAGAGACAAGGATATCGACATTTACGCGAGACACAACATGCGTGTTTCGACGGCCCGCATGTTTCCGTCGTTGTTTGCGACATCAGCACTGCGAAAATAGCCCAGTTTGTGAACACATAGTATCATTTGTGCCAGAATAAGAGGGAGGTGGGACAGACTGCAAAAAAGCGTACCGGTTTGTCCTAAAGCCGGGACCTGATACCCAGCTAACCGAGAGAGAGAGAGAGAGAGAGAGAGAGAGAGAGAGAGAGAGAGAGAGAGAGAGAGAGAGAGAGAGAGAGACCATGCAATGAGTAGCTGTGGTTGGTTGTGCAACAAGCCATACGAGAAAAAAAAACTGAAAAAAAAAATCTCGAGTATGGAGAATAGTGAATGGAAAGTTTTCGAAAGAAAACGCATGTAGCACGGAAATTTTAAGTCTAGGAAAGCACCGGTGAGACTTTTACAAGTTTCTGGAAAGGACTGGTAGGGGAGAAGACGTACAGGCCTGGTTTGTTTCAAGCGCGGACTACCTGACAACTAACAAAGCTTGTGGTTAGACTGGTACAAGAATTGTAGAGAAAGCAAAATGTAGAAAAGAACGGGACGTGCAGAACGCTACGAGTATATATAACGTGAACGCCCAGAGGAGATCCCCAAATGAGAGTGTAACAGTAACTTGTACGACGCTGTACAATCTGCACGCAGATTTGAAATCAACGATGTTGTCCCCGTATCACATCATCTATGGATTTCGCCAAGCTACGCGAGGAGGCCTCGCAAATCGATCGAGGTCGTCAACTAGAACGCATGCGCAGCTGATAACGTTTGCAAGCGAAACCAAGTGCTGGTCAACCGCAACGCATCAATCGTCCCGTCGTTACCGAGTGAAACTATCCTCTATCCAACTGAAGAGAAATTGTTTGATCGAAGTTAACCGAGGGTACGATCGTTCAGAAATAGAGGAAATAGCTTAATGTTCCGCCCACATTAAAACCCGAATGCCTACGCCCAGGATTCGAGACGGATTCAGACCCACCGATGGCTGCCTGGAGCTCGCTGTTTTGTCAATGCAAGATCACAAAATCTCCGATTCCACTACGCGTCTGTTTTTATGCCTTGCAGACCGGTGAATTTTTGTTTCTATGAAAATAACAAAAATAATTTTGGGAGGTCCTTGTCAGTATGCACACCGGTGAAGTCGGAAGTGTTCTGCGTGTCGGTCCTCCATCGCCCATCCCAGGAAGAAACGCTGAATAAATAAGCGCATCATATATTGTCCAGAAACGGAACAGGAAAGCTGTGTGTCGATGGCCAAGTAAGAGTGAGCTTAAAAAAGAAGCTAAGAAGCCTGCTCGTTCCTTTTCTGAGGCTTCTGCCCCATGAGCAACTTGGAGAACTTTCGAATTCGGCGGCTTCTTCCACACGCGGTGGTTCGACAAAGTTCGCGAACTGTGTTCCGCACGCTCAAGCGACAAGAAGACGTCGGGCCGAGTGCACTCCGGCTCAGACTCACCTGTCATCGTAGGCGAAGTCCGCCTCGAGCGTGTTCCAGTAGAGAAGGCAGGCCCATCCAGAGACGAGCGCCACAGCGCCGTAGTAGTCCATGTTGCTCAGTTTGCGACCGTGCCGCGACTGCTGGTGCGCCGCCTGCTGCTGCTGCGGCTGCTGCTGGTGTCCTCCGCCAGATGGCGCCGCCTCCCTCCGCGCATGCGCACGCAGCACTCCACCGCTGCGTCCCGTCATGGATCGGCCAATGGGCGCCCCCCTCGGGCTGCGCACGAAAGAGCGGGACGCCAGGCATCAGTGCGCGCGTTTTTCGCTCTTCTTTTTTGCCGCCTCACCGCCACGGGGCAGGCGGCGTGCGCGCGTGCACCAAGCGCAAACCGCCGCCGCCGCCGCCGCGGTGGTGGTGGCGGGGAAGTCGAAAATTGGCGCCCAAAGTAGGGCCTGTCTTTCCGGCGGCCTGGCCAGCCTCAGAGGCGCCGACGAACGACGGTCCCTTCGGCTGGTGGCGTCGGCCCACCGGTACTACTGCTCTGGGAAGACGCGCAGGCCTTTCGGGGAAAGCAGCGTTTTGTAGGCACCGCCGTAATGGCCGAGAAAAAGTAAACGAAGGAAGAGAAAACTAAGAAGAAGAGACTGCAGATGTTATTGGGGACTTGCGAGGCGGTGTTGCAACTCGATAGGGGGTTTTGCCCTTGCGTGCTGCCTTTGTTGGAAGGTTACTAACGGAACTTGCGGGCACATCCGGGGTGTTGTTAAGCGTCATCTGTGTACGTACGTGAAACCTTGTCAAATGAAGCACAGCGTCAATGCCTCTAGAAACGCTAGCTCCGATGAGTACTTTATCGTTAGGCATTTTCGCTCACCAACCTACGCTCCCTTGGGAACTGAGGAATTTTAAACAGTGCATACACTACGCGCAGTCTTTGTCAAAAAAAAAATTAGTAGTACTTATTATAACTGCACGAAAAAATTACCTGCCGCGATGCCTTTACCGTTAGGGTTGAGCAAAAAATTTTAAGTCGAAAGCACATAGGGAAGGAACTTTGTCTAAAGTGACAAGCTTAACACTTTTGGCGTAAAAAATAGACGAGCTCAGGATAATAACGAAACATCCACGGTTGATCAAGTGGTTTGTCATTTATTTCAATAATTTGACGCTTGTTCCACGGGCTTTATGATCCTGAATAATTTCAACACCTTCATGTTTGAATAAAGTCATGTCCAGTTGATATAAACGTTACATGACCGTTTGAGCCGAAAACACTAAATCGTGCAGCCGTACAGGCCGAAAATGGCGTCCCATTGATGCCAACTGGAATTACAATAATAATAACAACACCAAACCGCGTGCTGCATATTTGTTCCTACAATTATTCAGGTATGTGGAATGTCTGCTGCACGAATTGCATAGAGAATCATCGATTTAGCGGTCCTGGACGGTCCGCGGGCAGTCCGGGGACTCTGTTCGGACCGGAAGTCCTGTAGAAATACATGGAAAAATCGAGCGCCGGATGGCGTCTCGGGAAGTCCGCGGACGATCCAGGACGGATAATCGCGGAGGCCCATTGTCGTCCAGCGATGCAACTCGACCATCCTTTGTAATGAAAATAAAATAAAGCTATTTAATTTGATTTAATTTGATCTTAAGTGCTGCGAGACGTACTACATTGCAGCCACAATTGCGCAATCACCGCTACCCGACTCACACGTTCAGTCACAGCTTCCTTCCTCACACAATATCGGTTGCGCGCGTTTACAAGACCTCCGTGGTCCTTTCAAAATCAATTGAGGCGCAGAATATATTCTTACGTCCGCAGCCACTGCTTCTTACTACACTCCACTCAGAAGTCAACGGAAGTGACGTCACAGATGACGCCACTGCAGTACCCGCAAAACATCACTTCCGGCCGTACTACTTGAAATCCTGACGAATGGGCGTTTCGCTCTGTGATAATTTGCATTAAGAGACACTAAATTTCCCTACGCATTGGAGCACACCGGGAGTTCTTACAATAACCCACCGTCCACCGTATCCTCAAGAAGGGCGGCGAGGGGGAGCATACGTAACTGTACGTGAGCGGAACTTTGAGTTCAAATTTCGCGCCAAATGTGGGACGAATAGCCGTACACAAAACCAAACGAACTCGGGAGTAGCCCGGGCCACCTTAGTAAATTCCGAGGGTGTTTAAAAATATATTCGTTTTTATTTTTTTCCTTCGCATAATACGGTTCATACGCGGTCGCAGGACAAATGTTTCCATGTGTCCGTACATGCGTACGTACGCCATGGTGTACCCACCAACATTGGCATCATCATAGTAGGGAGGAGCCCCAAGGGAAATCTTGCCCTCTAAACTCTTGAGAAGGAGTCCCTCAAGCACCTACAGCACAACCCGATTCAGCTTCATGGTTCAATCGGCGAAGGCATTTATACTATACGAATATTCACCATGCGCAGCAAACCCTTGTCATAGCTAAGTCATCGGAACGAGGAAGGGACTTCGTTATGAGCGGTTTTTTGCTAAAAACGGATTCGACTTGCCCTCTCGGTTATGGAGTGTGGACCATGAAAAAGCTTCGACTAACGCGAGAATTAACATGAAGCGATTTCGTTGTAATAATGGTTCCCTGCAGATGTAATCAAAACAGTTCGAAACCGAAAATTGGTTCTAGAAAAAAAAATTTAAAAAAAGTACACGTGCGCACACGCATGTGCGCGCGTACACACACAGAGGGCCGAGGAAGGAAGCCGCGCTGAGACAAGCCAGTGAGCTCGTTCATGCAAGTGAGAAAAGGAACAAGAAAAAAAAACCCTGGCATTTTGTCGCCCGCTTTCCGGCGCACTTCCTCTGCAGAAGAAGCAACCGCAGACGGCCGTGGCGCCGGTGGCCCATTAGCCGAACACTGCCGCCGTTGCCTGCGGACCGACCTCGACGCCGCTCCGACTGCTGGAGGCGGAACACGGGGAGGGGGGGAAGGGGCGTGTACTACTCCTTGTAGCCCGGGGGTCACGCGACAAATTTCTGCCCTCCATCCTGTGAGACTGAAGCCAGCAGTGTACTCGTTGAGTGCGGACCGTATACAAGGAGGATTTGTCGTACTGGACGTCCCAATGGTGGACATTACAACTGCGGATGGAGGAAAAGGTTCCCACGAACGGACCGGCAAACCCGTTGGCGGGGTACTTGTCAAAGAGCTGCGGGACAGTTCCGCTGTGTTGGAAATATTGCGAGAAACGATGGCTCTGAAATGATGGGTGCGCAGACAGCTGGTCCCGTGTGCGCGTATAAGCACGGGTTATAAGGATGAACCACACTTCGGGGTGGAGGAGACGTCGCGAAAGGATGGAAATTGCTCTTCTGACGAATCGTCGGGGCGTTCGCGCCGTTAGGACAAATCAGTTCGCTGCTGGACACCAGGTTAAAATACTGATGGTCGCGGGTCCAATCTTCGTCTGATTCGGCTGCTATTAATGAAACCTAAATGTCGACATGTTCAATCGCACGTACGCCAGATTTTGGAGGGCCGACTGTAGCCCAACCTGCGCTCAAGTGATGTTTTTCAGCGAAGGTATTGATGTTAACACCAGCTTTACCCCGATTTTTTCGACAAGGCCACTGACGTGCGGTGAAACTTAAAGGTGCGGACAACCGATTTTTGTGAGTATATTTTCTTTACGCAGTGTCTAGAGCGCCGTCCGACGGCACTCCAGCTCAGCGCCCCAGGCATGGCTAAAGTGCTGTCCGAGAACATTCGAATATATAAGGCTGGGCTGATACAAGCCACCGCGTCTGCGTTATGGTGTGAAGGTTCCGTCTTAGGTTCCTGTTACTGAAGTCGGTGGTTCGAGCCCGGCTTGCGCTACCTTAATTTTTCTTTTGCGTTCTCAAGTTAATTATATTTTGATATCTTCGATTAGTTTTTGGTGTTTCAAATAATTTTATCACTTCGTTTGGTTTAGTTATGTTAGGTTAGGTTAGGTTAGGTTAGGTTAGTTTACCTTACGTTACGTTACCTTCATGGAGGCCAAGTAGTGCCAAACGCGGCATTTTTTCATCGAAATGCCGATGGACGTCACTTTAGTGGAGTGCTTATAGTACCGTCGGACGGCACTCTAGACACAGCCTTTCTTTGCCCTATATGAAAGGGCATCAGTTAAAACACCCTATAACCAGAATCGGTTTTGCTGATAGCGCCCGGGAACTTTTTAAATCGCAATTTTTTAGATCTACCAGCCGTACGTGCCCCGCCAAGAGGAATGCTGGCAATCATGACAGGGAGCCTTTTAACTGCACGCGAGATTAAAAGAGGTATTTAAAAAATTGTCCCCAGTTAAAAACAATATTGTCCAACCTTTCCTATTCCTTCGTGCGGTTTTCTAATCACGCTTTGAAATCGACGGAGTTTGGACACGTCAGCTAATGTCACTTTTAGACACTGCATGCAGCCACCTTTCATAACTTCAGAAATTTTAGTGCAGAATTAAAATTATTTTCACCTGTTTATGTCTACCTGCTTATTTATTTATTGCAGTAACCCAGTATATAAAATGTTGGCTTTCATATACGAGCTACAGGACATGCACTCCACAACAACCGTTGTCTGTCCCTTTAAGGCACACGGGTCAGCAGCAACTTGGATAACATTGCCTTCTCCTTTACAAAATATTCTTCATCACAGCACCAAGTCATTTAAATTACTCAATAGGCACCTCGCCTACTGGTGCCTCGTTTACAATCGCTTATGTTATCGGCACCGTTTCGCCAAGTCACCTCTGCGCCACTAAAAGGCACATTTATCCCCCCCACCTACCCACTTCCATTCTTAGATTAGATAATTTGTTACAATGCGATTGACAAATATCATGTTGGTCCCACTTAGCTTAAGAGGGTTGCAAAAGCACTGCCCTCAGTAGGCCTACTTCATCTTTACGCAGGTGGAACCCGTAAGCACACTATCGGGCATTCAACACGACCGCTGTGTGCGGGAAGATGCCATGGTTTCTCCGCCATCCGTTCTGTGTAGTCCCTCTAAATCAGGCTTCACTACCAGCACATTCCTATTGAGCAGAAGCTAACTTTAGAGAGCACGTTTAGCCAACTAAACTTGCTCTCATATTCTAAAATTTTCCATTTTTCGAAATAGTGCGAGCTCATCTCTTGCAGCTTCTATTTCTACCCAACCGCGACACTCCGTTGGGCGCATCCACATATTTTCCTGGCAAGCGGATAGAAACATCTCTTTTCCTCAGTTGTTTTGTTTCTCAGCTCGCGTAACACTGCCGCAAGAGGTTAATCGTAAATGTTTACGCAGTCATGCCCAACCACCAGTCTAGTTTTATTTTATTTCGCCTTGCTTTACCCTTCGTTGCCAACCCACGGAATAAAAGGTTCGTTGCCC
>NW_027526422.1:61631079-61639327 GCF_048455015.1 Haemaphysalis longicornis
CGTCTCGTCACGTATTTTCCGACTCAATTAGCACTTCTAAGATGCCGCGAGGAACTTGAACGAATGTCTTCAGCCGATTGAACGAATATGTCGAGTTTAAAGAAAAAGACAAATTTTGGTTCATTTTCAGCGTTCATCGCGCAAAAAAGAAAAATAAGGAAATAAAAATGTCGCAAGAAGAAGAAGAAGAAGGAATATGTTAGCCGGAGGCTTGGTATATAGGAGTTAGTGAGGAGGTGAGCACCAGGAAGTTGTGCGCGGCAACCTGACTGCACTTCAAACAGGACTGGTGAAAAATACAGGCATTTGCGCATAATTTTCTGGGTAAACCTGCTGTACATGAAACATTGCAATAAGAGTTAAAGTGAAGTGGAATGCTATGGGGAGGGGGGGGGGGGTGAAAGAAAAGCGGATTGATGTGCGTCCTATAAGGACCGAATATTGGGGAAAGTAGGAAAAAACGGAGTTTTTTAAGTCCTCAGAATTTCAATAGCAGTGGTTTGTGGTGCAGAAAATATACAGCATATGTTAAATACTCTGTTCCGTAATGTTAGTAATGTGCAGGAGGGCTTTGCGTTGATGTGTGAAGGTGGTATTTGCACACAGTTTAATTCTCATGAAGCCATATGCGTTTGGACGCGACGAATGCTGAAATCCCTCAACTTTGCGTCACCTACTCGGATTTTATACAAGCATAATATCTAGTTTGATTCTTTTTTGAGAGAAGGGTTGTGGAGGGGGGGGGGGTATAGTTCGACGCAGAGCCGCAAGTCAGAAGTATTTGATAGCAGTACCAGCAATGCATGCAACATTACAAATGACACAACCAATTTTTATCCTGTGCAGCCTGTTCTATATAAGAAACGAATAGGAAAACTGGAGAATCAAACAAAAAGCAAATACACTGACCCACTTCTTTTTCCTTTTTTTTCGGATTCATGTAACGCCCTTTAACCAGAAGTTACCGTTGTAACGAATAAGCCGAGGTATTAGAGAACGTCCGCCTTAGTTTGCAAAGGCTTACGCTGGACGCGGGCACTTTCTTCTGTTTGAACCCCCAAAAGTTCTTCACACGGAGAGGGAAGAAAACAATAACGACAAGAAAAGCGCGATCAGCCATTGCTACAAGGTCCGGCCAAGGCCGAACGGCGACCGGAACAAAATTCCCCCATGCTCTACATCTGCTCGCGCCACGGATCCATTAGGAAGGACGGGAAACCGGAGCAGATATAAGGAGGGAAAAAAAGAAAAAGAAAATGCTTAGGAAACTTTCCCCATTCGTTACCATTTTTTATACATATTCCCCGCGGTCGGAAGAAAGCTGGCCCCGTCTTCCCTCGCGTCGAAGACGAGGGTAATGCCGGGCGAACTTCGGGTCCATTTATAAAAACGGAAAAGAAAAATAAATAGAAAATGGCTTCCAAAGCTGAGGATAGGACGAAGACAGGGAAAAAAAAAGAGGAATAAGGCGCATTTTACAAGCAAGACCGGCGAGCTCCTCCAAAGAGGAGGAGGCACCGCGCAAAATCCGCGGGAAATGTAAAAGCGGAATAAAAGCCCCGTCCCGGCCTTTTGGGGAAATGTTTCCGAATTAAAAGGGAGGCTCATACAGGCCTCTTTCCCTAACCTCTCAAGTTTAGCTGTCCTCATTTCCCTCTTATTTCCCCCGGAAGCTACAGCGGCGAAATCGGGAGAATGGGGGGGGGGGAGTCTAAAAAGGGAAACAGGGAAGGCGGAGGACAGAGTGGCCGCCGAGGCAATCCCCAATTCAAATGGGGCCGATCGACTGTGTCCACAGGCAGGGGCCGAAGAAGCGGCCTTCAGCCGGCAGCCACGAGTCGTGCGTTGTCCCTAATGTCAGCACAGCGTGTCCAGGCCTCTCCGGCGGCGCAACAAACTCGATAGAAAGGCTTCGTTCCAGAGTCGGGGATGGGGAACAGTCGACTCTGGAGGTCGATTCGACCTCCGACCTCCGTTCGTGCGATTTGATTGCTTACCAATTCGACCAAGTGTAGAGGTTCCGTTACTGTATGAAGCTTCTGTTGAAGTACATACGCTTGCACCTGGAACCACCGCGGTGGCTCAGTGGCTAAGGCGTTATGCTGCTGCGCACGAGGTCGCGGGTTCGATTACCGGCCACGGTGGCCGCTTTTCTGATGGAGGCAAAAAGCAAAAACGCCCGTGTGTACGAGATTTCGACGCACGTTAATGATCCCCAGGTGGTCAAAATTAATCCGGAGCCCTTCCCTACGGCGCGCCTCATCGTCTGCGTTGCGACGGCGCGTTAAACCCTACAATCAATCAATCAATCAATCAATCAATCAATCAATCAATCAATCAATCAATCAATCAATCAATCAATCAATCAATCAATCAATCAATCAATCAATCAATCAATCAATCAATCAATCAATCAATCAATCAATCAATCAATCAATCAATCAACTCTTGCCCCTGAAGCTCCACTCTCAGAATGCAGGCACACATGAATGGGAGATATATTTTTTTCAGGCCGTTAAGAAGCCTCATGCCCTTTTGAGTGAAACCACATTGGAAAGAAAACTTTCAGGTTAGGGAAGATAAGGTTAGGTCATGTTTAGGTTTGTTGTAAGCTGGGTTTAGGTTATGCTTGTTTGGGTTTGGGTTGAGCCTAATTTGGTTTAGGTTACGTTACAGCCTTACGTCGAAACAGCCTTTTATAGGTCAGGTTACGTTAAGTTATGCTTTACTTAGTTTTAGATTTCGTTTAGGTTGGTTCAGGTTGGTTTAGGATACGTTATGTTACATTGAAACAGCCTTTCAGCTAGGTCAAACTAGGTTAGGTTATGTTTAGGTTAGTTTAGGTTAGGTTAGGTTGGATTCAGGTTAGGTTAGGTGAGGTTAGCTTAGGTTACACTGAAACAGCTTTTTCAGATATAGGGGATGCAGCGGAACAACCTACAGACTCTCCCCTTACACACAATCAGAAGTTTTAGGAATACACTGATTTAGCGGCTAGAAGATACACAGTCGAGCCCGCTAATAGCGAACATACCGGGAAACTGAAATCAGGTCGTTATATCCGCTTTTCACTATACCTGGACACAAAATCTATGTATACAAATGGTAACGAGAAACGAAGATTTGTTCGTTATAGCCGCTATTTCGTTTAAACCGGCTTCGGTATAAGTGGGCTATACTGTAGTGAGCTGTAAGCTTGGCTGCACCGAGGTGCTCGTCCCACTGTGCAGCGTCCATTCGCATGTTTTCCAACGCCTTAACTGCTCGACAAAGCGTGCATACTGTGCTTCATTTTCTCTGGGGCAAGGCATTTATCGTCGTTGCCGTTTGGTCTTCCCCCTTTGAAACTTCGCCTCAAACGGGTTATTTTAGGAGATAGCAACAACGGTAGAAGTTGACAGCGCACGTGGTCAATGAGCCATGAAAGAACAGCCTTCACCATTATTTATTGACTGAGTCGTCTGGTTATACTAAGTAAGCCCATGGGAGGTTGCACGTCAAGGAGAAGGGCGTTCGTATTATTCGCTAAGCGACCTTGACGGAGCGCACTTTTCGACTGCACGTGGGAATGGATTTAGGGTCGTTCCATCACGAGATGCGCGAGCCGTGAATTGACGGGCTCCATACAGCAGGCCGCTATCGGAATAATCAAGTGGGACTGTAAGCTTACACTGCAGATTCCGCCAGAAGATACAGCTGGTCGTCCACCGCTGTTGCCCACGGTCGCCACCTCTTTAACGCCTTTCGCTTCACCCAACACTTCACGCAAAAAAAAAAAAAAAAAAAGAGAGGGAAAAAAAGACGTCGAAATAGAGACAGGCAGGGAGGAACAAGGAGTGATGTGCAGGGAAGACTGCGGCGCAGAGGGCGCCGCGAAGGGGGGTGCGTCATGTAAAGAGATTAGGTCAAGATTAACGATGCGGCGTATCGCTAATCCGCGACAGGCCTGACCAAAAGGCGCGGGTGGGGGCTGGGCTGGACAAGGGGGCGGCGTTCGCGGCGCGCGCGCAACACTCGGTGCGATGCGCCAGCGATGCGGCACACACACAGCTCCCCGCAGTGCCGGCTGACTGCGCTCAGTTTTTCGGCCCTTTGCCTTTCAACCTTACGCGCGGCATCGCCGAGCAAAGAAGAAGAAGAGGAGGGCGGAGAGGGAAGCCAAGTGCTTCATCAGCGCGCGGACGGTGGCCTCGCGCGTGAAGCCCAGCAGCGGTTAATTGCCGAGCGCTATTAATTAGAGCCGGGCAGGTTACCCACCCACGGAGCGAGTCATACAGAGAGGGGTCACGAGTGACTCACGTGACCGCCACGAGCCAATGGCTCGCGCCAGTCTGCTCCTCTTTTATCGCTGTTTTGTGCCTCTTATAGTCCTCCCGGGGATGGTGTTCATTTCCACCGCTCTGCCCAGCCGAATGGGAAGGCGACACAACACACACACACGCAAAAAAAGAAAAAGGAAAGGAGAAATTTCACGGGGGAGGTGAAAGCCACCGGGAGAGAGATAGGAGAGGGAGGAAGGGAGAAGGTGCGAGGTATCGGGTTGCACGCGGGAGACGTCCGGAAATGTTGCTATTAGCGACGCCGGCAACGACATCGGCCTCTCGTGTACGGTCGCGCGGAGAGCAAATGTGGTGATATAAGCGAATCACGATTCAATTTGTCGCCCACTCGGGTGCGCGGGACGGCAACGTTTCGGGACATTGCGCCCTGGTGACGCGTTGTAGCGCGAGCAGGGCGCGGAGAGAGGGGACAGAGACAGCGAAGCAATCGTTTCGTGGTTAATGGCGTTAATGTCGGAGCCGAGGAAGCGCGCGGAGGTAGCCGGCCAGAAATAGCCCGTGAGGGTATGCGGGGACATGGCAGTTTTTTCCACGGGGCCAACGGTGGTGTAGCGTGTTTCTAACGCGCACTGCGTGAAATTGGCCAAGTGCTGTGTTGAATGCATTAGACGAAAAAGAAGCGTAGCCATTCGTTTCCTCATGACATTGACGTATGTCATCAGGTATACCTATCGATGCTCACACTCGCAAAACAAATTTTCGGGATATTAACGCGGTGTAGCTACACTTGGGTTATGAATGAGGTGCCGCAGTGGTGGTCTTTAAATTAATTTAGCCAACCTGGGGCCGTCTAACGTTTGGGGATGTGTAAATTTGGACACACAAGCGTTTCCGCTCTTAAAAACGGAGGTCGAGATCGTGCCTGCGTTCTCGGGATCAGCAGCACAATGCGTTAGCCACTTCGCTAGACCGCGGCTGGGCTGCCTATCGGCACACCAGCGCGTACCCATTGGGATTCAAGTTCTTTTCAACGTTTTTTTTTTTTTCTTTAGGGAAAACTGAATACTTACATCAGTACAACAGGCGCCTGGACTAGCTTCTCGGCTGAACATTTGAGCTTATTGTTGCAGTCATAATATTTGCATAAATTGTTTTTTTTTTTTTTTTCAAGTTACTCAACTTCGTCATTCAACTTCGACTTGTTTGAGTACAATGGCTTAGCTAGAAGTTACTGCCGCGGCGGGTGGGCTTCTGACTCCTGCAAATCTTACACGAACGAACTGCCGTTCTGTTTTACTAGGGCTGAGATAGCTTCTCAGTACCCTGCGTAGATGACCTCTTCGCGGGCAATGGACCACAGCGTCATCCCAGACTGTATTGCCTTTACGTCCATATTGGTTCTGGCGTTTCCCACCTTTTTCTTTGCCCTACTCGTTGCGCCCAGTACATCTGACATCCTAGGCAGGATTTGTCGAAAGAGCAACAGCACACGAGTTTTCAAAGCTCTACTTTCTTCTTTTTTTTGTTTAGTTCTCTACGCGAGGTGCACATCGGGAGCAGAAATAAGCCAGTATGGAGCGCCCGAGCGAGTCACCTCGAGCGCGCACTTGCCACGGCTGCCCTCGCGGCGGGGAGGAATGTTGTGAAACGGCCCACGGCTAAGGGCTAAATAAACAAACAGAACCAGACGGTTATAAAATAAACGGAGGGAGCGGAGCATAACAAGCCATAAAAAGGGTGATATAGCCCCAGCTTTTCTTTTTCCTTTCTCTCCTTCTTTTGCCCTCACAAACGCACAAACCCTTGTTTTGTTTTGTTTTTTTACACTTCGTCGCCTTTTGATTTTGATCTCTGAGGTTATGTCGCGTTGTGTTTCCTTCGGTTTTTCCGATCTTTCACAGTCGGCAGGTTTCTTTTTTATTAGCCCTTAAACTTCACACGCTGGTTTATTGATTTCTTCTTTTCAGTTTCGTCCGCTTGTTGCCTATCCCCCCCCCCCCCGGCCAGCTTTCTCTGCAGCCCCCGGCGACTCGCCCACTCGCGTACGCGTAGGTGCGTGCCTGCCGTTCCCCCCATACCCCGTGCCCCGATGTCCGCTCCCTGCCTCTCAGCCGCGTAGTGAATCGTTAGAAAGAGCCACCGAAGCCCTCGCGAAGGTAAACACGACGCGAATGGGGGCCTCGAGCTGTTGGTTTTTCGTGCCGCAGGCTGGGAGGGAGCTGCAGCGGATGCCAGAACGCCTACGTATCAAAACTGCCCTTGTTTCTCCTCGACGCCCGCTGCTCCGTCTGGTAGGACTCTCGCTCTTCACTCGGCTAAACACCTTCCTGGGAATCGTTAAACTTGCCTCTAAGTTTTTTCTATCACGGCAGTCCTCTAAGCCTGTCCCCCCTATCCCCCCGTCATACCCTCCGCAAGTTTTTTTGTTTCCTTTTTTTTTTTTTTTTGAGGAAGGAGGGAAGGGGGGGGGGGTGCGTCTACGCGGCTCAGTATAAAGCAGTAACGCACGTATACAGCTGGAGTGGGCGATGTTAAGAAGCATATGGGAATGGTGGTTTGGACGCGCTGGAAACAAAGGAAGACCAAGAATCTAAGGGGCCATTTGTGGAAATGAGCGACACAATTGTTATTCCAGCGAATATGATCTGGGGTCTGATGTACTGGGATGCTCCCCCGTTTTATTTGACGTCCGCCTTGGTGCTCACTGCGCCCAAAAGCGAGAGAGAGAAAAAAAAAAAATCCCGGACCATCTCCACTAACGTGAAACCTGGGGAAGGGCGTAACATGCCGTGTATAAGTGTATTCTTGGCGCCTTGGCGTTTTTGCCATCGGAGATGAAACCGCTGGGGTGTGAGATATACAGCCTTTCTGTGAAAGCCTCGTGTCTTTGAAGCACGAAGCGCTCCAGCGCGAGGCGTAAACGAGTGTCCCCGTGCTTTAGTACCGTGACTACATGAGACGAACGACGATTACGACGACGACGACAGGAGACGCGAAAAGCCCCAATCCCGAAGGGGCTTCGCCCCTTAAAGAAATAACGAGGCTGGCTGACTGGGCTCTCTAAAGTTCTAACGCGAAGCATTTCTTTGCGACTGCATACAGGAGAGAAGTTTAGAAGGCCTCCCTCTCAATCAAACCATACGTGGCTGCGGCCAGCGGGACCATTATCTTTCTGCTGGTGCGCGTTACATACCAAAACTACGAGCCATGTCAGAGAAAGAGAGGAACGGGGGCGGGGAGTTCCACGTATACGAGCGCTTCGCATTTAAACGACAGCAGCACGACAGGATGGAGGCGACGGCGTAATGCTGGTCGTCTGTCCGCTAATGTGGAAGAAAGCACCAGTGCGGAAGGTTCAAGTTACCCCAAATGAAGGATCGTCGGCGAACTAGGCTAGAACAACGCAACAGAAAAGTAAAGGGAACAGGACTGGCCCTTGGTGCCTTAGCAGCGTGTCGACCGATCGGCGACTAAACTTTGTTCCGGTGCGTTGTGCGGCTACTGCCAACTCCTCGTGGGCGGAGGCGGACGAAGCACGAGCGGGGAGCGAAGCCACATTTTTCTGAGAAGCCTTTGGGTAGGGCTCGCCGGCGTTCTCGAAAGCTGTTCTTCTCTACGGCCGTTCTTGGCCGCCATTATTACTCCATACACCGCTGAGATTTCACGAGCGCACCTGACGGAAGCCGCGGGCCTTCTTCGGCTGAATCGCCGTCCAAGAAATGACCGTGACGGGGAAATTCGCCGGAAACTATCACGAGCGCCACGGAGAGCTTGTAAGAGGGGAACGGACATTGTGAGACCAGGCCTCTATCGCTCTATTCCGCCGCCGAGGTAACGGGAGGAGGCATACATTAAAGCGCACGTGTTTTCACATCAGCGTATGAAATGTTTTTCTGACTGGCCTGACCGGACTAGCGAGTTTTATAAGTTCCAGCGGGGATTTGCAAGGTTCGAGGGCAATACCCTTG
>NW_027526422.1:61639427-61666927 GCF_048455015.1 Haemaphysalis longicornis
AATTAAGGAACACAGGCTGCTCAGCGAACCAACTGTATTTCCGTTATGACAAGCGCGCGCCTACGAGCACTGTTAAAGCGAGCGAGACGATACTAAGAAGCTTACGCAGAGTACCGAGAACACAGCACATGCACGACGTACGCACCTACACTCAACAGCCACTATTGACTGCATGCGAAAAAGGGCTCTAACGCCGCAAATCACGAATGCACGTGCTTACATTCCGAAAAAAAAAAAAAAGTAATCATCCGGGTTTCTGTGAGGCGGCCCTATTATGCAGCTAGCGCAATGATTGGGCGTAAGCCGACGCGCGCCTCTGGTTTTTTCTGCTGCATGAGCGATTTGAAAGCACGGCCGCAAGCGTTTCAGAGAAGAAAAAAAAAAGAAAGAAAACGGAATGCGCGCGTGCGGCGCATGCGCTCATCAGCAGGCTGTGTGGGAGTATATTGGAGACTTACGAAACGCGCGTTCCGTCACGGTTCGTGGGTGGATTTTCGTTCGGTAGCTAACGATTTTGATTCTTGGTTTGGCTTCGTATTTCTTGCCATTATTTCCCATTCGGACTTGTCGAATAAATCGCTTCGCATCAGCGAACGGGTGATCACTGTGCTTTGTTCTGACGAGGGCTGCGTGGCACAGCTTACAGCAAGAGAATCCCCGCTGCGAGTAACGTAATCCCGTAAAACGTATTTTTAGTCGCGTAGTTTCTTTTTTTTTTTGTAGAAATTTTTAAGAGGAAATTAACGGAAAGACAAAAGACACGCGTGGTAGTGTTGTCAAAAGCACCTCAGTTATAAAAAAGAGAAAGGTACGAAGCCTAACCCAATGCGGTAACAAAAGGAGCTACGGTCGCGCACGAGTTCGCTGTTTACTGCGTTGTATATCCGCCGAAGAGTGCAAGCTGTTTTATATTACCTCTGTCACACGGGCACTTTCAATCGCGATCGAGCCGGATCACGCTCGCGCTCAGTCCTGGTTTCCCAAGCGCGATAGAGGCATAGAGGTTTCCAAGCGCGATAGGACGAAAGCGGTGATACTCTCGTCCCCGATGACTGACGGCACAGAAGTTGACAACTTCAAATACCGCCAGAAATTGTCACAAATAACTTGGCCCAAATAAGCGTGCGGTAACTGTTATATAGTTACGTATACCTACGGCCGCGCAAAGTTACCGGACGCCGGCCGCGGTGTACATTTTTGACGCCGTCTGGCGTGCGTGAGTGCAACCGGTGCAACTTCTCGAGCGGGATCGAAACGTGCCGTGTAGCAGCGGCGTTGCGTCGAGCGCGCTCGAAAAGTCAATCGCGTTTCGCTTCAATCCGGATTGAAAGTGCCCGTGTGACAGCGGTATAACCGTGCGTTTGGGTACACACGTCATTCACGAGAACACGGTGTGAGCTGGTTTTGCTCGAAAATTCGCTATTTCATTTCATTCACTACTAAAACGTTGGTAGTGATGTTCTCGTGTTGGGCTAAGTATAAGTCTTTATTTTTTCCTTCGTATTTAGAGACTGCTCATTCGTGGCTTTGACATAATCATGTACACGTGTGCCGCCGTGAGCTTTGCCGCCAATTTTGTCGTACACCTGTCTCTCTTTCTGCCTTTAAGCCCGTATCTTTACACGCCCGTCCAAGCAACTCCATACGGCCCTGTGGATGCGCGCCAAGACGTGGTGTTTTCAGAAGCACAAACCCAGTCGTGTCAGAGACGCCCTCACGACTTCTTCCGGGAGCCCTTTGACGTGGCCGTACAACTCTGTACGATTCGCTTTATTGTTGTGTTGCGGCTCTGTGCATCCGGCACGTTAGATTACAAAAGGGACACTTTCGAGACCCTTTGAGAGAAAGCGGTACTCGGTAGAGGCCATGCGGCACAGAACTGGGATACAGGCCACACTTTTTATCGCGAAAGCTTTCTTATGGTGTCCTGTCAAAAAAACCTAATGCATTTCCCTATTGACCGTTTGGTCGACTGAGAAGCTGTGGTAAGATTTCTGGACACGCGGAGATTACGTGAAACCGGGCGTCGTTAGTGTCAAAGCGGTTACTTCAAAGTCGCGAAAAGGGAACGGTTCTAGGTAAGACAATGCACGCATCGATAAAGAAGAAGGAGTACAATAGTGTCCATTTATATCATAAACCACGTATCCGTATGCATTTAGATCGTTTGCAGAGGCGTTTACTTAGTGCGTGAAAAATAGTGGCATGGGTTTGTCCTTCGTTTTCGATATTGGTCTTTGAAGGTTTGACGACCGATTAGGCGCACTTTCAGCGAAGTTTTTGACGCACTTTTCGCACAGTTTTGATGTTAGACAGCTTTCGTGCTTCTCTCAACTTTCTTTGGGAAGGGCTGGTAAAGGTTTCTCGACTTCAGCGGCTCGCTGAGCAGGTTTGAGAGTATTGAGCACTCGCAAGACGTGCTGCCTTGGGGAGCACGCAGCTGTCAACAACTCACGAACTTTATTTGCAGAAATGGCGGCGCTTGAGCTGGATTGCTGAGGATTTGGCAACGCAGGCGTTGCACGTGCAGAACGAAATAAATCTGCATCCCCGCAGGTGCGGTGAACTTGCATGAGACGAAAGCCGGCACGGACATATATAACTTTCGCGGCGAATCGCCACACGGCGAATTGTGTACGCGCACTATGACGGGGCGGACAAAAACATGGCCAGAGCGCGCGTCACTCCATTCTACTTTCAAGGGCGGTTTACATGTCCGCATGTCTGAGGCGCACCTTCACGACTTACGCAAAAATGAAAAATGACCCAGCATGACGCCCTTTAAATTTGCTGGCCTGACGACACTTTTCCGCGGAAAAGTAGTTTCATTTTATTTATTTTTTTTTTAACCGACCGATTCGCCTTGAAGAAGAAGAAGCCTGCGCAGTTCCATCGCCGGAATAAGCACACAGAGCGAGTCGAAGATCTCGGAACGGATGGAGGAGGTTTCAGTGATCACGGTTCAATAGACCAGTGTATACGCGATCACCGCTCTGTCCTTATTTTCCCCCTCTGCGTTCTTCTTCTTCTTCTCCCTCCTTTGTTGGTGCGCCCGCGGCGAGAAGATGACCGCGGGGCAGTGGCGCCGCCGCCGCCGCAAGAGCCGCGAGTCCGGTGTGCAGAGGACGGGCCCGCGGGGATGGCGGCGACTGCCGACACAAAGGCGCGCTCACCGCGCGGGTGTCATTACCTGGAGCGCCGATTCCACCTGTCGGAGAAACCCCGCCAAGTCATGAACGTGGAGTTCGCCAGTTTTCGCGGTCTCCCGGAGTCAACTGGAGCGGCAGTCTGCCTTAGCATCCCCCCCTTAGGCGCCCCCAGGGTATGCTGGTTTCCAGAGGCCCAGTGTTGACCTCCGTGGATCCGTGTTAGAGTGCACACTCTGGGTGCCACGGCTCTGGGTACGCGCGCCGTTCACGTGCCTCTGTGAAAGCGTGCTAACCACCTTTTCACGGTATAAGGAATACCCGCAGGTAGACTTCGCCACAGTGCTCCGGGACAACAAATCAGTGCGACCAAGTGTGCGAATTTTGGTTCGTGACGAGGCCTAGCGTGTGATTAGAATAAATAAAATATAATATTCGCACGAACAACAGCTCGAGGTACGTATTTGCGCTGTTGTCCATGCGAAGATTTTTTTCGTCCGCCGAATTCGTACACTTGGCCACGCCGATTTTGATGTCCCGGATCACTGTGGTGAAGCCGACCTGCGGCTATTTCTTAGAGCGTTGAGCTGGAGCTATCACGCTGTGACATGCGTCTTTTTGCCCACTCCTTTGACGTACAAATATCTCTAGGGATCAAAGACATTGTGACTACCAGACTGACTGATTTTCTCCAAGAAGCGAACCTTTCAGTGTCCATTTCAGAGCCGCTTACGGCAACACTCTGAGGCAATCCCGTGGTTCAGCTTCCCCACTACGCACACTCAATTGACCGATCCGTCAGCCAACAATAAAATTGAGGGGAATGGCGATGTCGAGCGTGCCATTTCACTCAGTTGGCTTTGCGTTGTGGCACCACGCACTGCAAGCAAGACGTTCTGCATTGCGCTGCAGTTCCGCAGCGCAGATGACAGTATTGGCTGAAATGGTTGCACATTGCTGTCAATCGCATTTGCTTGGTTGGTAGCACGGATTGGTACCTTGAGTGAATTGTGGGGAATCTGAACCACCTGACTGCCCTGCAGGGAAGGTTTCATCCTGCGCTGCGAAATACATTGGGGAATGCCGTGGGATTTCTCGCGTCCTTCATCGTCGAAAGCAGCTGTCCACTGAATTCCGCCAAATCACTTTCGTCTTTCCGGAACTTGCTCGAACGATCTCTGAATTGCGATAGCGCAGAATCAATTATACATGTTTGAGCATACCTGAAATAACGCTGAAACCATGCGGACAAAATTAGTCATGACAGAAAAGTCCTGACGCGGAAAGCTGTGACTGCCCATGCGTCGTTTTCTTTTCCCTAACAGCTCCCCCTTTCCTAAGTTTTGTGAATCAACTTGTCGAACTTTTGCGTTTTGTGGAATTCCGTTCAGTTTTTTTCTCTTCGTTGGGATGTATTTTCCACCCGTGTGTTAAATGTGCGTCGAATTCATGAGGAGGGCAAAAATCACGTGCAGCAGTCTGAAGCAGGCTAACAAGTTAGCATTCTGTTCACCATGCCACGACCTAGTCCCGCCTTTGAAAACACACAATTCCACGAGCGAGCGCAGCTTCAGGTTCCACGATTATGCGTGAACTGTTCAAGTGATAGTACTACAATAAGCATTCGTTATAACGAAATCGCCGTGTGCGGAACTTTGCTTTATTCGAGGTGTTTTATGGTTTCCACTGCAGTCTATAGTCCAGTCGAGGCGTTTTATGGTTTCCACTGCAGTCCATCACACCAGCTTTTAACAAATTATCGCTTATAAGGGAGCTGATTCCTGCTCCGATGACTTCGTTATAGAGAGGGTCTATGTACTTCCTTGTAATGGAAATCCTTCATTGTCAAAGCGGCCTAACGACCCCCTTCCTCACCACACCGTACTGAGTGGTTTCGCTGCGACTAGCCGTCGAAGACAGCCACACAAGAGTTGCATCACACGTCGTCACTTCAGATCGTGCTACATCGCACGGATGTATGAGCACAGGGGAGGTCGAAGGTTCTGAGGACTGCTGAAATATCGTGTGAGACTTCAACGGGTGTTTGTGAATTCCCGCCGACAGGGCTCGTTGCGCCGTATTTCGTTGGAACTGGAATCGAGTGCAGCCACGAGCCCTGAGCAAGGACTCTGTGGCCAAAAAAATGCATGAGTGTTTCCAAACCGAGTATCCCACGAGGAGGAGGAGAAAGAAAGGACGTAAAGGCCGGGAGGTTAACCAGGTGTAGAGCCCGGTTTGCTACCCTGCACTGGGGGAGTGGGGTTAAGGGCATAAAAGAGAGGGCGGGAGAAGAGGAAGAGATAAGAGTGGGAAGGCGCACTCTCTATATAGTCCAGTTTTGGGCACTATAGTCTTTCATGCAAATTCGTTTCGCTCAGGAAACGTATAAGGGCTTTCGTCGCTTTCTGTGAAGTCGATGGTGGAGACCGATGACCTAGGATAGTCTCTACTGCAAGTGGTCGAAGCACGCTCCTGTCCGACGAGTATGCGGGTAATATTAAAAAAAAAAAAAGCACGCCCAGAATTTTATTGTTATGAAAAGTAAAGAGACAAAAGAGGATTAAACGAATGCAGAATGCGTTAGGGGAAGCTACAACCAATTTCAATGAGCACCCGGCGCTATATCTGATTGTAAAGGCGGGAAGACTAATGTTTCTCTTCCCTTCTGAATCTTTATCAGCTTTCCTACCCTGCGCTCTGAGAGCAATCGGCAGACGGGGTGAGCTTGTATTCGTTTCTTGGAACATGTTGTTCCTGAGTACACGCAAGAGAGTTCAAAACAAGAGTACAGCCACTCCTGTGGGGCGATCATGTGTGAGACCTTCCCCGAGAGATTGCCTCCCCGCAGCCGGCGTGATGCACCCAGAGCGTCGTATACGCGCGTGTATAGAAGCGGCCCCGTAATGCCGAACGCCCGCCCCCCTCTCGCGATGAGAAGATGACGCTCCATTCTCGACAGAGGAGTCAGCGCCGCGAGGGAAACCGCAGGTCGTTAAGAGCCGGACCAAGGTCATTCGAATCATCTCGCCACGCTACATATAATGCCCGGTGCACGACAAGCGTATACGCACAAATGCGTGGCGGCGGCGGCGAGTCGTGTTCGCCGTGCCGTCTGCGCGAGACGGCCCGGTCTTTTTTGTTGAATTCCGCGGACTTGACGAGCCACATCTGAGCAGGGTGAACATTGCAGGGCGCGTTGTGAAGAAAGCAGCAAAAGAGACACAATGGCTGACTCGTGAATTGGGCTCGATTTTTCTTTTTTTTTTTTTTTCTTCTGTGCACGCCGAAAACGCGTACCTTTCACCGCACACCAGCCAGGCTGTGTTCTATTAGCGTCGTATTGATGATCGCTGGGCCAGGGCATGTGCATTTATGCGAACCCTCGCGCTTCACCGCTTTTATGCAGAGCGTGGTTCCGGGACACGTAGAGTCTGCTATCGCCACCGACGCGCGAATATCGTCGACTTCAATCAACGGTGCGCTGCATTGCTGGTTTTGAGTTACATTTCCACATTATGAACTCTTCTCCAAACTGGCTCGTTGTAAACTGGCCATTGGCAGCTCTAAAGATCGAGGCGCAGCATCCAAGCACAAAAAACCGTTAGACTGCTATGTTTATTCAATAAGAAGGTTCACTACATGCTTTACATCATCCCGTACATGTCGTAAGCACCGTACACACGTAGGAAACCAGCAGCCGCATTAAGACTGCTGTAAAGAAGCGTATAGCTTGTATTCACTGGCGATGCACGCATGCAGGCAACCATGTGAGTGCGCCATTACTGGTTACGTCGGGCTCCGCGGGATGGCGGTACTTGTCCGTGCTCAACACATGATCTTTGTTAGACGTTCCAAAGTTTACCCCACCGAACGCGAATTAATGCCTCGAGTCCATTGTGAGTGCGATTAATGACGCCTCTGTTGACACCATCGTTGAGAATTGGGTTGAAACGGAGCAGACGACGCACGCCGGTGTTTTTTTTCTTCGGCGTGCGAGCGCAGTGCCATGTTCGTGGCGCATCGGCCATGTCCGTGGCCGTTTCCAATGTTGCCAAGCGAAGAAATTGACAGCTAAACTTTTCAAGGAATACCACCTATACAAAGCTTTGCAGTGCTTTGTCGCAGCGGTCTAGCTGGCGTCTTTTTTCAGAAGCTCGGCGACGTAGTACTAGCGCTTGATGTCAATGGTATACCGACAGCTGCTTTTTGAGATCGAGAACCAAAAGTAATAGGCGTTTCAGGCGCGGGAAACAGGACGAAGAAAAGTAGGCGAACGCGCAATCTTACTAGACATCTGACATTTTCTTTTCTTTTTTGCCTGACGCTCTTGACGGGGGTTGTAAGTACACCCACCCTGCACTTTCGTATCACCAGTGTTCTTCTCTTATGTACGCACATGTTTTCGAGCCAGCGGTAATTTCGAAAGCGGGGGAAAAAGCAATTTCGGTCGCAATAACGAGCCCAGAAATTAGTTTACGCTGTAGCAAAACAAGCGGGATGCCGCCTTCCATTTTTGTTCATTTGTTTAAGCCCACAGAACGCACTTAAAATCACTTCCAAGACAAGGTGAACTCTCGACGTAATTATCACCGGTTTCCGAACGAAACACCCGCAATCCGTAGCTGACGAGTGGCTCCCAGAGATGGCCTCGTACCGCACAAAGAAGTTGGTCAAAGAAAGAGCAGCAAAATTTCGCAAGGGCGAAAGAATCCGCTGGGACGATACCGCAGCGGGAAGACGTGTTACCTCCGCGCCGCCAGCCGCAGTTTTACCCGAGCGCCACGGTTTGTTACGCCAGATTCTTCGACTCATTTGCGGTTTGATTGATGAGCGTCTAGTGTTGACGGCAGACGGACAGGCCCAGAAGGAGACGCCGCCGCCAGCGCTCTCCTTTCGGCGGACGGAGAACACAACAGCAACAACGGCGGGCGGAGTAAGAGAGAACGGAGCGGGGACACCTGGGACATGGCTGCCGCTATGAGCCCATAGCGCGGCTCGCCCGCTGGGGCGCGCTCGTCAGGCGAATCCCCGAAAGACGTCTGTCAACGGCACAGCGGCTTCTCATCAACGGCCGCCCCTAGCGAGTCTCTAGCCCGTCTCTCCGCGTGTACCGGTGGCTGCTGCTACCACGAGCGGGCCTGAACACACGCCGGCACAAGCACAAATTCCGTGCAACGGGTCGTGTCGTGCCCTGTACGCAATCAGAGACTATACGTATAGAGGGTAACGTACTTTTCTATAACACAGCCTTCGTACTTTCAGGCTTGCTCTGCCTCGCCCGAAGGGAAGGAAGGAATAAAGGTAAAGGAAAGGCAGGAATGTCAACCAGGCTGTGGCCTAGTTTGCTATCCTACACGCGGAGAAGAGGAACGATGGGAAACAAAGATGAAAAGCAGCAAAAGAAGGGGAAGGTAAGGACAGAGCGTAAAGACGTGTGGCCAGCGTTGCGACACTATAGGCGATAGAGTTCATTGACTTCATAGAGAGTAGTCTTTTATGCTACAGTCTTCTGAGCAAGTTCGTTGTTTTCAGGAAGCACATGAGCGCTTTTGTCGCCTTGTGCGAAGATGACAGTGAAGGCCAGTGGCCCAGGATTTTCTCCTCAGAGAACGGCCGCCGAGAATCGAGCTTCCGTAAAATTTGAAAAAAAAAAAAAAAAAAAAAAACTACTGCGGCGTTCTGAAGTCTAAGCCCACCCATTTTCTCTCCAGCATTTATTGAAGTTTGTTTCGGCAGTTTCAAGATGTAAATACAGTTGAACCTCGTTATAACGAGCACTGATATAGCGAATTATCGGCTATAGCGAACGAAATCCAAACTTTGGTTAGTCCCGGTTCATTTAGATGACACTCATTCTTTTATAACAAAACTGAAACCGTGAGAGGCGCGCGCGATATCGGATATAACGAAGAAATATTTGACCATGAGGCTGAGGAGCTAGTCGGAAAACTCTCGGCGCCCGAAACAGCAGAAGAAGAAAAAGTCCTTTTGTTCGTGGACACAGTGCAAAACTTCATCCTTCTCAGTGCTGTGAGTAAACGACAGGCGAAGATCACACCCTTCATCAAATAAATAAGAACGCAGGCCTGTCTTCTGTCAAATCAACTCTGTTCTGTTGTAATTTCACGTTTTCTCGTGTTCCGGTTCATTTAGCCTGAAACGCCACAAGCAGAAATGTAAGGGTTGCCTTGTTTTATAGTAGGTTCTAAGCCTCGAATAATGCGTTTTTGTATCACAGATTTTTTTGGGGAGCTCGATTTCTGATCGGCTTGAGCGGATTTTTACCTGTACTGTTACAACGAACACCGGATATAACGAACTAAATTATTGTCCCGATACTACTTCGCCATAACGAGGTTTGAATGTCGTTGAATTTGAACTTGCTGTTATAGACAAGGGCATTGCGCACTGTACATGCGCTTTCCTGCAAGAATTGCGCTGTCAGTCCTGCCTCAAGCACAGCCATGTCTGTACATCTTTGGTCAACTGAACGTAGACGAAGCTCCGAAGCTTTGTAACTTCGAAGCAAGATCATGGTGAAAGAGAGTTGGATGGCGGGATTATACAGGGATGGGTGAAAAGTAAGCTGCCCAAGTTCAACTGTGAGCACTCTGTAGCAATGCGATGAAGCGTTTGGACGCCCTTGCTGCCTTGGTTGGAGAGGTGTAGTTCACAAAGTCCGGCGGTTTCTGTGAAGACAGCTTCGTAGCATGAAATCGCCAACCCTCATCCCCGCGACGAATGCGGACTTAAAAGAGCCATGAAGACAAAATACAAGTTGGGTTTATTAGAAATACTGCTTAGTCCCGATAAAAATGATACCAACATCATCGCAATCTTCGAACAAATAACGGAGATATTAAAGAAAACGTGTAAAGCAGTCGCGACCCCCTAGCCAATTTTCCGCAACTTTTCTATGACGTCAGGGAACCTTGTTTGTGCGATTGGCGGCCGCCTAACTGACCTGTCGCGACGACACATGACTGGACGTCTGTAATGGGGCCTCTAGTTCCATTTGACCGCATCACTTGAATGCTAACGTGCAGTTAACGCACCGAAAATTGTTTTATTGTTGGCCCGTATGACGTCATTCTTGCTCATAACACGTCACTGTGGCGCAAAATTTGAAAGTTTTTAAATACCTCTTGCTTTTTTTTCGCTAAAAACATCTTTTGTGGCTGTAATGGGGCTGAGTGAGATACAGAATCCTAGTTCTTTCAAATTAAACGAAATTGTATTTTCTCTTCATGGCTCCTTTAACTCAGGAAGGGTCCGCAAACCATATTGTATCTGCAGCCATTTCATGGAACAATCAAAAGAAGACAATGGCGCGCTAAACGCACACATACGGCTGAGCCTGGTGGTGACTGTAGGTGAAGAAGCATCATGGTTTGATCGTCTTTTTTCAGCAGCATACATCACTGGAAGTTGCCGAGGTCGGGATGGCGAAGATAGGCTTGAATTTCAAACACACGACGATTTAGAGACCGAAAAGAAAGGGGGGTAGTAAAGTCAGAGTGCTGATCAAAGGAATCCATCCAACTCATTAGCCGGCGTTCTTAGCAATGATAAAACAGGGACGATAACTGACTATAAGTACATTTTTACACATCCCAAGCATGGACGAAATCGAATAGTCTTTGCTTCGGCCTGAGGCTTGGATTCAAGGAGTCCCCAAAAGCTCTTCAACGCAAGAACGGGACTGAGATGAATATTTCGCACTCCAGAAACGTCCGGTAAGAGAGCCACTGAAGAGCGGCCGTTGAAACCGACACCAAGGGTGATATTTAATGGGAAGCCTACAGGATTTCCTCCCTTCGAGTTAATTCAGCGGGCTCGTCTGTTATCGGGCCCATTCGCTGTTACTGTGCACGGAAATATACCGAGGCGGACAGAAGCTCGGAGGCGCAGCAGGTCGGAGTTCTCATCACTGACGGTTGTAAACACAGGTCGACATTTCAACGTTGGTGGCTGCACATGCCGGCTCTCAGCAGGCATTCTGAGCACCCGACGGGAATACCTCCTCCCTGCCTAGTCTATACCTCTCCAACCCCCTTCTCGAGTAATGTTTATTTCGCTGGCACTGTTTGTTTCTTTATTTTACCCACTTCGGCTTCGTCGCTTATACCTCGCGGGAATCCTCCGTTGAACACAACGGGGGGTGGGCTCCCTCCGCGTGCGAACGCCATGTACACGCGTGCGAGCGGAGTCCTACCCTCCCGCTGTGTCCCCTTTCAAGCTTTTCTTTCTTCATCTTCCTCTCCTCACCTTTGTCTTTCGCGATGGATGAGGATGGCGTCCCGTTTGAGAAATCTATCAGCGACTGCGAGAGTCCCCTCCTGTGATCTGGGGGTCGGGTATGTTTCGGACGCGCTACTGTCGTTGGTCACCTGATTTTGCGAACTCGCAAAAGATACAGCAAATGCTTAGAATTTGATGATAGCAAACAAGGCAGCATACGAGGGAAAAAAAAAAATTTAAGCGCTACAACTTTTCGCATGTAGCGGCGAAGAGATAGCATTGAGACTTATTTTCTTAATAGGAATTAATGGGAGGCCTGCGCGTCGAAAATTGAATTTATTTCGTTCTCTGGCGATTCCCAGTCGAGCTGGTTGTAGGATATCCAGCAGTCAAGTTAAGTAAGTTTCATGAGGTGAGTGGCCGTCAAGGCGCCTTGTCAAGAGGTACAGCAGAGGAAAGGGATGGAGCCAGTTAGATCTGCTCCGGGTGTAACAATGCAAAGAACAAAAAACGTCGACGTGCCACCACGTTTGCCATCGTTCAAGAGGTTCGTTGAGCCGAGCGGTCCGGGTTAATCAAGAGGAATAATCAAGAAGAGATATAACGCATCATAAGATCCAACATGGCTGAATTGATCCCCAACAAGAGCAGAAAATCAATCAGTCAGAAAATTTAATGATCTCAGGGATACAATACGGGCCTCAACATTGAGAGGTTCAAGAGGTCTAGGGATTCTGAATGTCTAAGTCGCCACAAAATTCAATGCCCATGAAGACGACCAGTGAGTTCACAGCGCGAAATTGCCTGTCTCGAATTAATAGCCTTGTTCCCTGGCGGCGCGACGCTGACCAAGCGCACAGTTTACCCAACACCATGACTAGCATCATCTACACCATCACTACCTTCATTTACCTTATGCCGAACAGTGACGGTACGTGCCCCCACAATGCATAGTGTAGAAGTAGCACTTCCAAATTCTGTCTCATTTGTTACATACATATAGAAGACAGTTTTTTTAGAAAAGCAGAAGGTAACGCTATGTCACGACCACTCTCCTGTGATTTGCACACCTGCGCAGTCTTTAAACACACTAAACTACTGTGACTTACCTCTGAAGCAGCAACAGTGTAAATCTGCAGCACTGATTAACCTCGATTGTGCCAATGTACGCAACATTTACTAAGAAATATAAAAGTGTAAAACTGACCAATGACGACCCAGTGTTGGTGCCGATTTCAGCGTCAGCTGAAGCTATTATTGCTTGAATTTATTTCTTGATTAGGACTGCTCAAACAAATAATTCATTGATTGCAACTGTTTAATAGATACTACTCACTTGATTCAATTGATGTTTTCAAGCCTCGGTGAATTCCTATTCGCGAGTACGCGCAACCTAAGCGGGCTCAGGGCCATGCCAAACAGGGCCACATGTCACGATGAGCTGACACTAAATACAAATGCGGTGTCTCTAGAAAAATGTTGCAAATCACTGCTTGACCAAAATGCTCTGCCTTGCTGCGGTCCTCATTTCTTTTTATAGTTGCTGTGGCTACCTTAAACAGCCGTAGTGAACACACATGTCAAGCTCCTGGACAGTTCAAACTCGGTGCCTTCCCGTCCACGCTTACTCTGTAGTATGTACCGTCCCGCTTGTAGACTAAGGCAGCGATCAGGTTCGCAGGAACAGAACGCCGCCGCTCCCCCAGACTCTTTCGAAACCCTGAATTCACCCCCCCCCCTTTTTTTTCCCCCGTTTATTCTTTCCATAAGCTAGTAATACGAGCGGCAGGCAACGGACAGACCATAATTACAATCCTCCTAATGCAGCGAATTTCCGCGGTTGCCGCAATCGGCCTGTTGTGTGCTAGCTGCCAAGTCTTTTCAGGATAGCGGCCTCTTCGCCCCAGACAAAGATTTTGTCACTCAGCAGTACAGTTATAACCCACCCGTGTCGGTTGCTCACCATTTAAAAAGTACAAAATTGTACTGCTTATTCCTATCCTGAGTGTGGTTGTTGAGAAGAGAAAAAGTCTGCGCCCGCACATGTGGGAGTGCGACGTACTCCTATGTTTTCCAAGATAAACGTGGTTTGCTCAGGGAAAGTAGCCAAGTTAGGGAAAGTGTTTTTGTGGATGGGTAAGTCAAGCCTGGCAGGGAGCTCAAACATTGCTGCTCCAGATCGCTATATAACAGTGGTGGAATGCGCACGCGCACACACGCACAAATACAACAAATCACCCGTATACACGCACTTAAGGGACATAGGTGCGCGAGAAATTAGCGAAGCATTGTACACAAACAGAGAAAGAAAGATAACTATAAATGGAAACCGAAATTATGAATAAAGATATTGTAAAATTAAGCAAGCAGCTGCTACCAAACTGACGAATAAGCAACGGTTGCCGTTCGGCTTTGAGTGCTTCTGCAAGCGACCAGTAGCTGGACACAAGTAGAAAATACAGCGAGCGAACTCACATATGCACTGCGTATCTCGAACTGTTCGAACTAGGAATCAAACCGTCGTGATGCGTTGAAATATAAGTTATAACCCATAAGTGGCAGACGGGAAAGAAGATTGCGACTGCAGATCGATAAAGAAATGGCGAACATAGCGCCAGAGCAAAAGGAAGAGCTAGGTGAACGGAAATAACATACTCCCGGAAAAGGCAGAGTCAGAGCCGTCAGGCGGGAGAAATCAATTTCCGCAACAGAGCGGAAAATGAAGGCACGCAAAGGCCAAAAAAACACAGCCCGTCCTCCACCGCCTCCGCGAAAGTAACAGGTTGGACGCCGCCACCGCGCCGGGCCAGAAGCAGCAAATCGCCGAGCGGGCGACATAGCGTCGTCGTCGTCGCGAGCGAAAACAAAAACGATGACGCCACCATGCTATGCTCGCGCCGCGGCCAAGAAAATGGCATTCTCAGCAGCATCAGGGGCAGAAGATGTCGCTCCCCGCAGCCGCTTTCCGCGACGCAACAGATGGAAGGAAAACAAAACGGAAGCGCTTCGGACGCAAAGGGAAGCGGAAGCAAGGAGAAGCTGGCGAGAAGCACTGGGGAGCCGCCAAAACACAAACATCCACGTAACGGTGCCAGAAGGGGAGAGGCTGTTCGAAGCCGAGCCAAGCCAAACCTAGCCAAGCCAAGCTGGGTAACAGAAAAGGTCTGCCACGGGTGCACCCATCGACGCGGGGGACGTAGCAGTCTGCTGAGAAGGAAAAAATAAAATAAAATAAAAGGAAGGAGAGAGGCGACAACCATCGATGAGGAGGCACAGTATAATAATAATAATGAAAAAGTGCCGGGATTGCGTTATCTTCGGCAATGCGCCGAAAGGATGAAAAGCGGCGACAAAATGCCGAAACAAAGAAAGGGAAAAGCGGAAAGCAGTTGCGCGCGGGAAAAGAAAAAGAACAACAGAGACTGGCGAAGGGGGAGGAAGACTGAGCGGGTGCGAGGAGAAGGTGGCAGGGGCAGCGAGCGCGACCTGTCAAATATTGCCGTGGCCGAAACAGCGGGCGGTGCTCGCCAGGTTGTATATCTCCGGCCGGCGCCAGAAAAGGAAAAAGGCATCGCGGAGCGTACGCTTGACCGTGCCAGCGGCGGGGCGCGCGTTCCCCTGTCTCCACTTGTCAACGTGCTCGCACCCGATGAGAGCACCTGCAGGGCTGCGTCGGGAAAGGGGGGAAAGGCCTCGCTGAGCGATGGAGCCGCTGCCTTTGCCACCGCAGATCTTGACCCCTGGCATGTCGCTTCTGTCGCTGCCATACTTTTAACCGGCACCCCGCTCCGTTCTAGCCTCCCTCCACCAATCCACTTGCTACTCGTTTGTTACTTACTTCGGTGTGTGCCCTACTGCGGCGTATGCGCACTGCCACCGTGTTGACACTGTTACGTCGCAGCTCTTGTACTCCCCGTCTAGCCCCGGGACATGTCGCCACCGCTGCTCTGTTTACACGCGTGCTAAGGAAGAGTGCAAGGTGACACACATGGAGAGACCGAGTCGGAGAATGAGAGAGAGAGAGCGGTGTTGGCTCGTAAGCACCCCCAGGGCGCAGTGGTTTCTGGTAAGGGGAGAGAGAGAGAGAGAGAGAGAGAGAGAGAGAGAGAGAGAGAGAGAGAGAGAGAGAGAGAGAGAGAGAGAGAGAGAGAGAGAGAGAGAGAGAGAGAGAGAGAGAGAGAGAGAGAGAGAGAGAGAGAAGAGCTTGGAACTATGATAAACAGAGGTATGCAGGCATATGAACATTCGTGATGCAGCTCTTAATATTGTTTATTGTTAACCTGTGAATAAAGGCATGACCGTGCTTGAATCAGGCTAAGGGCGGCTAAATTTTTCGCCTCGATCGAAAGAGAGACGGCGAGAGACCCACATGGCCGCATTCTTGTCGAGAACCGAGCATTCCACCTTGTTTTGGCTTTCAGTTCGTACGAGAAAAAGTAGCCACGAAGGAGGCCGTAGCCGCGCACTCTGACTTTTACGTTCGGACTGTTCTGATGTTGGCGGACTCACTGGTCGACTTGCCGAATATTTCTGCCTTCGTCCTGTATGAGCAGATGGATAACAAGCCGATACTGCTTACCTGACTCGTCGCGTTTGGTTCGAGTTGAACTAGACGCCAATGAACGAAAAACCAAAAGCACGCCAAATACTCAGCTTTTCTTAGCCTCATCACTCAGAGGAATAACAAGGACTGCTCATTTTTCGGGATCTAATTGTGAAAACCATGTCACTAAATAGTTGAAAAATAAATGGTCACTTCATTGGCTCGAACGTGTAGCGCGAGTAAGAAGGTCCTCCACATGTTTCATTTGGGAGCTTTTTCTCTGCGCATCCGTAGAACGAAAAAAAAAAAAGGAATAAAATATTGCAATGACGAAAAGAAAACAGGCATGGTGAAAAATCGTCGAAGGGCTTGCACTTCAAGCAGAAAAAAAAGGCGTGCCATGACGTCGATATATATATTTTCTGAAGCGAGCAACAAGCATTTCAGGTGTGTCTGCCAGCATGAGTCGCAGACAGGTGGAAGAAACTGAGTTTGCATCGATCATTGAAGGTAGAAACCACAGCCTCTACCGGAACAAAAAGGAAACATCGGGCATAACTGAAAAAAAAAAGCACGCCAACTGCTTAAGCAAAGTCAAACCTAAACAGATCGTGATCAATGCAGGGTTGCTGGTTTGACACTGACGGGAGAAGGCATACACACACTTTATGCAACAACCCAGGCGGAATAAAGCAGTAAAGAGTCAGAAAAAAAAATCAGATAGGACACGGAGAAAATTCCTCGAAGGAATCGAAAGTGTGTTGAGGAAAGCTTGCGACAGCGAGAAAGAGCAGCGGCGAGCGTATTCGGATGGTGCTCGACAGAAATGAAAACCGCCTCGAAGTGAATATTCATCGATCTAAACGGGGAAAGGCATGACGGAGAAGTGAAGAGCCCTCAATCGTAAATGCTCTATCCACGGAAAGCCACCTGTAGCGTAGGAACGGCCACAGGAAATGAACACGTGTGAAGTAGAGCGGGACCGAGAAAAAAAAAATTAAAACGGTCAGCTTTTGCATCCTTTTGAGCAGTACGCATGCGCGATTCTCGAATAAATTGAGCAGGATTTTGATAGGGAAGTAGTGACGACGGCTGTCTTCGGTTATGGTTTCTCTTCGTTATCCTCGTCACTCACGTCTACAGTGGAATGAGAAAGCCGATTAGGGTCCCATTATGCTTACAATCAATCAATCAATCAATCAATCAATCAATCAATCAATCAATCAATCAATCAATCAATCAATCAATCAATCAATCAATCAATCAATCAATCAATCAATCAATCAATCAATCAATCAATCAAATGAGTGTGCGTGCATGAATACATTCGCATGGTGCCATATAGGCGGGAGAGCAGAACTGAAGAGTGGGTTGTAAAAGCGGTCCTCGCAATAAATTGGTTATTTACATATTGTCGCGGCGGCCGCTTTTCTGATGGAGGTGAAAAGCAAAACCGCCCGTGTGTTCGAGATTTCGGCGCACGTTAGAGATGCCCAGGTGGTCAAAATTAATCCGAGGCCCTGCACTACGGCGCGCCTCATCGTCTGTGTAGCATCGGCCCGTAAACGCCACAGTCAATTATCTACACTTTGTTCGACCATTTACAAAAAAAAAAAAAGAAAAAGAAAAACATCTCACGGTTCGGACAATCGTTACAAAGACGTGTGATGAAGAGCGATAATCAGGCAAATGACAGTCATAAAAGAAAAGAAGGGTTATTGTCAAATAAAAAACAAGAGGAAAATGAAATCAACGAATCAGCATAGCATAAGTAAGTTTTATAATTTATGACGTGTTAATCGTTGTTTTCACAGAACCTCGCCTGCAAATCGATTAACATACATCCAGGGTGTTCAAAGTAAATCCTTCGCATGACCTAAAGTAGGTACAGAACGTTTTAGTTATTAGCACGTTCTAGGAAGTCGACGGCAGGAACAATAAACGTACTGAAATGTAAGGAGACGCCACATCCCAGTCGGGCGCTGCAGGCGCTAAACCAGTCACTGATTTGGCGATCACTCCGCACGCACGACAGGTTTCGTGTCAGGAAATATGATAAGATCCCCCGCACCAGGCCGGAAATTGCTTGGACCGCCGTTCTCTCGCTCAGCCTTAGTTTTCGCCGAACTTTTTCATTAAGCTGTCGCTTGCGCAGAAGCCTTTGCATGTCGAGCGAGCCTGTCAGACGCGCTTTGAGGGAACCTTCGACTTGCCTGCTCTTCCTCAGACTATCATTTCCCACTTGTTCGAGCCTGCCATTTCAAGAACGACAAGCGTCAGTTTTCTTATCTCCTCCCTTTTGATTTCGCTTTATTTTAGTATTTGTGGCGTCGACAGAAAATTTGAGGTTTTGATCAGGTGCCCGCTATTGTAACGCTGCCCGACGGCATCTTGATGGGCCCAGGTTTTGTAAAGTCTGGTTAACTATTTGGAGTTAAAAGACAACGTTATCCGTCCCCGGGGACTTGAAAGACAAGCTTAGAGGGGTTGCTGTCAGAGATATCAGTGCCAAGTTGACACGGCTTGGGGGTAAGCGTGATATCAGGAAAGTAAAAAAAAAAATTAAATTGGAAGGCCAATGGTAGAAAACTGTCACGCAGGACTGAAGAAGTGAAAGGCTTGGGTAGCATCATCGTTTCTGAGCAATGATAAACCACATAATATTAAAAGGCGACACGACACGTTGCGCTGCTCGTTGGGATATGAGAACAAGGACACAATGATACTTTGACTAGGAACTGCTTCTCGTCTTTGCCATTTGAGCCAAATGAGTACAGAAGGAGACGAATTTGTTTGTGCGTCGTATAACGAAAATCAGCGAGAATTTAAAGCACAAAGGTTCCCCATCTCAACATAGGTTCTTTTTCCAGCATTCTTCTTGAGCATGATACTGCCTGAACTGCAACAGTTATTTTAACGAAAATTGCGGATGCGACAAGGGCACGGCGAAAACTATTCACTTCAGCTGCATTCAAAGAAAACATTTCAGCTTGGCTCGAGTTGCACAGAAAACTTCTACCAATGTGCGCGCTCGTCTGTCTGTCTGTCTGTCTGTCTGTCTGTCTGTCTGTCTGTCTGTCTGTCTGTCTGTCTGTCTGTCTGTCTGTCTGTCTGTCTGTCTGTCTGTCTGTCTGTCTGTCTGTCTGTCTGTCTGTCTGTCTGTCTGTCTGCGCTATTCGTGCGTTATTGCTTTTCTGTTTTACTCTTGAGTGATCACTCAGCAAGACGAACAGCGTTGTTATTGTACCTGCAGAAAAAGAACGCCCCAATTAGAACGAGGGTGTGGAGGACAGCATCGGCTTAGCGGCCTACTTACGATATCTGCCAGGAATAAAGGGGACACCATGTCGCTCACCGATTCTAAACCCGTATCTCGTCAATGACTTTCCTTTTGGACGCGAAGCTGGCTTCTCCTTTCTACACCGCCGTTCAGCAACAAAGCCGCCCCAAAACAAATATGAACGGTAAAAAAAAAAACAACAAAAAAAAAAAAACAAAGAAAAAACATCTGCTACCTCTAAAGCTCTAAAGAGCAATGCCGTTTTTTCGGTGTAACCTGTCACATATTTCCGAGCCTCACGTGTACTACGAGTTCTATTCGCAGCAACTTTCTGCGCGTTTTGAATGCGTATCAGTTGAACCACTGACGGCTGTCAGCGGATGATCGGCACAGGACAGTTCTCACGCGCGCAGCACTTGCCTCTGGATCGGCGTCAAACTCAGTGCACTGCACATTTTTTTTCAAAAATAAACGGTGATGGCGACAACAATAACAACAAAAGAGGCTCGACGTTCGTTGTGCTCTTGAGGTTATACCATTAGGTGCATTTTGTCGTCTAATCTTGTGCGGCTCTTGTGTTTTCCAAGTGGTACGCACGGAACTTGCGTGCTACTGGCGAATTGGTACCTGCCCTAGCCATATACAATAGTTTATAAATTAAGTTGCTCTTTTTTGCTACAGTTTTGTGGGGTAGAATAGGAACGAAATGCTTAGCACCGAATTTTAATGCCAAGGGGCTTGGCGTTTCGTTCATGTACGAAACACCAAGCATCTCATTAAAGCCACCAAATAGAGGAGGCTCAGCGGTGAAGCTGTTGAGCCTCGTTGATGACGATGATGATAATGATGACGATGACATGAAAGCAGCGTTTGTTTAACGTTAAAGCTTCCAGGCGGTAAGGCACTAATAAGCTTATGCGTATGCGCTCATACGCCGGGTGTTTGATTCTGCGCCTGTGTGCCAGGACGTCGTCAAACTACTTCTCGGCTAACGCTTCCATACGTAATTATTTTTTTCCCTTTTCTTTTGCGCATCGCAGTGACATTATTTTAACCCATCTCAAGTGTTCTCCTTTGGTCAAACGGCACGCACTTCAGACTTTATTAAAGAGCCATCTCTTTCTGTCTGAGTAGCGCTAAGTGTTGACAAAAATGACATAAAATGCTTTTGTCCTTCACTGGAAAAATAATATGGGTAGGGGTTTCCTTGAAGCATAGAGGCTGGCATCTAACGGCATTACGAGACCTTTGATGGTGAAAAAGACTTTCTACGGCTATGTATCGTGCGATCCTAACGGCTGAGGGGCGAATTACGGGTACAAAGCGGTGGCAGACACAGTGCTCGGGGCAGTTGACTTACGAGAGGCGGAAAAAATAAAAACGAATACTTGGATAACCAGAGAGAGAAAGAAAAACGTAAAAACAAAGTTAGAACTTAGAAAGCAAGAACCTCCGAGGGCGTCTACATCATAGCAAGCGGAAAGTAACGCGAATACAAAGAAATCGAGACACCCGAACAGGACGTGCGTTATACCGCCAGTCTCTTCTGCGTTCCTTGTGTTCGTGTTCTCGTTCCTTCGCACTTGCTACAATTTTAAAGCTAACCCAAACGTCTGCGTTGACTACTCGCTGGGCGCCATTTTTTTTACAGAGCCATTTCAAAACAACTGAAAGTCGTGGTTGGAGCATACACCAAGGCCGTGTAAGCTTAACGCCTCGCTTGCGAGTGAAAAAAAGAAAAAAAAAAGAAGGTTTGTCCACGAAAATATGGAGGGTGAGCGAGGGAGTGGTCCCCCGTTACATCATATCCCTCCGATACATTGGTGGTACAAGGTATAGCTCAGCAATAGAATAGCATCGGGTATTCTACTATACTATACTATACTATACTATACTATACTATACTATACTATACTATACTATACTATATACCGCTACTATATACTATAAATACTATAAAAACTCTGTTTCTCTTTCCTGTTTTTGTTTTAATATAATGTCTGTCCATTGTACTAGTGTAGTACACTGATCCTTTTATGTATAAATACTGTTGATCGTTATTTATGTCGGGCCCCTCCTGCCAGGGCCAAGAATTGGCGTGCAGTATTCCTAAATAAATAAATAAAAAATATAAAAATTAGTTCCCCATTCGTTCCCGCCCAACGCCGGCGAGATGTTGCCATGTTCGGTTCCAACTCTCGTGAATTCGCGCAAAAAAAAAAAAAGCGATGTTACGAAATATTCTGTGGCACAGTGCACGCGCACAGTGAGACATATGCTGGCATGTATCATAATCGAAAGAGAGAATAAGCAATCGCGTCAACTCAAGCCGCGCGTATACATGTTTTGCACGGGCACTGTGGTAAGGGATACAAAAGGGGAGATAGAACCTTTCGCGCTAGAGCAAATGAGCACCCCGCTTTTTTCCACCACTCTCCATCGCTTTGCCTCCTCCATTTTTTTTTCTTTCGTCTTCGCCCTCCTCACTGGTGGCTTTTCTCAACCACAGTCCCTCGCTTTGCCTCCTCCACTTTTGCTATTTTTCTTTCACCTTCGCCGTACTCGCTCGGCCCGCTGGGCCACTGCCTTGGTCGTAGAAGTCCTGTCCTTCGTTCCTCCGTGGTCGTGCCCAGCCCGTCCTTTATGGCGCTTTTCGGGCTTCACGTATGCTCCCACAAGCACTATATACGAACGTCGTCGTCGACAACGACGACATCCCGGCGGAATTTTCATCGCTTTCCGTCCTCGGCGAGTTCTCCAAAAATACGCGGGACCCACACATCAGGGAGGCCGGCCCATGAGTCGTTCCGCACACACCGCGTGGTCCCCCCCTCCCCCTTTCCTTTTCTTTTCATATTGCCATCGTATACGTGCTTCCCTTACATTTTATTTTCACCTTCATCACCGTGCCCTTTCTCTTTCTTTCTCACCCAGTTTCCCCTTTCCACCTCCTTTTGTCGTTTCGCTTTATTATTTTTGTCAGTTCTGGCTGAATTTACGATGGCCCATTTCCAGCGCCCGTTCACCGACCAATAGCCCCAACGGACGTCCCACTCCTATGCACATTTCGTGCGTATTATTTTGTGTCCTTTTTCTGCTTGTATGTCTATGGTATTCCTATGCTGCACGGTATCGCTATGTGCAGTTTTCGCCACGGGAGCGAGAAGACATGAAAGAGCATGACAACATGGAGAGGCCATGCTTGCGAAATAAACCAAGGGAAAGAGAAAGAAATATTCTGAGAGAGAGAGAGGGAGATGGGGCAGATAAATAGATACTCATATACGTCCGCACGTGCGTACATACATACATACATACATACATACATACATACATACATACATACATACATACATACATACATACATACATACATACATACATACATACATACATACATACATACATACACACACATACATACATACATACATACATACATACATACATACATACATACATACATACATACATACATACATACATACATACATACATACATTGATGGGGCAGTAGCAGTAGAGACAAAAACTCGCAGATAGAACGTATGTTAGAAATGGAAGCAAAGCGTCGTATATTGTTTGTACCTTAGTTATCGATGTTCGCGCTTAAGTTCGTGCAGATGCTTATGGAATGAGCACACAAGTTGTCTAAGCAATTCAATTACCATTGACGCTTTGGTGTCGTGACACGCACGCACTACTAAACACTCACTCACAACGGTGAACTGTATTTAAAATCTAGGCATACGTGTTTTGTCTGCGGTCGCGTGTCCGGGGAAGGGAGTGAAAGAGCCATCCCGCGAAGAGGAATTTATACGCATATGCACACTGTTTCGTTCCTTCCTTTGCTCATATGCACGCAATGTTACCAACGGTCACGTGACCTAGTAAGCTACGAGGGAAGACGAACGCCAAATCCCGGGGAAGAAACAAAAGAAGGTTAATTTGAAATTTCAAATGCGTGGGCATTTTAATGTGTACTCATTGATTAATCCCGTCAGTCCGCCTGTGAAAGTCGATGTGCTTCGCTTTTCCCACATGAGAAAATTCTACTATAAAAGTCCCTCGGGCCTAGATATTTTCATGTAAAACAGTTTACACTCTTTCTGGCGAAATGCGTTTATATCATAATATCAATAAAAGATAAATAAATAAATAAATAAATAAATAAATAAATAAATAAATAAATAAATAAATAAATAAATAAATAAATAAATAAATAAAACAGTTCACATTGTTTCTGGTAAAATATCTCTTCAGCGATGCTTTTTTCTAGAGTAGGGAAGCCGGCGGTGGATGGAGCTAGTTGTACATCGTTTTTAAAGATAGATGGCGCTTTATGGGGGCCTTTCTTAAAAAAGCGCCAGGGCCTTTAAAATTTCGTGTCAGATTCTTTGTATTTCTTGTGAAAGTGTTTTCCTCTCAACACACATGCGCATATTGGGGAGGCCGACTTTAAGGTGGCTAAGTTCATAGGTCTTCTTAGATATGCACCGGGTCTGATACACGTATTTAGAGAATTTCCCAAGACATTGATATGACTGCTTACAATGCCCTCAGAAAAAAAACAAAAAATCCTTCCTGCAGTGCGTTTGTGTCAAGTAGTGAAGCCGACATTAAAGGCGTAAAGTGTATTGCAGAGCGGCTTACGCATATATCCTGAAATTGGGAAATTACTGCAATTTTTTTATGTACCTCATATACACGGTTAACCAGGCTCGCAAGAGTGACTGGAAGAGCGCGTCTCCTTCCGTTTCGTGTAACCCCGATACAGTGTTATCATTCAAGTTAACAGTCGTGTTTTGTGAACGAGATCGGATATGAAACAGAGTCATTAGTGGCAGCTTAATGTAGCAAAAGAATCGAGCAGGTCTCATTACTGCGAACACCTTAGGTAGCGTGAAATGAACACACAAGGAGGCGATAATAGTGCCGCTTTAAGCGGCGGATGCCGCGAGGAAGTAGCACAGCGCTGCCGGGGTGCGCGTCGTACCCCATAAGCCGTGGCGCGCGAACAGCGTGGGAGTTCATGCACAAGGCAGCGTAACGTGCTCTTTCGAGACAGCCGGTAATTTACTGACTGCTGCGCTGTGTACAGCCCGGAAGGCTTGGCAGGCATCACGAGAAAGAAGCCGCTAGCCCGCGAAGGAAGCTAGAAAAATAGGAAGAGCAAGGAAGAAGTCGAGAAATAAGAAAAGCAGCGGGAAAAGGGTACCGCCCTGGAGCACACCTCCGCGCGGCAAATTTATATACAACGGCTGTACTTGGCGCTGCTGCGCCAGCGTTGATTAGCCGGGCAAGCCTGCGTCGCCAGTGGAGGCTGCAGCTTGTCTCGCTAATATGGATAGCCCCAGATTTATGAAGCCAGCCACCGCCGCCGATTCTCGAGGTTGCCCCTGTTTTTTCTTTGTTTTCTGTCTGTCTTTTTTTTTTCGTCATCGCCGTCTTCTCTCGTTTCCGCTACTGGCAGAAACTAAAGTGGCGTTGTTTATCATAAAGCGGACCGCGTGTGAGGAAAGGCTCGGCGAATACGTGCGCACAGCCGCAGTACGAAACTATCTAGCCAAGATGGAGAGCAGCCATCTGGCCAACTTTATTCTCAGGCCTCTTCATTGGCTCTTATGTGTCCTCGTACCTAAATCATGGCGGCTCGTCAAAGCGAAGGTCACTAAGCTGTAGTCACTATTTGCAAGGTTGTATGGCGTCACGCTTATGCCGCGTGATCATTAACTGTCCATCACTTAAGGCTCAGAGGAGCGAGCCACGCTGTTATCAAAGCTTTGTAAGCGGGCTTACGAAAGAGTAAATTGGCTCGTTTTCTAGTCTTTTCGAAGCTTTAAATTTCTCTTTTTCAAGCCGAGCTTGTATTGACTCACTTGCATCGTAGAAGCTCTTGATATTTTTACAAAAAAAAAAAGAAAGAAACCCAAGCACTTAAAAAAAAAAAAAAAAACGCTTCCCGTGGTCCAGACGAACCTGGGTCTCTCGCTTTAGAAGCCGACGTCTATGCGATGCAAAGCGTTGGAGGGGATCCTTTCGCTACGTCGTTGCGAAGGACGCCACCATTGCTGGGCAATGAGGTGATGAAGTGATTCTTTATATGGTGTGTGTGTGTATGGTATGGTTTCCTTTCAAGATCGGGCCAAGCTCAACCAGTCCTCGGGTAGGGCTTGGTTTGGGTTGGGTTAGGGGTTGGGTTGGGGTTGATTGAGTATGAATTTGGGTTGAGCGGTTATGGGATTGGGTTCATTGGAAATAGGGTTAGGTTCGGTTAAGGGTTGGTTTGTGACTTTGACGTTTGGTTTGCTTCATATTGACTGGTGACAAGCTTCGTGTGCACCCGTGTTCTCTTTAGGGGAGGGGTTGGTTAGTTCGTTCGTTCTTACTCTATGACTTACAACCATGTTTTCAGTATCGCTATAGTTTTCTTTTTTTGCCTATTTTTTACTCTTGATTTGTCCTTGAAGTCTTCCCGTTTGTCTGATAGTGTAATTTATGACTGACGCTAGTGAAAAGTACGTTCGTGCGTGCATACGTTTGTCGGGACACCGCAATTTCATCGCGCTCCTCGCACCCTACTCGGTGGCGTACCGGCTGGGGTCAAAACGCACTTGGATGATGTCGAGGTGTTAGGCTTCTTCTCAAGAAATTGTGTTACAGATTACAAGGCACCTCGGAGACTGTGCTCCCTTCCTTTTGCGTTCCCTCCCATTTCTTACATTTAGCTATAAGGTGTACTTCTACTAGACCAAAGTTAAACAATGCGTAAATATACCACAGATGTTTATTTCTTTTCTGTCGCATCGAGTTGACCATGCTTTTGAGCATGCATTAATATAATTATGCTGCCGCCTACTGTCCCTTTTTATCTGCTTGCAACGTAATTGCACCTAAGTGCGTCATGTCTGGCTATGATCTGCTCAACATCAAAACGATTTGCGAGTTCTTGTGGCCTAGTTTTTGTGCCTGACGTAATGGTTGTGGCAGTGGGTCCGGTTGAATGATTGCGAAACACGAGACGCGGCGAGCTGGCGACGGAAATAATGGGTGGCGTTCTTTCCTCCATTAATGAGCTGAGTGCCGCGCAGGCGCATATCGAGTTTCGCATTTCTCCGCCTCCCAGACTGGCCTCCCGGACTTCTCTGCTGGCTTCTTCCTTCTCCTTACCGCAAAGAGCACGAACAACCACGATACGCGCTGTCCCCAAATTCAGCGCCGCCTAAGTCATAGGCCTCTGCCCAGTCTCAAATCACAACAGGACTACCGCAAAAACCTAACAAGAATTCCTGTCCTACGCCAAAAACTTTGTTGTGACAACAGAAGTCCTGTTGTTGCGACAAAGTCAGCTGGTGTTACGACACACATTTCTGTCGTATTGACATAGCCAATTTTCTCAACGACAAACATTCCTGTTGTCGCAACAGAAGTTCCATTTACGCTACTGTTAACAATGGGAAATAACATTCAAACCACGTGCAAGCTACTGATGGAACGTCAGGATCACGACAAGACAGAAATACGGCACCACGGAACATCAAACTTAGGACGGGAATACGACACACGACAAAACATCATAATCACGACACGATAATAATACGACAAGATAACAGTACGGCACGCGAAAACAAGACAAACTAAGAAAATTTTTCTTGCCGTCTTTTTCGACTGGGTGTTCTTTTTTTTTTTTGGCGTGGGGGAAAAGGGGGGGGGGGGAGGCAAAAATTAAATTTCCCGATACGTTAAACCGGATAAGCCCAATCCTTGCACTGGGTGCCACGTTCTACTAAGGTGACAATTGGAAAATTTTCTTTTATCTAATCACTCCTGGGGATCACTGGGAGGGGCAAACTTCCCACGGTGTGTCTATCAGCATTGGTTGTCATTCGCGCACACTACACACGAGTGTTCACGCTAAAGCTACTAAAGGAAGCTTACGTGTCATGTTAACTTTCTTTTCTGCGCCGTACGCCCTTTCAAAAAGCATCGCGATTTTTCTGCCTGTTCTCAATTTTTCTTTCTGCATCAGTTCTTTTCCGTAGTAATTGGCGAAAGGGTTAGGGCGTGGGTTCACTCTTACGGAGAGAAAAACTTAAAATCCGCTTATTCGCAAATTTTCAAGGGACCGTAAGGAGACGTGTCTTGCTTGCACGAGCTTTCAAAGTCGGCAAGATAACAAAAAAACTTAAACTTGCTCCAATCTGAAGCGACGTAGGTCTCAAGGACTTTACGAAAAAAAAACGCAAAATAAGAGGGACGAGAGATTAAATGAAAAAAGAGAGCAGGAGGAG
>NW_027526422.1:61671927-61719461 GCF_048455015.1 Haemaphysalis longicornis
GTATCAGCCTACCGACACTGAGGCACGCGATTCAGCAACGGAGGCCATTTTGGCGTTGATCAGTGTTGCGCGATTGCCGTATCTTCGGCCTCACCGTTAACTCCGACCGGGTTGTTTGTTAACAACACTACCGAAGATGCAGCAAAACGGCATCTCTGGACATCTGCTGATGAAGTGCTGTTGCACGCGTTATCCAAGATAAATGTAACTGGTAGCGAAGCTTCCATAGAAGCCCATACGTTCAGAAAATGGCGGCTCTTAAGCTGCTCATGGGGCTTAGCGCCATCTGTGTGAGGAGGGAACACTTCCGGCGGAACAAAAAATAAACTGGATGTGACGCAAGATCCGGTCAGAAAGCGGCGTCATTTTGGTGACATTAGCGGTAAAATTTGACTTCAAAATAGCCTTAGCAGGCCTCTGATCGCTGACGGCTCATGTCATCGCCATCTGACGCAAGTTGGCGAGCCCTTGGCGTGTGTGCTTCAAGTCAACGCCAGCTTAACTAGTACAGACTCGTGACTAGAGAAACGTACTTAAGCATACTGTCGTATGATTCGCCTCGGTGTTTATAAAAACATCTTGCATTTTCTCTGAACCTTTATTCTGTATTCATGCCTTCCACTGCTGTATAAAAACAATCAGCTGTTTGTTTTGATTGCAGTGGGAGGTGAACCGGGAACCGGGCGAACTCACCAGTGATCATGGAGTCGGCAGGAACAATAGGAGAAAAGAGTACTGATACCCTGTACCCTTATCTAGTGACACTAGCTGAAACTTTCTAGTTTCAGCTAGGAAGTTTGTGTGAACCCGCCTCCAGAATATATGCAGTTCTGTTTTCTAACGGAACCGCATATATGCTAGAGGTGGGTTTTGGTGAATACTAGCTACAGAATGCAACAGAAATTTACGTTTCTAAGCTTACGATGCCACGTGAAATGGCCAGTACTTTAAGCAGAGACGCAGGGAATGAAAAAAAAAAGAATTCGGGTGAACGTTTTAGGGCTTCTTCAAATAATCCTATAGGCAGGGCGCTTATTTGGCAGAAACATACAGCTCTTACCACCTAACCCAGATAGCAAAGGCAACAAGACTGACTCGTCTCATACTGAGTTTTGAGGCGCTGCGAAAGGGCAATTTTGCTTTTACTCGTATCATACCAAGTTTGGAGACGCAAAAAAAAAAAAAAAAGTCCTGGATTTTGTGTAACCGTGCATTGTACCATGTGTGTGTCAGAATTTCACCAACATAGTCCAATTGTATACAGATCTTGTCTGAATTTTACATAGGCAGAAGAAACAAAGCCTGTCAAAAATGAATGCTTGAGTTCGAGGCGTTGTTAGAGACGTGGGCGCGTCGGCGACGTTAAGCCGCATTACCGCGTACGTACGCTAACGTCACCCTGTTGTACTCTTAGCAAAAATAGCTCCCCCTGCAGCTTGCCAATGTTTTTGTTGACCACCATTTGTTCGCCCTAATCCGGCTGATGCATTTGAGTATACAAATTGGTATTTATTTCGCTCTTTCTAATGTATATTTTACCATTAAAGTTGTAAAAGGAATTCGCTTAGGTCTATAAGTTGATTCATATCGACAACATGCGCGGAAAGACGTAGACTAAGAAAGAAATACACAGGACGACGCGTATTTCTTTCTTAGTCTACGTCTTTCCGCGCCTGTTGTCGATATGAATCAGCACCAACTCGCCCAACTTGCCATCTATAAGTTGGTACAAAGTATTAGACTACTTTCCGGCGCACGCAGTCTTGTTTCCCACGTCTACCCACGTAAGACCGCGACGTTGCACGGTACGCGGCCGAAACTCCAAGCTCAACAAGTCTCCTTCGGGAGCTTTCATAAAGCCGAGCTAGTGAAATTTAATGGTAATCATATAGTCGGCTATCACATATAACCGACTCGCTCCCTGCGTCTGAAGTACCAGAGTCGGTCTTGTTCGGCAGCAAACGTGCACGCACTTGCTTGATGAGGATTAACGTTAACGTAAGAGCAGCCGTTAAGAAAATAGGTCAGTAATACATAAAAACCAGCTGCACGCATATATAGCGTTGTAACAGGCTATCGCTCCATTGCGTAATATGTCATTAGCACTGTGTTGCAAGCAAGCGACACGCAAAAAGTTCAAAAAAAAATGGCGGTAGTTTTGTGACGTCGTCTACTGTAATTAACAGCGTAATCAATAGAAATATGCGGAAAGAGAACGGCGTAACGATTAAGAAGTATGTGCTCTATTGCTGAGCTAAACTTGTCGGTATAGTCGGATGGGCTCTAAGTCCGTCGATAGTCTGATGGGCTCTAAGTCGGTCGCGTTTCTGGCTACCGGCTCCTCGAAATGCGGGGAAAAGCGTACTGTGGCAAATTGCCTCCGTCGGAAATACGGCTGGCGTAGCGTGGCGACCGTTTTTATTACGGCGCCCAGCATCTGAGCGCTTCTAGGCACTAAGCCATTATTGCAGTGCGCGCATACGTGGCGAATGGGAACGTCGCTGAAGCTGCAGATTCATTTAGCGGCAGCGAGGGCTGCCGAACTTTCCTTATGCAGTTAAGCCTCGGATTACCAAAGTTCTTGGTACAGGGAACTGGCCTCCTTATAAACGACACTTCATCATAATTAAGGAGCAATATTTTGCTGTAGGCACTTCGGGGGAGGGGGGGGGGGGGATCATGAAACTCTTCCAGGGGTTACTACTGTGGTTACAACATGGTAGTATTGTAGCCATGGTACGTAGTAACCGTTGTTACAATACGGTTAAAACATGATAGTAACCGTGGTTACAACAGGAGGAACTGTGTTTACAACATGGTGGTGTTGAAACCACGTGTAACCGTGTTGTAGCCTCATGTAGCAACACGGTAGTGTTGTTACACTACCGTGTTTTGTTGTTGTTACAACAACAAAAAGGAAGGGCTTTTTTTTTCCCCTTCCAAGCCATGGTTGTGGGCTACTTGTTTGTCATAAAAAGTTCACGTTCATTTAGTCCAAATCGATCCGACAGAGACTCGGATAGACACCACTTGGGCTGCGACCCCAAATACAGTATATATGGCGACACTCGCGCACACGGAAAGAAGAAAAAACACTTTGAGTTACGAGTGAAGCCGATGCATAGCAAAACTGCGTGTTGTCCCTCAGCCGTGAATTGAAGCGGACACGTATTACGCGTGGTATAAACAAGGCAACAAAGGGAGGGAAAAGGGAAGAGACAGAGGGGTGGCGGGAAAGAGGACGACACCGGAACCGGACAGGGGGTAGCCCTTAATGCCACTTCCTACGGGCTTACCGTCAGCTCAGCTCCCGCCACGCGGCAGACTCCAAGGTGTCGGAAGCCCGCAGCGTGGGCTTATCTGCGGACCGGGCCCTGTCACGCGGCGCGCAGACAAAAGCTCTCTCGGCGACCGCGGACGACGCTCTGTCACGCTGGCTTCCCGGCGCGGCTTCTCTCTCGCGTGCCTCTCTTTTTGCTTGTCCCATCGTGTGGCCGAGACTCGGGAAAGCCGAAGAAGACAATGCGCTTTCAACCAAAAAATGAGCATCTTCGCTGGCGGCTTCTTTTTGTTGTGTTGGCAACGGGCTACGGGCTACATGCAAACTGTCGGCAGGTTTGGAAACGTGCGAAGACGCCCCGATTACTCGAATAAATCCGGGATATGCGTCGCCCCGCTTTGCGACTGTATGCACTGCGGGAGTTTACGGCGCACGCAGAACCGAATAAACGTGGCACAGCAAGTTTCGTAGGAGGATGCCGAGGTCCGAACTTCTTACAGCTGTGAAAATAACACCCGAAGCGAGAAGACCAGGGGAAAAAATCGGAACACCGACGCATACGTTCGTTAAGTGGTATACTGTTAGCCGTGATTACGAGCGGAGAGTGGTCTCTTACATCATTTATTTTTTTAGTGTTTGGCTTAAACTTTAAACTTATGTTTGTGATTTTTCGGACCTCCTTTTTCTCTTCATTCCGAAGTACTGCCGAGCTATCACTTTGCAATAGAATAGACGAGGTGCTGAATTTCTCAGGTTTTATTTGTTTGGTTCCTGCGTTCAAACCACCATCTTTTAAAACAAATCAGCGCGTTGCAGTCGCAAAACATTTTTCTAAAAATAAGCACTAACGCATAGGCAAAGGTAAGTCAATCAGCCACTGCATATAAGCCCTTATTGTAATGAATACGAAGACACTGTTCAAAATTTGTGTCATCAAATGCTGCTTGTTTTTCTGGGTTCATCACAAGGACTGCCGAGAGCACGTTTCTGGCGTTTGCTTTCTGTACAGTAAAAGGCAGCAGATCCACTGCGCAATCCGAAACAATGAAGGAGTTGAAGTGAGAGCGACCGTCGAGCAGGCGGAGTTGTCGTTGGGCATATACGCAATTCAGAAGAATTAGGTCAAAAGACGATAACGCGAAGTGCAACCCTCTTGATGGATGCTAGAGACTGGCCACAGAGGCAAACGACAAAACTATTTGTGCAGGTGTTGTATCCGTCTGGGTGCTTCTCCTAAGCTGCAGTGGTCACGAAAAAGAGAAGCACTGAACGCGAATATAGTGCAGCCAAAGTTCAAGACGGCCGGTGTTTTTTGCGCTGCAAGGTCGGTCTTCACCTTCTAAGGGCTTTCACGCGCATGTTGTGCTACAAGACCTGTCAAAACCTACGCTTTTATACAGCGGAGCTGCTTAAGCTTGACTTCCATCCGTGCCTGGCGTCGCCCAAAACTCGGCGCAGCACAGTGGTGTGGACGAAAATGCTAGGCCAAGAACCCTGAGGCAAAGTGTGGAGGAGACAAGGTGCCGACGAGCAGGTGTGCAGAGTGTGCGACTCAAGAGAAAGCGCTTCTCGTTGTCGGAATCGAACCTGGGTCTCTCGCCTTACGAAACCGGCGTCTATACAACTGGGCTATCACCGCATTCGGGGCGCTCAGCATTTACTTTGGGTTCGTAGCGCGGGCGTAGGCTTTGGACTTTGGCTGAATTGAAGGGGACTTAGGCAGTTTGGGCCTGGAACTTTAGGAGGGTGGAGCCAAGCTAAAGCTAGTGAAGACCACCAGCTGCCCTGTTTCCTCAGTCCTCGCCTCTCAGATGCGAACGTTGCCGAATTTTTTTTTTATGTCAAGATTAATAAAAGTATCCGATCACCTAGTTTTCTGGTAATTTCTCTTGACACGAACTCGTGGCTTGATTCCTTGCTTCCCGCATGAAAATATATCGTTTTTACTACTATTATATTAGGCGCAGAGTTTAGCTTTGGCACGCTTAACACCCTTAAGCCGTGCTATGAGGCTTGTCGTGGTAGAGCTAGGGATTCGGATTCATTTTGACCAGCTGGGCATCTTGGATGTGCGTCGAAGTATCGAAATACGGACGCTTTGCTTTTCGCTTCCATTTTAAAAGCAGCCGCCGTGCAGGGTTGAAACTGAATTTAGGGCTTAATACGAGCATAGTTCACCAACTTATTTGTAAACGAACCATGGATGATCCCACCATGCAATGCCATTCGCCACAGGAAAGCGATGAACACTGCAATTAACAGCAAATAATCAACAGGACAGAGTAAACAACAAAGAACAGCCATAAAGCACACATAACCTCGTGCCCATAAAGTAATTATAATTCAGCGAAATAACAGCACAGAGTAAGGTTCAATGTGGGCACATGAAACTGCCGTTGTCTCGATCGAAGGAGATGGAAGCATCAATTTTCTTGGAAGTCAGGAAAAGAATGGGCATTACGCAGCTATAGACCTTAAGACCCCGTATAAGGCCGTTAGACTCGTCCTTATTCGTTCAAAAAATGTCAGCGAATGAAGGACGTCAAACAAAAAAGGGGAGTTGTCCACTTAGGCCGAAGAGGCGCTTAAAAGGCACTCTGCCTAGTTTCTTTGGATCAAAGGAAACCGACTTTGAGACTCCCTCAAAAAGAAAAGGAGAACGTTATAGCGACTATACGCGGTACTGGCAAGAGCAAACGCGAAGTAACGAGCAAAGAAGGAGGAACAAGTATACACGCGAAAAAAGGTTAAGACACTCAGAGTTCGAGGAAGATGGAAGGGGGGAAAAGGAAGAGCAGGAAGAGGAGGAGCATCGCAGTGGAGCAAGACTCGCTGTGGCTTGTTCGGGATTCTCCGGGGGATAGCTTCAGGACAGGTTGATAAAAGCGGCCCGGCAGCCCCCTTTCCCCCACCGACCGCCGCCTCCACGCTATGGCTGGTGGGACGCGGCAGCATCGAGTACAGGGTCCCGGCGACACGCCAGAGATCAGGGGTTAGGGACGGGGAACACCCGGCGCACGCTGCAGTCGACTGTGGGGCGCCTCTCCGGAGAAGCCGCCGTACAAATTGGTCTCCCACGAGGGTTGCTCCGATGACGACGTCCGACGGACATCGGGGCTTAACCGCCGCTGCGACGAATCCTTTTCGCTTCTCTAGCAGCGAATTGCTGGGCTAACGCTTACTCTCCGCCCCCCCCCCCCCCCCCCCCCATCTCTCTCTCTCTCTCATGTTCGTTCATTCTTTTTTACTCCCGGAAGGATTTGGGAGCTGTCCACGGGAACGCATCCAGGGCTCGTTTGCTTCGAGCCGGTTCTTGGAAGGAGCGCCCATCCTGTCGTCGCTATTGGTCCCAGCCCAATTACACTGAAACCAATATTCTTCTTCCGTGCGTCGGTATTGAACCCAATTTCGCTTTTCCGAAAGCCTGCTGGGACCCAGCCATCAACGGAGGGTTTGTTTTATAGCATTGGTCCCGCGTCTCGTCAGAATGCACAGCGCAGATCGGATTATATTAGTGAATGCCGAGGTCCTGCTTAACAACGCGGCTGCCCACTGCTGAGTGAAACATGTTTTTCTGAACGTGAAACGAAGTCCAAAATGACGGACGGCCACCGTGTGTTGGACGATGAGTGATTGTAGGGTTCAACGCGCCGACGCAACGCAGGCGATGAGGCGCGCCGTAGTGGAGGGCTCCGGATCAATTTTGACCACCTGCAATACATATGTGGTGCAGGCTGGGAACCTCTTTCCCTCTCACAGTCACCTGGGGATCTTTAACATGCGGCGAAATCTCGTACACACGGGCGTTTTTGCTTTGAGCCTCCATTCGAAAAGCGGCCGCCACGGCTGGTAATCGAACCCGCGACCTCTCAGCAGCGCAACGCTTTAGCCACCGAGCCACCGCGGCGGGTAACCGTGTGTTGGGTATCAACCACTTTTCTTGCGAGATGCTCTACGAAATTGTAAAGCATAGCGTAGAGTAAAAAAAAAAAAACAATTAGGCACCCTGCGAATTTCACAAGCGCAAATGCTTACCGAACGCCGGAATTCAAGGACCCGCGCGCAGGTGGCGTATGCGAATGCTGGCATGGGATATATACAGACACAGGCAACGGGCGATGCCCTTAGGACAAGAGAGGTGCAGGAAGAGACAAGACGAAAAGCGGGAGAATCCGCGCCCCATCGGCTGCCCAAGCGGCGCCGCCTCCAGCGGCGTTCAAGCCTTTTAACCCCCGCGCAGGGGCGAGTTTGTCTCGTCCGCATGTGCGCTTGTTCCATCATTTCTTCGCCCATTGTTTCGTCCTTGTTTCCAACAAGTGTCAGCTTCCTCGCAGCTCGCAGCGTCTGTAGTCGCTGTCGCGTGCACTTCTCGCAAGACGAGGTCACTCCGCAGCGCGCGCCCGCGTCTAGACTCGTACACGCACACACACGAGCTTTTAAGGGGGTGAACATCCTGGTACGTCCCGAAGATGTAGAGGTCTAGCGACTCGAGCCGGGAAACCCTAATAGCAGGATAACGGATTCGACCTCACACAATGTTTGACCTCGGCCCATGCGCGCGGCAAGGCACCGCGACGTGACGGATGGGAGTTGCGCGCGGCGCTTGATCCGAGAGGCGGCGCTTGCGTTGCGACAATGCGCGCGGTGGATGATCGGCGAGGCATGCAGATTAGCCGCGTCGGCTGTTCCTCGCTGAACTCTGAACTGCGGTGTGAGGTTGGAAAAAAGCGCAGAATGGCCCTAATTAGTTCCGGCAATTCACTGAGCAGCGAGATCAGGGGTGCTGTTTACTTCCTGTACCTGAAAACGGCTCGAACACTTAATAAAAACCGGCGTGACTACGGTCAGAGAGCAATTATTATTAATTCTGAAGTAAATTAGCCGGGAAGAATCCGCGTATCTACTACAGTGTAAGCGACCAAATGGCAACGCTGCCGGTTGAATGAAAAGGGCCAGACCCGGACAAAAGCTTTGCGTTATAAGTTATACGAAGTGTGTGTGTGGTTTCAAGAAAACCTCGGAAAGCAAAGTGGAGGATGTGGTAGGTCATTGAAACAGATTAAGAATTTGGAAAGACAGAAAGAAAACGAAGAAAAAATTCCCACCCGGCGGGCATTTTTTCTCCAGGTTCTTTCTTCACATTTCAACGCATAATTATTGGGTTGAAATGTAAATAAATCCATTAGATCCTAACTATTCGCTACTTCTGGATTTTGCGTTTAGAGAACAGAAGCCTCGTAGCCAAAATAAAACGTCCACCTTAGACAGTTGCAACTCATACTTGAACTTGTTTTTATGATTTTCCTATTTAACAAATAAATATAGACTTCCCGTCAAGCGAGCTCAAATTCTCCGTCAAGCGAGCTTTTTGCGATTCAACAAAATACCATTTCAACAAGGTAACTCGGCGCTTCCATGAGCATCGTAGCGTTTTTTTTTTTTTTGATTGCGCAACATGCATACGTACGCATACATGGGAAATTTTCGCCGCATTCTCTTGCACCGAGAATTCCCCTGGTCTTCTTTGCCCTTCTAACTGGAAGCACAGCAGCGGTATTGTTGGTAGGAGAAGTGACACTTTTCAGAGTTTTGTGTTTCGCGGGCCAACAAACGGGACAGCCCGATTTAACTTCCCTCTCGCTCTATAAGGAGCCTGTGGTGGCGAATAGCGTGACCAAGGCTTCTCGAACCAAAAGGGCTGACACTATTCATCCCATGCTGTTGCGGTCTACGGAATACCCTGTCCCCGCAGACCGCCGGCGGTGTGATTTCCTTCCCGAGACGCGCGCACGAACAACACCTCACGAAACGTAAGACACGGCAAGGACAGTATCAATAAATCGTTAAGCGGGACGACATTCCTTCAAAGAGCCGCAACTCGTACGACGAAGGACTCTTCGGCGAAGAATAGGAAGAACCCTAGTCTTTTTCTCTTTCGCCATGCCGTCACGCACTCGAAGTTTTTCGCGGTAAACCAGCGTGCACGGACGTGTATGGCTTCGGGCGCGGCGCCTTTGGGATTTCGCGCACGACTAGTCCTGGCGTTTAGTTTCTTTTTGTTCCTTTGGTTTTCTTGCGATGTCGGTACTGCTTCCCTCCTCGCGTTTTTTTCCTCGGCTACGGGTTAAAGCTAGAGCTAACATTTATGCAGCGTCGACCGCGACGGGTCACTCAATCAAGCGGCGGCGGCTTCATTCGTCGGAGAAGCTCGGCTCGCCTCAACCGCTAAGGGGTAGGTTCGTTTTCGTTTTTTGTGTGTGTGTTGTTAGTTCTCTCGAAGATAAGCCACAAAAGACCATGTAGTAGTGCACCACGACGGAGGGCAGTTAAAGCCAGAGATAAAAAAAAAAACTGCACTGAGGCACAAATAAAAACGAAACAGTGGTTAGCCTCGTGTACACCATCGTCCTGGTCTCCTTGAGTGGTGTCTTCCTGTTTCGGCTTCTTTTCACCGTCCATGTACGTTTTCATCCGTTTGTGTTTCCTCGTGGCATTTTTTATGAGCGCGGGCCTAGCCAAATGCTGTTAGTTGTGCCCCATCCCTCGCCCAGGTTCTCTGATATGTCACACTTAATCTCGGCTGGATTCACCGCCGTGTATGGGGAAGCCGCTGAGAAGCACGCACGCGCGCATGCTTACGCAGTGGCGGCACGCTAAGGCAAAAGCGGCATCTCACGCCAGCGCACACAGTGCAAACTCTGCCTACGAGGCGAGGCGGTGGCCAAAGGGGCGCGAGGCGAGGGGAAAAGGAGACACCTTCGCAGAGAACACCGGGGATCAGCCGCGTTGTAAGACGAGCTTTTCGCGGGAAATGCCCCGGTTCCCGAGCATCGAAGAAGGAGCTTTCAAGAGAGCGAGAGAGGGGGATAGGGCTTCCCTCTGTAAACGCGCGCGAGAGGAGTTTGGCAGCAAAAACACACACAAAAAAATACTGAACCAGAAAAAAAGTTAAACATCGATAAAGGAAAAGAAGGCGGAGAAGAAGAAGAAGAAGAAGAAGAAGAAGAAGAAGAAGAAGAAGAAGAAGAAGAAGAAGAAGAAGAAGAAGAAGAAGAAGAAGAAGGAGGAGAAGAAGAAGAAGAAAAAGAAGGAGGAGAGAAGAAGAAGAAGAAGAAGAAGAAGAAGAAGAAGAAGAAGAAGAAGGAGGAGGAGGAGGAGGAGGAGGAGGAGGAGGAGAGTAGGGGAAGAAGAAGAAGAAGAAGAAGAAGAAGATCAGGAGGAGGAGGAAAGAGTGGGACGTGTAAACAAAGAGGCAGAAAGCACGGGGTAAGAAGCCCGCCTTCTCCGTGGCGGCGATGAGCTAAGAGAGAGAGAGAGAAAGAGAGATGGGGGGAGACGGAAACGGCAGAGCTAGAGCCTAACTCGCGCGTTTAGTAAATGGATTTAATCCTTGGCTGATCACAAGCCGACTCCCGCGTGCTGATGCCGCGTAGAATGGTAGCGAAGAAAAGGGGCAAACCGAAGAGACGGCTTTCGCGACCACCCCGACTGCGCAGTGAAAAGCCGGAACGAATCCTTCCCGAGTCAAGATCCTCCTCGTTTTTTATGTATGCCTTCGCAGTACCTGCCCCCGAGGAATCCGCTATGCCATGCCGCCGAAGTTTGTTCCTAGGCAATGAAAGGTTTACTTTTTCGCGTTTACACGTGGGCAGACCCGCCTACGTAAACCGGTGCGTGTGAATTTGCTGACATTTTCCTGTGTGGCTGGACTGAGTAATGTACGAAACAACAACAAAAACAACAACAACAAACAAGCGACGGAATCAAAACAGGAAAGCAAGGAAGGGAAACGAAGACAGAAAGAAACAAGAAGAAGTAGGTGAGTAGGATGAACGACAATAGTAACGACGGGCGTGAATAGAATACGTTTATCATTGGTATGCCCTAAAATTAGAAATGTATATTTGACAGACTATGGTTTAAACAGCCGATGCTTGTACTAATTTACAATGCTTTACTATTGCACCGTTACCCGCCGCGGTGGCTCAGGGGCAAAGGCGTTATGCTGCTGAGCACGAGGACGCGGGTTCGATTCCCGGCCGCGGCGGCCGCTTTTCTGATGGAGGCGAAAAGCGAAAACGCCCGTGTTTACGAGATTTCGGCGCACGTTAAAGATCCCCAGACGGTCAAAATTAATCCGGAGCCCTCCACTATAGGGCGCGCCTCATCGCCTGCGTCGCGTCGGCGCGTTAAACCCTACGACCAATCAAAACTATTGCTCCATTCTTCACAGCTTCCCAAGACACAAACCACCGGGATTCCAGAAGAGGTTCGCCAAATCATCGAAAAGTGCAAGAATCAAACATGCGGCGCTCCGCTCAAGTGACGCGGCTCAAGCAACACGTCAACAGCGCTAACACACTCCCGCACACACCACGACGATAACGAAACAAATGACAGCGTGCCCGCGAAAAACGGGCTTCGACGGGGGTTTTACACCTAGGCACCCGACTCCAGCGCTGGAAGAAGACGATGTCGTACAGCGGCGCGGTAATAATATCGAAGCCCACAGCTATATTGAGCTGCACCTTTATTTATCTTCCTTCCGGTGGCAGAAGCGCGGCAATATTCCCACCGAAAGGGCGCTAAGGGGAGGTGAAGCCGCTTTCGACGCGACTGTCTGTCCTTCCCTCCCTTTTTCGCATATCATCCCTTCCCCGAGCCAAGGTAGAAATTGGAAAACGTGACGCGAATAACTGGAAACGCCACCACTCCGCCGCGGGAGTAGAACTGGCTGCGAAGGGAGACGGAGCGGCGGCGGGATGCCAGCGGAAACTCCGAGAATGTGCCGCAGTCGATAGAGAAGAGAAGCGGAGGAAAAAAAAAAGGTGGGGAACGGGGTCAGGAAACTGTATCCCGCCGTATGGGTTACACAAAAACGAAGTTCTCCTCCGCGACGACTCCGCCTCTCTTCGCGCGTGCACCTCGTATGCCGTTGCTATGTAGCTGCCGGAGTTGTTGGGGGTGGGGCGGACTTACCATAATGCGCTGAACGGTGTACGGAAGGTGAATCGGGAAACGGAATGTAACGCGCGAAAAATGTGTAGTAAGCGGAGATTAAAAAAAAGAATGACAGTTATTCGAATCGGTATGTGCGATAATAGAGAGTTACAGCAGATCGGAGAACAGATCCCTGCACGGTACCCGGTAGGCGACCGGGGCTACTGCGAGTGAGCGGAGACGGAAAAACTGGCTGTGCGCGTGCGCAAGTGTACCGGGTACCGTATCCGCTCTGCTATAACTCTCTAAAGAGCGACGATATTGCGGCAGTGCACGATGCTGCGATGATGGTACGACGTTGGTGTGCTACTAGAGTGCCGCAGTTGGAGGAACGCGAATTACAAATCGTCACACGTGGCTAAGGGATGCACGCCTACGGCCACGATCATGTTCGTATACAGTGTGCAGTGCAGAAGAACGCGCCGCCATAGGCTAAGTCACTTCTCTCAGTGACAGCGCCCGCTATAGTTAGCGGGAATGAACCCAACGCGCGAGAATGGCGTTTACCCACCACGTTCAGTAATGACAACCTGGGCTTTTTGGTGTACACGTGTAATCAGCGGTCGCCTAGAAGCACGACATGCACCTTGCTGTCCAGCTACGAATGTAGACGTGTACCATATATGAGCTCAAGTCCGATTCTGGAAACGCCGCCTGCAGCATAGGCGCCCACGTATCTCGCGAAAGCCTCATATAGCCAGGGAACCACAAGTGCTCACGTACGGAGCGCGATTATTTAAGCGTATAGTCCCTGAACCACTTCTGAAACGTATTAGGTTGCTGCGCTGAAATTCTTGGATCGTTGCGTTGGTTTTATTCGGCGGTGAGCGTTTGCCTTCCTTTGCAAAACGCGGGGTCTTGTTCCCAACGCCTCGACGACTGATTTTTAGCGCGTTCTGGGTCGGCCTTCTATTCACTTACACCTCTTCTCTGGCGTAGCAAGCTATGCGTACTGACTGGCTCAGCTGATATCGCCAGTTTTGCTGCGAAATTGGTCTCATTGTCTCTTTCTCGTCTGATGGCATCAGCCAGTCAGCGCGGTCAACATCCTTAGCCAAACACGCTGAGTAGGTATATACCATCGTGCACTCCCGCTGCGTCAACAAGGTTATGTCGTATGCACGCCTGACAGGTGATATGTAAAAAAAAAATGTGGTTGATTCCTCTGTCTTAGGAATCGGTAAAACACGAAAGTGAAATGTGCAGCGAAATCTGCAGCTGAGCATAATTTGCGGGTCGGGGGTTGTCTTGTGGGTGTGCTTGGCGAGCGACGTCCTGCTGGCGGGTCGCTTCGGCCAAGGTGTACTGGCGTCATTTCCGTGACGGATATGACGTCAGTGAAACCTTGATGTATCCCTGCATAAAACACTTTCGTGTTAAAATAGTTAAAATATAAAACCCGAAAACGAACAACCCTAAGTATAACGCACTCTTTAGCACTAAAGGTTGCTTCCCCGCAAGTAGATTCTGTGTGCAGGGGTGCACCCTTTGCAGGCTGTTTGCTTCGTTGTACTGGCGTCACTTCCGTGACGGATATGACGGCACTCAAAAGTTTGTGTATCCCGGAATAAAGCACTTTCGTGTTAAAAACTCTGGGTGAGGTGAACATGGGAACCGCACCAATAGAAGTAGATAAGGCGTTGGCGGATGCATGCGAGAGTCGATGACTTGGCGTGTCCATTGCGCAAGTCGAATGCATGCTGTACCATTGAGGTGAATGTCATCCAAAGCATTGCATAAACGCTCTGACAGCAGAGGGAAGATGCATTCAATAAGTATCCACTTCTTTCATGTGGTTCGGATTTCTTCTTTTCTATGGGGGGATAATGCCGCTTCCAAGGCTTTGTCTCATCGATCGGAACGATGCCCTCGGGAACGGAATTACCTTCCTTTCGCGCGTTGTTTTTTCCAGGTGTGATGTTTCGCTTAATCCGCCGAGCACCTAGGTAAGCGAGGAGGGGAAAACGGCCCGTTATGTGCGGGGTAAATGCGCTTAATTTTACCCTCAGGCAGTCTTAATTGTGCAGGACAACGGCCTTCATTTAACGCTGACTCATCCTCGCTTAATTGATCGCCCGCTTGAGCGCTGCCTGGATCGTGAGCGTGCCGTGAAAAGAGTGCGGCACAACGGATCGGAGCTCCGCGTTTGCGAGAGGCTGACGTCGACTTGCTTTCAACTCGGTAAGACAATGACAAACAAGAATTACAAAAATATCTGAAAGAGATTCGGTATGAGCTGATCCCACTAGCGTCTGGCTCATAAACTATTTTATTCCCGTGTCAGGCAGGCATGGCAGGCAGGCCTATTAAACTCTGGGATAAGAACGGGCATGTGGTCAAGATCTAATGTTCCTCCAGTTAACACATGACTGATTTGGCTTAGTATAGTTGAATATCAAACTTCGTGGAAGGCGTTGCGCTCGCGATACGTGGGCTAGCATCCAACACGTCCCGCTCGATTTCTACACTGTTTTCGTTTTCACAGACAGGAGATCTGGGATAGAGGAGGGGGGATTCAAACTCCATAAAATGCACGTGCTCCTATTAGTAACCCGAGCGGCCGCACGTCCCTTATCCTGTTTCGACTTCTAACTTTTTGTGCGCCACCGAATCCTCAAAATTTTCCCCGCTCCATTTCCTTTTGTCATCCCTACTTTCATCGGTACCTCATTTTTGTCTGACGCCTTTAGGAGTGCCATAGAAACGACGAGACGAGGCGACGAGAGGATGAAATAACGGTGAGAGAGAAAAAAGAAGGCTGAGGAGGACGGATGCCACGCACTGTCAAAGCCAGAACGGCTCCAGAATAGGTCTCGGTATACAGAGTGGCTATACACAAGAGAGGGAATTTGGGGATGAGGGGAAATGGGGAAGTAGGGGGAAAGAACACGGGGATGAATCAGCCTGGAGTGGGCGGAGGGGGAAGAGGCCGTTCGCCGAAAAGGGAAACGGGCAATCAGCCGAGCTCGTACGGGTGAAGCGGGTCGGGCAAGCTGGGTTTTCCCATACGCGAGGAGGGCAGCAGCGTCCCGCACATTGTTGCCTTCGTTACGCGCGCCCTACATGCCTTTTATCCCCCGCTCTTTCCTCTGTCGCTGCTAGTCGCGCTTTTCCTACTCCGGCCGGATCATGGGTGGCACGTTCTTCTCATTCGAATGCCGGGCACCTAGGCTGCCAATTCCAAGGAGTTCACGATGGCGTGCGAGTATTGGTTGCTATACTGACGTCGCACAGAACCTTCACACTGCGAAGCGAGGGAGCGGACTTGGGGAAACGGGGAGGGAATGGATACGTGTTCCGGGACCCTAGCACAAGGGATGGGGTGCATATCAACAAGATACGGTGATACGGAGCGCCACGTCTGGGAGCGCGAACCTCGCAACGCGTGTAAGGGGCGCGTAAGGTCTGCACTCCCTCACATCCGTCAGTGTATGGTCGGGAGAACGATGGAAGAGGGGAGTGACTGCAGGGGGGGGGGGTTGGCGAGGGGGATTTCAAGGCGTCAGTGGCATGCACGAGAGCGCAACGGAAAGAAATTGGGGAAAAGAGGAAGAGGACATCCCCGTTGTATGCGAGGGGAAGAGTTTCGGGTCGAGTGCCGGCCGTGTCTCCTCGGAGGTAGTAGTTTGGCGGGGGTGTCTTGTCGGGAAATTGGGGAACAGCAGCGACGCGATCTGAGATGAGATAGGGAAGTGTGTTGCGGGGTCGGTGCGGCTGTTGCCATCTATGGCGCGGCAACGTGTGACGAGACCAGAGTGGGTAGATTTAGGGATGTAAAGGGAGGATGGAGATGAGCAGGCTCGGGGGACTGAAGAGGAGATGAAGTAGGGAAGGTAACGCTGAATGAAGCGGCAAAAGAGGACGCAGGAGACGAGAGATGAGCGGATGGGACGAGCATTGTTGCGGGGAAGGAGGGGAGGCAGGCCGCGCGGGATGGTGTGTTAGCGCGGCCGCACGGTCGGGACGGAGAAATGGGCGGGGTGTGAGTCATCCGACACGGCCAAGAGCCTCCCGTCCCTCGCGTGCTTCGTTTTATACACGATTGTTTGAAATGAGTGGCTTTGCTCTGACCGGACATCTGTGCCGCAACAGGGGTTGCGTAACGCAGTATTCGGGAGCAGGCAGGGGAAAAGGGGCCGGAGTGCTTAATTCAAGAGGCTGCGAACCGGCACCCCAACTCGCGTGCCTAGAAGGGCCTCTGAAGAAGGCGATGTGGAACGCGTGGGAAGTGAACCTTATGTGAGCATTCGTTAGGTTAATTGCCTCTAAAAGTGTACGCACTGCCTGTTAGCGTTAAGCCTCAATTACATGCATGTCGGTGGGCTTGCCGGCTATCGTGTGCCTTTTGTTGCCATTTTCAATGCGAAGACAGGGGAATCGGGATACGGGGGAAGGTTAACTTTTCAATAGAAATAGCTTGAACTGTGAAGCTGGGCTTCTGAACAGCTTTCAGGAACATTGAAAAATCTCATTTGAGTTCCAAACTTAAGGACTTAACAAGGAGGTGGGGACTGTAAAATTCCGAATGTCATCGCAACAGCGTATTTTCACGCATTCAGAGGTCATGCTGGTAGTATAAACATTTTTAGGGGCAAAGTCCTTTAGGGACTGGGGCTGTTGGCGTCTCCTGTTGTCTTCGTCGTCATAATAATCGTCGTCTCATGTAGTCACGATACCAAAACACCGGTAAACTCGTTTACGCCTCGCGCTAGAATTTAATGTGTACTAAAAAAACACCGGGACACTCGTTCACGCCTCGCGCTAGAACGCTTCGTGCTTCAAAACCACGAGAATTTTATAGCAAAACTGTATACCTCTACCCCAGAATGGTTTCATCTCCGTCGGCAAAAACGCCAAAGCGCCAAGAACACGCTTATACACTGCATGCTTCGCTCCTCCACAGGTTTCACTTTAGTGGAGTTGGCCCGGGATTTTTTAAAGTGCGAATGCACTTCTTAAGCGACCCTGAATCACGCGTCCACCGCCGTCCGTCCGTCCGCACCACATACCCACTTAGGGCGATTGGCCAAGAAGAGTTCCTAATTTCTTTAGCACATACCCACTTAGGGCGATTGGCCAAGTAATCTGAATCACGCGTCCACGGCCGTCCGTCCGTCCGCACCACATACCCACTTAGGGCGATTGGCCAAGAAGAGTTCCTAATTTTTTTAGCACATACCCACTTAGGGCGATTGGCCAAGAATCGGGCGTGAGAAGGGCTAATGCACCCGCTTAAAGGAGTACTGACACGAAATTTCAAAGCTGAGATCCGCTCTAGCAATCAAGTACAACGACAACACAAATAGGTGTCTGTGAATAAATGCATCTTTCTTTCTTTGTAGTTGTGTGTGTGTGTGTGATCTCTCTTTCGCGAACATTACCGAACCGCGCAAATTCAACTCGTGCATTCGCACTTTCACATTCTTCCCCTCGGGGAAATGCGGGGAAATTTTGATGCAATCCGGTGAATGTTTTAAAAAATGCACCTTCAACAAAACTAAAAACTGAAATTTTACACATCAAACGTCTGAGAATTGTAGATTCACGGAAGAACGAAAATGTCTTCGGAATAAAAACCCGGGCTACTCATACTCATTACGCGGTTTACTAAGCTTTAGATTTTTTTATAGGCATTTGGCCTTCCGCTTCAATAAAGGTCTACTACGTATACCTACCGTGCAGCTGAGACTAGCGAAGGGGAGGAAAGGCAGGACCCAACTCCGGTCCTCCTCAGATTGCGGCCAGCACGTGAGCCATGGCGCTGTCTTCGGGCAACTCGACGACCGGAGCGGAGTTTCGGGGTGATACAAGGTTTATCTACTGAACAAAGCATGTCGAACGAACTGGGGCTTAGAAAATAAACCGACAAAACAACAGTCGGTGAAGAAACACTTACAAATAGGCGCGCACAGCTCGCCATCAACGAATCGAATGCGGCGGCATTTGGCCGACATGTATTTTTTTTACGTTTGAGCGTTCTGGAAACGTGTAATCAGACCAAGGGCATTGTCGATGAAGACAGAATAATCTTGGTGAGAGACGAGCACGAAGAAATCTTTCTCTATCAAATGAAAGACCCAGAAGCAAGTACAAGTTGCCGCTCCGCTATTAGCACGAGGTACCACGTCTCGGTGCGAGGCCGCTCTAGCAACAAAACACAGAGGAACTATTAGCAGAGCATGCTTCCCGGCAACATTCTCTTCTAGCTTACGGGAAACGCAAAAGGAATAGGAGGTAGGCCGGGGTTTTCTGCAGACGCGGCTTTCCTGGAGATATGCGTGCTGGTTGACTTTACCCCGCTTCTCACTCTTGGATCCGGCGCTCAGAGAAGCATTATCAATCACGCTCGCGTGGGTCGTTTCCTCTCCCAAAACCATTAGTAAGCTGTTTCTCCTCAAACCTCTCGCAGCACGTCTTAACAGAATTATTGCCTCAGCCTAAATGTCCTCAAGCAAAGCTAAAAAAGGCGCAAAACAAAAAAGATCAAGATGAATACGAAAAATAAGCACTAGTATGAAAGATGAGAGGAAAAAAGCAAAGCAGCATATGATGTATGTATGTATGTATGTATGTATGTATGTATGTATGTATGTATGTATGTATGTATGTATGTATGTATGTATGTATGTATGTATGTATGTATGTATGTGTGCGCGCCTGTGTGTATAGAATCAGAAGTGTTAATGAGAGGCTCGTTGAATGAACACAGAATTAAGGGCCAGCTGTCAAGAGCGCCAAGGAAGGCAAAGGGGAGTGACTTACCACCTTTTTCCCTTTGCTTCCGTGGCGTTCTAAACTGCTGGCCCTTATTTCTCTCTCTCTCTCTCTCTCTCTCTCTCTCTCTCTATATATATATATATATATATATATATATATATATATATATATATATATATATATATATATATATATATATATATATATTTGAAGAGACGGGGGAAAAGGAGGGACCAGGAAAGGGTAGCACTATCGGAACTACGAAAGCGCCCCAAAGCGTATAAGCGCATATATACCTGGTGTCGCTGCACCTGCATAAATTCTCTCCTTGTATGGGCTTTTCTTTTTCCTCTTTTTGCTTTTGCTGCTTTTGCCGTTTCCGCTCTCCTCCGGGCGTGCTTGCAATAAAACAAGACGCGCGTATAATGCCGAGAGCCCATTTCCCCTTCGGGCTTTTCTCACGGGTGCGCCGCCACAGCGCACACTTTTATTCCGCAAGTTGCGCTACAACTGAAGCGGCCCCACGTGGCTCGCGCAGTTTAGCCGTTTGCCCCGTTTTGATTTACACCTCGACGTAAAACTGGCGCGCTGGGGGATAGCGAGCGAGCGTTTTCGCGGTCGTCTTGCAGCAGTTCCGGCGCCTCCGCTTATTCCGCTGCTCAGGAGGAAAGGAGGAGGAAGAGGACTCGGGATTCGTAATCAGGACGGACGATGAGCATTACTCTTCATTCAGTCGTCCGAGCCCGCAGAACGTACGTACGTCTCGCAGACGAAGCTTGTAAAAAAAAGGAACCTTCCCGCATTTGTTCGCCGCTCCTCTTATTCCGGAGGTGCTACTACGTAACACCGCGACAGTGTTTCGCTGTGGGTGTAGCAGTCGTGGGACGTAAACGGCCGACAGACGGTTGAAACGACGGAGCGGCCTGTTCGAGGTATGTTTCCCACCCTCCGCTCCGGTGTGCTCTTTTGTGAGCGCCGCATGTGCGACGCAGCACGCCGTTCGCGAAGCGTTTTCCAAGAGAACGACGACGCGGGAGGGGGATATCAAGGAGTCCTCGAAGTATACGCGCATGTGTGTTTCAACAGAAGAGACATGAGAGAAGTATGCATATGGTATGAGAACTGAAAGAAGGCTTTCTCGCTCTGGATGTCGCCTCACAGTCCTTGAAGGATGCGAACTGTATTTTCTCAGCGATGAGCAATGCGATCGTTGTATCACATCTTCCAGAGCTTTTCTCGCCTGGGTGACTTCTTTGTGTGTTTGTATGAGCGAGAACGCGTCTGATGTAGGATGTGGTGTTTCGTTTCTGATACAAAAAAAAGGTCGTTTGTTTGTATTTTGACATGCTGTTTTCTAGCGTTTCCTATAGCCCGCACATTGTGTCTACGTTTTTCGGACACAGACGTGTCACTTAATAGACAGCGTAAGGCAACGAAAACACACATGACGTTGTCCGTATTAAGGATTTTGACAGTGTACTATCAGCAGGGTCACAGAAGAAGGCATGCGATAATCACCGCACATGTATTGTTTACCCGCGCCCGCAAATACTTCGATCTCTCTCTCTCTCTCTCTCTCTCTCTCTCTCTCTCTCTCTATATATATATATATATATATATATATATATATATAGATATATATATAGTAATAAAAGCTCGTTCATTTGAACTATGATCTTCTGGTTTCCATCAATCCTGGCAGAAAAAGTCGGCCCAGAGTGATTACAATGCGTTGCAAATCCAAACCAAACCAAATTTACTAGAGATGCAAAAGAACGAAACAGAAAAGCAACAGCGTGGCGGGCGCCTTAGGCTCCTGCAACAGCTTATTTCGCGTCTACAGAGGGCGCCGCGCCACAAGCGCCAGTGCTCCGGCGCATGCCATTAATATTTACGAAGCATTATTTACGAAATCACCTGCCACAAACGTGTAGTAGCGCCTAATTCGCAATGACTAGTCCAGAGGTGGCTTCGTATTCTGTCCGCGCAGTGTGGCGCAATTTCCATTTGATGGTCCCCTTCGAGTTCGAATTAATGAGCTCTTACTATATATAAATATATATATATATATATATATATATATATATATATATATATATATATATATATATATATATATATATATATATATATATATATATATATATATATATATATATATATATATATATATATATATATATATGTAGTGCTTTACAGCCATCGTAAAAAAGGAGGCGAACCAAAATCAGAAAGAATCGCAGCTTATTTCAGGAGTGTGAGCGCTCTGCTCGAGCTAAAAGAATAAAAAGAATACATCGTATAACACCACGAGCTCATAATAGTACAAAAATGAAAGTAGAAATAATAAAAAGAGAGTGGACGATGACGTTAAAGTCTTTTCTTTCTCCTTTTCCAAGAAATAATTGCTTTGCTGTACTTCCTCTGCTAATGGGTAATCCGGTCGCCCGTACATGCTTTCAGCCGGCATACTAAAAATGGCTCAGTGTTTCTTCATGCTGCAAATATGGAGCCAGCAAAATTGAAAAAAAGAGAGGGAAATGCTGCAGAGAACCCTCTCGAAAAAGCTAAATAGCAGCGCGTCATTTCATGAAAACACAGGGGAAGAAAAATTGAGAAGATGTAACAAAGCCCCGAGCAAGAGGTTAGCTTAAACCGAGGGGACGGATTGATAAATCGCAAAAGTGCGAGCGGAAAGAACAGGGTGGGCCATCGAAAAGGGCGTTTTGAAGCAGCGAGGCATAAAATTATAACGAGGCTGACAGCGCCATGCCTCGATGAGCGCTGCTGCTAATAAGGGACGTACTGCAGAGCATATAACGACTTGAACAAACAACTCCGCGAGAGCGAGTAAACACAGTGCGAAATTTCAGGCCACCGCGGGGAGCAGTTTCCTGGTATAATGAACGAAGCACACGTGCGCGCTGTTTTAAGACAACGGAGATCGAAGAAAGAAAAACATACGGAAATTAAAAGGGAATTCGCTGAAAAAAAAAAAAAAAAAAAACGAATGAAGGCGGTTGAATCCAGTATCATGTCCTCCTGGAGATAATGCTTTTCGACGGTAACAGTGTTCTCGCTACCAGCCTTTCGAGCAGATAAACAACACAAAGCGGGCACGTACGAACCCGAGCGCGGATGTGGTTGCGCTTGCGCTGCACGTGGTACGCTTGCTCTTCCCCGGGAATATCGTGTTATTTACCGAAGGCCCCGCAGTCAAAGTTCGCGCACAAAATGTGTTGCATAAGCAAGCTGGATGCGTCGTATCGTTAGCTCTATGTTCCAATGTTCCACCGGACGAGAGTTCTTTAAACAAACAAACAAACAAACAAACAAACAAACAAACAAACAAACAAACAAACAAACAAACAAACAAACAAACAAACAAACGAATAAATAAATAAATAAATAAATAAACAAGCAAGCAAGCAAGCAAGCAAAAAATAAATAAATAAATAAATAAATAAATAAATAAATAAATAAATAAATAAATAAATAAATCGTTCTTCGGCGAACTAATTTTTTTTGAACACGAATGTGTTGTATACCGGGATTCACTAAGATTTTACTTACGCGATACCCGTCACGGAAGTGAAGCCAGTACAACGAAGTCAGCCGACTGTAAAGGTTGCACTCCTGCACACAGGGTCTTATTGCGGGGAAGCAACCTTTAGTACTAAAGTGTACGTTTTACTTTGGGTTGTTCGTTTTTGGGTTTTATATTTTAACATGAACGTGTTTTATGCCGGGATAGACCCCGATTTCCTGATGTCATACCCGTCACAGAAATGACGCCAGTACACCTTTGCCGAAGCGTCCCGCAAGCAGGACGTCGCTCGCCAAGCACACCCACAAGACAGCCGCCGACCTGCAAATCATGCTCAGCTGCAGATTTCGCTGCGCCTTTCACTTTCGTGTTTCACCGATTCCTATCACAGAGGAATCAACCACAGTTTTTTGTGATTTGGTGTCGGCGTCGCCACAGCCGTAGAGACGTGGAGGCGGCGTTTCCGGCTCAACAATTTTCAGTTCCGCGCAGTGTATGCTGCACTCTTTTGGAATGACCGTGAGCCTCTTTTTGAACATTACAACTTATTTGCCGATCACCGCCGCGGAAGGGGTAAATTTGAGTAACAACGAGTGGAGAAATACACAATCTGACCCAGAAAAAGTCGCCACCTCTTTCTAAAGGAAGTTTAGAGAAGCGCGAAACTTGTTACAAGATCAAAACTGCGCCAAAAAGTGCGTCAAAACCTTCGCAAAAATGCGTCCACACTTCGCTGAAAGTGCGTTTAATCGGTCGTAAACTTTCAAAGAACCAAATCGCGAACGGAGAACGACCCACGCGACGATTTTTCGCGCACTAAGTAAACGCATATATGAACGATCTAAGTGTGTACTGATATGTGGTTTTTGTGAAATAAAGGTGTACTATTGTACTCCTTCTTCACGATCGATGCGTGTATTGTCATATGCAGAATCGTTCCTTTTTCGCGATTTTCAAGTAACCGCGTTTTGACACGATAGAAGACCGGTTTCACGTACGCACCGTGTTTCCGGAGATCTAGTCGGATCTTCTCGGTTGACCAACCTGTCTGCGGAGAAATGCATTAGTTTTTTCACGGGGCGCCTACGGTCTCACTCAGAAAAGCGCTCCCTTTAAAATACCTTACCTTCCGTGACATCACGCACTGCAAAACTCCGTGCTTGCACTGCGCAGTGTCACCGCTCAGGCATGCATTTTCCGAGTCAGCTAGTACGTTAAGCTTCGTTACTGGCTTATTTGGCCCATTTCATTGCAATGATTGGTAAGTTAGACGTCGTCGTGGTGAAGCAGAAATACTAAAATGTTTTTACGTGTGCTCCTTACAAGCCGAGAAATGTACTGGGGTTTTGGGATGCACACGATAACAGAGCTAGTGTCGTAATCGTCGCCGTCATAATCCTGATTCCCGTTAGAAATGCATCCCTTTATTGTCTTAACAATGTTCATGATCATTGTTCTTATTCGCAGCTGTTATCGGCCTGTTGTTGGAGAAAGAAAGGGAAGAAAGAAACGGTAAGCTATCGCTCCTTCCCGGGCTTTGTGATCTGCAGCTTGCAAACTGGCGTTATGTGAATTGCAGCTGTCGGCGCAGTTCACAAGCGCTGCAGCTCGCAAGTAGCAGCTAAAATATATTTCTGGTATTTCGTTAGGCTACTGGTCGACCCCGGTGCGAAATGGGCAAACGAAAAAAGAGAAACATGAAGTGTTCAACGTTTGGGTGTTCAACGAGTATGTGAGCATACTAGTATTGTTAAGGGCAGTGAAATTACCCCATTGAATAGGGCCTATTGCAAACGCATGAATTAAATCATCATTTTGTCACGGAACATAACGAAAAGAAATCTACCTCCTCTTCCTGGAAGGGCGATGGTGGAAACGCGAAGCTTTTGTCCGATGCAAATACGAAGTCCACAATCTACGAACACGCTGAGCTAACTGAATGTGATGTTATAATTTTGTATATATTAGTTCGTGATTGCGTCATCTGAATGTGTTGATTCGCTGATGTGCTCAGCGTTGTCGTTGATTTAGGCTTCCCATTGGTTAAGCGTGTGGCGGGATCAAGTTGCCATCTGTGCGTTTGTTAGACAATGCTTTCATCACCATCATCGCTTAACCGTGCGACGCTAAACTGCATTTGCCTGGCACAAGCGAATCCTTGTGGAAACCCATTGTCTAAAGTTGGCTTTTCTGCAGTGCCTTTTTTTTAGCGGCACCGCCACAAGTGGGTCATAGAAAGCTTCGCTTTAAAACGAAGTCAAGCGTTGGTACTAGTTTGAGGTAAAGAGGCGTAGGTTTGCACATTGTATATATATAAAGTGGAAACAAGGACGCACGGATTTAAAGATTGGCAGTTAAGGATGCCAGCACGTGTGGCGAGCAGATAATGGCGGGGCACCAATTCAGGCCGGCCGCCACACTCGTAAACTGCAGTGTATATACTCTCAGCGCCGTGCGCGCCCGGCGGTGATAAGCCTCCGAGCAGCGGGCTACTTGTTTACAGACCGGCAAGCGGCGACCGACAGATCGTTGGGTCTTCCCAGCATGCTTCGACGGCGACAGATAGGGGCCGCACCACGCGAATACGGAATCGCTCATTGCCTTGCATGCGCCAGTGTTGGCCAGGGCAGTTTCGGACGAGTACCGAGCGATTCTCGGGTTGTCCGCTGATGACACTGTGGCGGCACCGATTCTTCCACGAGGATTCGCTGCACCAGTGTCGCTGGAGCCGCACTGCACGAACACGTTTGATACGAAGTTCTAAGCCAAGTTTTGATTCGGGGTTGAAACACTGCTCTCAAGGAGGAAAGGCGGAGGAGAGAGGCGAACGACCAGGTTGAGACGTCAACCGGGTGTATAGCCCGGTTTGCTACCTTGCACTGGGGTAGTGGGGTTCATGGGATAAAAGAGAAGGAAGGCGAAGAGGAATGGATAGGAGTGGAAATGCGCGCACTCATCGTGAAATAAGGTGTCAGGCACTAGATACGTTCATGTAAGTGCGTAGCGTTAACAAAACGAAAAAAAAAAAGTGCTGTTGTTCATTTTGTGAACTAGATGGTAGGGGCCGATGTCCTAAGATTGTCTGTTTCGGGAGAAGTATATTGTCCTATCGTCTGAGCCGGGAAGTAGATGGAGCATGGACGGGCAGGTTGTAAGAAACTGCACCATATAACTTTGAACCAGATATATATTTTTCTTTGCGGGTAGATATCGTTAGCACAAAAATATTTTCTTCTCGTCAAATGATTGCGTATGCAAACACTCCGGAGAGTACAAAGCCGACCCACGTAGGCTGGCAGAGTGGACGCCTAGGCGCAGCAATAAACTGCTTTAAAGCAAAGACGCAGTGACTACTTCAAACTTATAGTTATAGGTCAAGGGGAGGATATCTATAACAAATCACCCTGTGAATGTTTCGGACTGCACGCCAGTTTGATATCACTCACATTCTTTTGGATTGGTGTCTCAAGCCACACCCTCTTGTGTGGTGGCTATAGATTGAGCTGCCATACGCGCAAGGTTTTCGCATCGTCCGTTCGTTGGCTGCGTGCCCGCGATATGTGGCTGCACGCCTCCCCCTGGGTCCTGACAATAGCACGTAATCTGGTTTCGGCTTTATCTACACAGTGAAGATATTTCGTCATTGTATTTGCCTCTCTGCTCGAGCGCTGTTTGTCCTCTACCGCATGAAGCGATCTTAAGAATGTTAGATGCGCAGGGCGTGCGAGCGTCTTTGCGTTGGGAAATATCTCGCGGCTTGCATGACTTGCGGGAGTCAGTTCTGGTCGTATTTTTCTGTGCCTTCGACTCCGCACGTTTCCGCCGTGACAGGAAGGAGCGTCCGAAGACCGGAAGGCTTAGGAAAACTGTGCGCCAACTCTATAGCTTAGCCAGACAAGAATCGCACTGGAGAGGTATACGAGGCAAGGCTCGACGAACAGCCTCTGTTACGCTCAGACGATATTGTAGCTCCCTAATTTAAGCAAGGCGAAGTTTCGAAGAGCGCATATTGCGGTGTGTCCGTTCCCATTGGCGCCGTAGCTTAATTTATGGAAAAATTAGTCGAATTTAATACCTCGTACAATACTCCTTATTGCAACACCCTCTAATGACGGCCTTCAGGTGCCATACTATATAAAATATAAGATGAGGAATAAAATTTAAAAGCAGGATGCGTAGCAGCCATCCCACTGACAATAGGTGACTGAAACTTAGTTGAGGCTCACCTCACCAGCCCCAGACGATTACCACTGAAGTGCCGTGTTCCTTGCACGCCCCAAATATCAAATATTTTCACTCCAGGATCCCTCTCTCTCTCACACACAAACAAACACACGCACGTTATAAGAATCAGCGTTATAAGAATGTATTTGCGTTTTTTCAGCATTTTCAAGACGCATCTGCAGGATCATATCCGCTGTTACATGGACGGACAACACAAGAGGATATTGAGATCCCACATAGCAAGACAGTTTAGAGCGAGGGTAAAAAATCTTTAAATTAACTCTTTTACCTTTTGTGCACATGCCACCCCAGTATCCAAAACGTTTTTGAAGGCATGCGAAGGTCAAACCTTAAAAAAGCAAGCAGCGTCTCAAGACATCACGATCGTCTTACTTGTTTCTATCCTATTTCCCAAACACCCCGGTAACACATACACAGAGGGAAGAAAAAAGCAAGGCAAGGCGGCAAGCTTTAGAGTGTCACAAAGAAGCTTTGACACTGTTACCAAGGCAGCACCGACAGAGAGTAAAATAAACACGCTCAGACGCGAAGCGGTTGGAACAGCGCGAGGAGCTCGCTAAACCCAGCGAGCAGAGAGACGACACTGGCGACGGCGGAGCTACAGGTATGAGCTCACCCGGCGCACACCCTTCCCCGGGCTTTCACTCACTTTACGCAGGCACGCGTAAGAAAGAACGCCACGGGCAACCGCCCTAGAAGCGAAGGAAACAAAAGGACGAGACGCGAAGACAAAAGAAGAGGAAGAGCTCGGAGCAACTTCTCTGCCGGAGTGAGGAACGGAAAGGCAGTGACAATTTTCGCAATCCGGAGAGGTTGGGAGGCAAGCGCAGGGCGTACACCGCAGCCCTGCCGGATTCCCATCCCTTTCCTTTCCTGCGCGAACTAGCTCGCTTTATCTCGGCCGCGTTGTATAGAGTGTGTTCGCCGAACGCCTCTCGGGCATCTCCGCCGCTGCTCGCTGTACCGCCGGGGCATTGTTCTTTCAACGAGAGTCTTCGCCCTTATATCCCTGTCACTTGTCTCGCCGAGTCTTATTACGTTGCGTCTCGACACCTCCGTTTCGACGCCGGCCCCACGGACTCGGCGCAGGAGAGGGAAGTGGCTTTGCAGCCGCCCAGAAGCAAAAACTTGCCCCGCTCTTTTCCGACCCAACTTTTTCTTGTGTGGCTTTTTCTTCCTCCATATCCCCTTATTTTACGTAGGTGTCGCTCGTGCTTACCTCTAGTTCCCGACAAGGACACGTCTGGTGAGTAGCCGATACAGAAGCTGCCTAAGCACGTCGCTGACATTTTCCCACTCACAGGTACACGCAGTAGGAGTGCGACGTTTCGACGAGTGGGTGTCAAACGAAGAACACGACGCACAACATGAAGTAGAAGGCAACGTGGACGTGAGGGCTGGGACACAGGTAGCTGAGCGAAGTATTGCGGTGTTTCTGAACAGAGACAATGTCGAGCCAATCGGCATTGCCGTGATAAAAATCTTCGGGTTGGAAGATTCCTGGAGCTACAGAACCACCTTGGTTGGGTAGACATGGTCTCGTACGTATATTTCATACGAATTCTCGCAGGCGCGTAATCACATGTCTCGATGACAGCTTGGGAGCGTTTCGCGTGACGTGTGTGTGTGTGTGTGTGTGCATCTGTGTACGTATATGTATATTTGTATCTTTATTTTTGTTCTTTTGTTGCCTCGGAATTGTTTTTTCGAATGAAACAGAAGATATCGTCCCTGCGCAATGCTGGGTTTGACACTTCAGGTGGTTGGAGAAGAAAAAGTGAGGATGAAATGCGAATAGGGAATGAAAGGAAATGCGCAATTACACAAAAAAAGGGAAAAAGGAAGACAGGGAGAAGGATTCACAACCTAGCATTTATTCCGGAGGCATATAGAAAGCTCCAAATCTCTTTTATATAACCCGCACCGCACTTCCATTGGTGTTACAGGTGCATGAAAATCTGCCCTTCCAACACTGCGAGCGGCACACAACAGGGGTGCACCAGTTCGATTTTGAACAGGAAGCTTTTTGTAAGGCAACGTAGAGGCGCAGAGGATGCATTACCCGCACGATGGATAGGGTCTAACTTGGTTTTTTTTTTTGGTATTTTTAGCTGAGGATACCAAACTCGAACGATTTGCTAAACAGCTCCGCTGTTAAGACGAAGCTAGTACGCACTCTTCGTAACATTAACGACGGAGCGACTGCGAGGTAAGCAAAACCGTCGCAGAAACTTGTGTTAGAGTGCAACACTTTGAGAAACAGCTCTATCCAGGCGCGACAAGAAAGGAAACATTTTTGCTTCAAGGGGAAATTAGTAAATCTTTGCTTTAGTGAGTTTTCAGCTATGGAACCAGCATGACTCTTCGCTGGGAGACTCCATTTTGCTGCTTTCACACTTCACCGCAGCATTACTATAATTGCTGAGGAGCACCCTTTACAGGTAAATTTTACGTTTCTTGTTTGCTCTGCCCCACTGAGCACGTTCGGTTATCGTTTCACAGCCGCGCTGTTTAGGGGCCCGCCTTGGCCTCCGTCCCCGTCATCCGCTGTCACTTTCGCAGCTGGGATCCATTTGGAAATTTATAACAAAACTAAAGAAGTCCTATGGCCTTCATATGTTGATATAAGTGCTTATAGTGCGCCCTAAAAATGTCTTCTTAGCAATTTAGTTGTGTTTAGAGAGGAGGCCGACTTTAATAAAAGAGTGTGAGCTTGATTTTTGGAAGCTGGCTTTTCCACATTGCAAGTTGCGCAGCGAAGCATGTTCATTTGCGGATAAGGAATGATTACAAAAAAAAAAAAAAGCGGCTCTAACTCTTGTGCTATCGGAAATATCCTGAAACAAACTATATGACAATTAGCCACTAAGACAACTCTACCATTGTTATGCGTGTCATGTACTTGTCGTTAGTTAGTTCGCACTGAAGTTGCAAACGGAATTAGTGTTTGCAGTCAATGCATGAACATCTACAGAGGGAGTATGTTCACAGAAAACGGCTGTAACTATTGTGTTATCAGAAATTTCCGGAAAAAAATTACACGACGATTAGCCGCTAAAGATACTCTAACATAACACACAAGAAAGAAGCCGGAGCTAAACGTTAGTGAGCGTATGCAATCAGTAGTGTATTAGGAGTAATCTGCGCGACAATCAGTGAGCAAGTGGGGTGGTAGGCAGAACATTCGGTAGCGTGCAATCAAGTCCGGGGGCAGGACGAAAGCCCGGTATCCTTACCGAGTGATAAACCAAAAAAACAAAACAAAAAAAAACAAAAACAAAGTCCGCCTCTTCCAAAAGCGCTGATTTCATCAATGATTGCCCTCCCGTAACAGCGGCCTGAGTATTTTCAGACTATTGCATTGTCAATCCCCCAGCCCAGGTTCTCACCAACGACCTTCGAAACCGGGTACAATAACACCTATTAGACCTGTCCGTAAACGGCCACGACGTGCTCGCGCCTACGTAGACGCTCCCGGTTTTCACGTAGAGCGCAAAACCGACGGGGCCTACCGTGGAGCCAAAACAGTTCGTCTCCACCACTTAGTCAACGACTCGGAGTCGAGATGGGGAGACGGGTAGGAGGAGAGGCTGCAAGAACTAAGCTGGCCGCCCCAGCGGCGGCGTGCCAGGCGTCCACCCGGGGCGAAAGGCGACGAGTGTACGACGAGGACGACGTCGACGATGGGCTAAGTGCTCTCCCACCGACAGTCGCCGGCGAGCGGGCCTGGACGCCCGATAAATCAATCACCGGGAATCAATTAACGCGGGCGGGAGGAAGAGGCGCCGGCGAAGCGAGCAGAAACAACCACACACGCACGCAACAGAAAAGCAGGGGAGAACGCGGGAGACCCAGAAAGCCGTGCGAACAGACGGCAGCGGCGCTACGCTTGGGCCTGCGTGCTGCGGGAGGAAGCGCAAATAAGACGAAACGTATACAGAATGAACGCAGAAAGTAGACGGAACGAAAATGATAGAAGACTCGCCCTAACCCCCGGGGCTCGCACTTTCTGAAATGGGAGTTGGAAGAAAATATAAAAGCGAGGCGAACGTTGGCGTGAGAGATCTAAGGTATAACAGAAGGAGGTCAGTAAACCGTTTTCTATTAATTGGGTTCACCGCTGCCGTCGTCGTCTCTTACTTTCCGGCCCTCGAAGGTTGCTTTTATTTTTTCTTAATCTTTCAAGAGTTTTTTCTTTCTTTTTCTCCTCGGTTTAAACCCCGAGCGTGGGTCTGAACGACGCAACGATATATAGCGGTCATAAACAAAAGTAAGCCTAAACCGTGGCCAGTATCGATTCTCAATTAGGAATCAAAGTTCTTTCCTCCACCCCGGATCACTTTCCGTATTTGTAGATGTATTTTCGTCCCTTACTTCCCTTTTTTTCTCTTTTATTTTATTGTTCAGCAACCGGCCGAGTCGACCTAAACCAAAGTCTAAAAAAGAAGGAACGGCTCGCATGTCATGCGGAGACCCGTTTCTGTCGCCATTGTCATCTATTGTTCTAATGAGACTTTAATGGGCGAGAATCTCAGCGCACGATTTTCCTTCCTGAATTCTTTTTCTGCTCGACTTATCGGTGATCTCTGCCGGATGGGTATACGAATATATATATATTTTCATTCACTGCGGAAAATATCCCCTCTTAGATTTAAACAACGCATTCGATGAAAGATAGCACGCAGATTGACACTCGAAATAAATTCCGGTCCCTGCGCTTTCTATTCTCATTGAAGCGGAAAGAAATATGTTGATGGCATTGCGATGACACGCTCCCGCTTTATGAGAGAAAGCGAGTCCAGCGTAGCACCGCTTTTGTTTGTAGTTACTGTAGAATAAAATGATTCCAACTGCCCACATTATCCGGTGCGCGTTCTGCCATATACGGCATTATTGAGCAGCTCAGAGTGAACGGCATTTTTTTGATAAAACGTTTATCGTAAACAGCGTAAATAAATGTAGTCGTGTTGAGGAATTCAGAAACTTAGGACCATCTTTTTAAGTCTAAAAACCCTTAGCAAAGGCTGTACTTTGTAACCGAATTGCACATTGGCCAAACACGAACGTTTTGATTCTCACCAGGTTTTTTGATAAAAACTAAAGTCACACTAATAATCACGATCCCAAAACTGAAGGTGATGAATGCTATCGAATTCAATACCCTCAGTTTGATGGACCCAAAGTATTTCTGTTCAGCGCTCGGGGCAATGAAGATCGTTGCCATCAATTATGTAATTAACAAAATAATTCAATTACCTTCCTCGATTTTACCTTTAGGGCACATTTCGAAACACAAGCGGCTACTAATTAAAGTGCGCTCAGTTTATAAACATCGTGAACACAGTTCGTTGTTCGATTAGTGCGTGGCTAAAATTAGCCCGCAAATACATTGCCATTGTACCTCATAGCGCTCATATTTGAGTCAGATGAGCGGCACGACCCTGAATTAACATATATTTAAGGGTTAACCTTGGCAACGCATTGCCTAATAATGCGTGACTATATACAATGTAAAAAGCCAGAGGCGTAAGGAAGAAACACAGGACATCAGTGACTGGCAACAAATCTAACGCTGCCGTGGCATCCTTCGCGGCGACCCTGCCACAGTGCAGCAGTAATTATGTCCTATTATGCTTTGTGCCAAATAGCTTAATTTTTCGCCTTCACAGCAGTACTCAAACCACAAGCGAAGTACGGGGGTTTGGTAAAGTGGGCAGTGGGCGGGAGGCTGGTACCTTGAGTCAACCTGCATTACGTTGCATAATGCCATACTCAGCTCGTCTTCACGACGTGATTGCATTCCTCGACATGAATAATAGCCTGGTAGTGGTGCTGCTACTTCCTCTGATCATGATGACGATGATGAGGGGAGGTAGTTGTGGCTTTGAGGCGCAGTACTTACACAAGTATTGCAGAAAAAGAGACTGCAGCGAAGAGTAACGGGGCTCACCTGAAAAGAGACAAAAAGAACACAAATTTCAGCACGCACTCCTGCCCTTGGCATGATCGCAATCACGTTTCACGTTGAGATAGCAGCGGTAAATCGACACAGCAGCAGTTTTCCCTCTTTTATATTCAGCATTTGAGGCTAACGCTCGACAGTAAAAGTATACCTGTTGCATTTCGATAGGTTGCACTTGCACGTAATCCTTCTGTGGGCTTATCTTCCTTTTCAGCGCAAAACACGCTGCTTCACGGATTGAGTTGGAATGAAAGCGCCCGAGGATCAATTCAATGGAAGTAGCGTCGCGGATGTGACGTGACAGATCTGGTGTCTCCCATTCCCCGTGCACTCCCCACCTGTTTCCGCATGAACGTGTACTTTATTCGACGGGATTTAGGGGCAATCCCCAAGGTGGAGTAAGTTTCTACGAAGAGAAGTTTGACATCCACCTCAATGCAGCCGTACGGCTACAAAGGAAAGCTGCACAGCTTTCTCAGAAGCTTCGCAGTTGAAGAAAAATGCGTCATGGTCCAGGATTCGAACCCAGGACCACCGCTTAACCGGAGCAGTCGCTCTACCAACTGAGCTAACCAGGAGGCTAGCAGTTTGTAGCGCGAGAACGGTTGGATCAACAACTCGAAGAGATGGAGAGGTGTTAGTTGACCAGATTTAGGGGAAATCCCCAAGGTGGAGTAACTTTCTATGAATGAAAGTTTGACATGTATGGCATATGAAAGTTTGACATACGTAACGTGTACGTTATGGCGCAATTTATCTACAATGTCCATGTCATCAATTCTTCTCTTCTCCTCAGGTACCCAGGAATCTAGCTTTCTAGAAGTGTGAGCCTCGCTACAAAAGTCGTAGCTACAAACCACGACGAGGAAACTAGAAGCGCCGCGCTCGCTTTTTTTTTTTTTTCATCTAGCAAGCACTTCCTGGTTCTTGTAGTGGATTGCAGCGACCACGAACACTTTCAGTCTTTACTGTCTGGAAGCAATAAACTTTTGTAAACGACTTCAGTCACTGTATCTACTCAGCTTCCAGTTTCCGGGGAAGCCAAATTCTTGTTCTGCGTAATATTCGGAACCAAAACTTTTCATGCAAAGAATTCGTTACAAGTCCGCAGTTAGGTGTCATCAAAGCACAGATAGTGCCAGAATAACACGAGAGAAAAAGATTGCGAGAAAAAAGAGCGAGAAAAGAAAGGAAATCCTGTTGGGGGGACGACACATGACAGCCTAGCGCAGGAATTTAATTTAGCAAACGCGAAGACCGGCACCCACGCTGCCAAAAAAAAGAATGGCTGGTGAAGAAATTTTCTCTCTCTCTTTTTTTGTCGTTGCCAGTACAAGCTCAAAAGTTTCCGGTGAAGTATATTTCCAGTATATTCGTGACTTGTATGCTTTATGTTCAAGTAGTATAGGGATTCTAAGCCACATAACGTAAAAATAAATTTATGAAAAGTTCAACAGGCTCCCTGATCAAGGCCCGCGACAACCAGAGCCTGCAAGCAAACAAATAAAATGATACCAGAAATCGCGGTTTCACGGACCAAATTAAACGCCCTTTCTTTGGGAATTTCGGCGATGCCACTGCAATAAAGCGACTCGTCGACCGAGCAGAAAGAACTGCGCTATACATGCTGCCTGGTGCCGGAGCAATAATGTGTCTTTTTGACAAACCGGATTGGATGGCGCAGAAAGCAGGTTCGTAAAAATAATGCGAACAAGATGACAAGAAAAAAAAAAAAGAAGCGTAAGTCCCGGGAGAGACGGCATATGAAGCGGCAATACACTGAGTCGGGAAACACAGAAACAAACATACGCCTTAAAGTTATTCCTTCTAAAGCATCAAATTTCCCATTGAGCACAAAGCCACCCTTTGGTGCGTTTAGCAGCGAAACGACTCCAAAACTCTCCGACGACAAAACGAGAATAACCTGAGTTCAAAAAGAAATTAGGCAAATTTGAACCCGGATGGAAATCGAAGGGTTGGCCTCTGGGGTCGTGAACCTCAACGTGAATTTTACCTACGGTAAAGGCTGAATATAGGTTTAATAACATAGCCACTCAGGTGGATTAGCCAATGGCGATGACAGCTACCGTCAGAAGCTCGCGGGCGATTCATCAATTCACACGTGGCTGCGACGCCAACATACGCATTCGAACGAGCACTCTTCAGCCTTCAATTAGACATTAGTGCTGTAGTACTAATTTTTTTTTCCACCGCAGTTGGCTCTATTAAACGTATGATTCTCTCCTTTTGACTGAGAAGAGAGAGAGAGAGAGAGAATGCTCTTTAATGTGAACTGGTGAGGCACGTCAGCCCTGCAAGGGACAAGGCTTGCTACACCAGATGGGGGGTGACTATATGGTGATGAGTGGTGAATATCAGACATTAGGGTTACAACAGGAAGAAGACAAACATGAAACGTTAAAAAAAAAAGGACAAGAAATACAAGAGAATGCTGCCAGCAGAGCCCGGACATAAAAATACAATTGAAAAGAAAATTGTTAATGGAAACGCTGAAACAAAATGAAAAGTAAACGACGGGACAAAATGAGTAACAACACCACCCCAAGAAAAATAAATAGATGAACGCCACAGTGCGAAAGAGTAGATATCGTGACACATTTGCTCTGTCTGTGATCTAGAGAGATTTGTCCAGTTCTGAAGAAGCTTCATGCAAAGCGAGGCGAAATCCACGCTGATGGGCTAGTACTGCTTTAGCGTTAAAAGAGGAGCAAAGCCAGATTCTGGTGCGTAGTATTCCACGACTGTGGAATGGGCGATGCAAAGAGCGCAAGCGGTAAGACACTTCACGTCAGTTCACACCCTTCATGACATTTACTCTGTGCAAAAGAATGTTCTTGTTGCAAGCAGAATTCACGTTATAGGAGCCCCGCGTTATAGGAAAGCGCCGGAAACATGGCAACGTGTTCACATGGAGTGCATGGACAGTGGAAGGGGGGTGCCTCAAAGGGATAAGAGAGCGAATTGGCAAAACAAATGGCCGATGTTGCGATAAAACAGTGAGGAGGAATCAAAGCTGAGAAATGGCAGGATCCTGGCGAGGCAAACGTCGGAACAGCGACGATATTGAATATCAGGGCGGCGGCTGCGGCGGCATGGGGGTGGGGCGCTGGCCTTTGGGATACCATCACAAATAGCGCTTGGTTCCGGCTGTGTGTGTTTACGAGGGTAGCGCGCCCGGTAGCCGAGTGCCGTAATAGATCGGTCGCGCGCGTTTGCGGAGGCGCGGCCCGGTCGCCACACCCACCGAAGAACCACCATCACACACTCCGGCTCCTACAGCTCCACCAACACCTTCCATATAAGTGGGATGCCTTTCGGATTGTCTCATCACCCCTTCGTTCTCGTCAACTCAGCTGCCACCTCCGCAACAGCACCGCTTTTTTGGGGGGTTTTAACTACTATAGGCTTAGAAAGCATAATGCCGGCCATCATATCTCCTAGCAGTGCACCGCACGGAGGCTTTATCGTCTCAGAGGCGTTGTCTGGACGACTGCAGTGCACATGTGTAGCGACCGGGACGGTCGCCACCTTCAAGGCAAATACAGACTCCGCCAAGGAAAAACAAATCGTGCAATCACTCTTTCTTGCGTGGACTAGATTAGGAACATCAAAACAAGACAGCTCGGGCTCGGGTAGACACATTAAAAAAAAAATTGTCATGGTAGGCTCGGCGGAAAAGAACATACCCAGATATGATGTTAGTTTTAAGGTGACCGGCGTAGTGCAGTGCATGGCTATCTCTACCGAGCTGGGCGTAGTCGTAAATCACTAAATGGCTCCTTGGACAAGGCCCACCGCGATGGCGCGCGCGCGCACCTGCCCTAATTCATTGGCCTAACAGATGAAGTGATTAATCGAGCAAGCCTACGCTTATGTGTAGGCACTGTAGACGCTTTTTGTCACCATTCGTACCGCCGATGAATGTCGAACAGTTGTTTCTTGTCTTTAAGCGTGGTGTGCACCGCTGCACCAACGTTAGCTTCATTTTATCACAATACGTTATCGGTCCTTTTTATGCATGCCCGCGCTGTTTCGTACACGTTTGAATCTCAATCTTCGTTCGTTCTTTTTTATATGTAATACATCGTACTGTACCTTGTTCTTGTTTATTTAAGCATGTACAACTGCTATGAAATCTCATCAATTAATACCATGCGAAGTCTACAGCGCAGGTGTATTAAAGATTTAATAAAGTTTTATTTGTATAAAAGAGTGGTAATTTCTCCATACCATGGCAACTGCACATTTCACAGTGGATGTGGTGATCGGCGACGCTCTGGTACTGTGGTGGGGCTATTACTAGAGTGTAATTTGCAGTTCGACCCTACACACTAAAGTTTCTACGCCCTTATCACCTAAAAAAGGTGTAGCATAGGTGCAATAAGGCTGTTGGCAAGTCATTACTCTCTTTTTCTTAGGTTCTAACGCCATAATTTGGAGCTTTACACAATTTTTGTGTGGCAAAAAGGGTGTTGACCGGCTGTACGGTGTTGAAAGGCTGTGAAATAGGTGTTCAGTTGAGAAAGAAACAGAAGATCTAGGGACCCAGCTTCTTCCGGTGTTGCTAACTTTTCCTACGTTTTTCTAGGCAATGCTAAATTTTGTTAGAACTTTCGATGTTCTAGCTAGGCAAGGCTAAGGGCTGAGTGGTGAGGTCAAGTTTATCCGGATTTTATAAGACCGTGTTGATGGGTCCTCCACCAGAAGAAGAAAAAAGAAAGGAAAGACCGGGAGGTCAACCAGGTGTAGAGCCCGGTTTGCTACCCTGCACTGGGGGAATGGGGCTCAGGGAATAAAAAGGGGGGGAGAAGAGGAAGAGATAGGAGTGGGAAAGCGCGCACTCTAGTCCCGTTTCGGGCACTATAGTCTTTCAAGCAAGTTCGTTTCACTCAGGAAACGTAAAAGGGCTATCGTCGCCTTCGGCGAGGTCGATGGTGAAGACCGATGACTTAAAATAGTTTCCACCGTAAATGGTCGATTGTCCAATCGGCTCAGCGCGGTGGCAAGCACGCTCCTCTCCGACGAGTATTCGGGGCAGCGACACAGCACCTGTTCTATAGTCTCTTCCGCCCCGCAGGCGTCGCAGTGGGCGCTGCTGGCCATCCCGATGAGGAAGGAGTAGGCTTTCGTGAAGGTCACTCCCAACCACAGTCTACAAAGTAAAGTTGACTGGGGTCGAGACAGCCCTTACGGAATACGGCGCTGAAGAAGGGGATCCTGAATATACAGTCGGGGATTCGAAAAGTCCGATGTATTCCATTGCTGCATGGTAATCTTGCGTGCAAGGGAGCGAAGCGTCTTGGCGGCATCGGTTCTTGAAGGGTCCCCCACACTGACTGCGGATGCCAGGGGGGACGAAGCTAGGTCGTCCCCCAGCTCCGCTGTTTTTTCAGCCTTGTACCACTAGCGCAAGCCGCGTCAATCTTTTTTGTGTTTTAGTAGCCCAAAAAGATTATCACTTTCAAAATTGTATAGTAAGAGGTGTGCATACGGATATGTCGCACACAAAAGCCGGCTTCACTGTCATAATACCATATCTGCAGGGGTGCACCCTTTACAGGCGGCGCAGTTTATTTTCTTAGTATTTTTTTTGCTGACCCCACCGGACCAAGCTCTACCTTAAACAGTTCCGCTGTTAATAAATTATGATAATTCATATTGGTTTAGACAGCGTGAGGTACAAAACATACCACCACTCGTAGAAAATGTTCAACTCCAACCCTGTAAAACGGCAGAAAATACCTCCAAATTTGGAGGTCTGTTACACCCGTTTTCTAGGCTCCAACACCCTAATTTGTAGCTTTACACCCATCTGGTACAAAGGGTTTTGAAATGATGAACACCATTCTTGGAGAATGTTGAAAAGGTGTGGAATAGTTGTTTGGCCCAATTCATGATTTCATGAACACAAGAACTCATAAACACAATGTCATGACTTATTGAACTCAATAACTACCGCACTTTTCTCACTCCTCCTCACGATTAAACAGTTATTGCGAATCCGCATGTTGACTTCCATGTGCTGACATTAAAATACGTAATGCCAAAATTTGTGCAAAAATATTTGATTTTTGTGACAAGCCCATCGACTCAGTAGAGTACTTTCCTCTGCCGGCTATAAAAGCAAGAGCAGATGTAGTTGTAAAGTAAGTATGTACTCGCTCTCCCCGTGACTCGTTGGTTTTCTTGCTAAATTCACCTTAACCCTTTCAGACGCCGCTCGCTATTTACCCCTACAAATTTCTTTTTGTTGTTTCTATGCTGTGTATCTCATTAAACAAGATGAATTGGCTGGTTACTGACCCCAACACAATCTTAGTTTTTTTTATACAGTGATGTACAGAATTGTGTACATAGCTTCACAGAGACAAGTAGCGCTGAATATTTCCACATACGTAAATATTTGTGTGATATGCATTGTTTTTATAGTTTTTTTAGGGCCGCAAGTCTTGAGAAAACGAGGAGAAAGAGTTGAAAAAGAGCCGCTGAAGCCGTCGCGTCCATCGTCATTTTGTTTGTTTACGGTCGAAGTAATGGTACTAGTCGCCAGATGGCCCCAAGATCTTCTTCGTTAGACGAAGGATACAAAATTATGCTAAACTAGCGAAGACGTTCAGTTTTGGTATTTCTTTTTGCAAAAAAAAAAAAAAAAAACGCAGGGTTGAATTGTACACAGTTGTGTACATAGCGTCTGAAAGAAGTGTGACTTGTGTGTGTTGAATGTGTCCGAATGTCTTGCTGCGTGCTCAGCCAATCCTTACTGCCACGCGTAGCTGGGCTGCCCACACCCTTATTTTAGGGTGTTCACAAGCACACTGTATTTTTGTACTTACGCTCTTTTTATTCAAAAGACATTTTAAAGTTGTGTGCCATGGGACAATATTTGGACACCATTTTCGATCAAAAAGGGGTGCAGAAAAGTTTAGTGTGTAGGCGAATCTTTTCTGCGGCGGCGAAACCTGACCATTTTGTTCGAGATGCCAGCTCCGGCATTTTGCGAATAGGTAGTGGTTACAGAGTGTATAGCGGGCGAAGAACCGGTTTCGGTACTGCGTTGGGTAGATGGTGGGCACACCTGCGCATGCGCGTCACCAGTGTTGGCAATACTTTGCAGGTGCAGGGGCGCCGGTCGATCAAGTGGTATCGTACCGGGGCCGGTTTTTCCCTTTGATACAACGCTCCAATGAAATTCGCAAATTCAGCTTGCGGGTGACGCCAACGCATGAGCAGGAAGGGGACCCTGACGCTTATTGGTCAGAAAAATATAGATTTGGTTAAATTGAATTAGTTTATATCGAAGCCACAATAGCGCCATAAGAGAAATACGTTATAGTTTTAGCACGGTTCCTCAAGGTTCCTGTTACGTGAGGTGGCTTATTTATGTGTTCAGTATTTTCAAAACACAAGTATTTTTTCGTACGGTGCCGCCGCCTAGTGAGAGAAAAAGAAAGTCTTAGTCCATGCTCGAAACTGTAGCAGTATTTTGGTGAAATGCTGGTTACTCGCCGCGCAATCTGTTGCACTTCAGAATCGTATACGTTTCTAGCCCGCTTACAGAACGCTGCGCACCAACCCCACTACCCCCCCCCCCCCTTTAAAAAAAGCAAAAGTCTCGGGCTTTAATTACATTGCTATCGATTGGGAGCCCTGTTTCTGGTTCCTTGTTAAAATTAGTGTGGACGTTAACGGGACGTTATTAACTTTTAAGCAAGTGAAGATTAATGTTCAGGACCAAAATGTTAATCCGATGTCCGTTGTAGCCACTGAAAGCAATTTCACTTATTAGCCAAGAAACCATGTTTTGCTTAATTTGCTGCAAAACGTAACTTTACAAGTTTTATTTTTTGTGTGTGTCGGTGTTCATGCAGATTACCACTGGTGCTGTCGATCCCACGGTCCTAATGAGCCTCGATTCTGATTCGGTTTTAAGGCGTTCCAAAAACATGGCGGAAAACAATCCGGAGAAAAATTCCTGAGGGGAGGGATGGCAGCAGATAAGTCTAAATGAAATGCACGCAGTTAAACACTGGGATCTACAAGAAACACTCAGCCACGACCAAAGCCGCACAGGGAGGCAGAGAGAAAGAAAGGCAGAGAGAGAGAGAGAGAGAGAGAGAGAGAGAGAGAGAGAGAGAGAGAGAGAGAGAGAGAGAGAGAGAGAGAGAGAGAGAGAGAGAGAGAGAGAGAGAGAGAGAGAGAGAGAGAGAGAGAGAGAGAGAGAGAGAGAGAGAGAGAGGAGGGAGGGAGGGAGGGAGGGAGGGAGGGAGGGAGGAGACAGAGAAAGATGACAGAGGGGGAGAGGGAGAGAGAGGGAGCAGAACGAGGGAGAGATGGAGGGGAGGGAGGGGAGAGAGGAGGGTGATCGCGCTTATTGCGACGTATTTTTGCATGTTTGCCACATTCCCGTGAGACAAACGTACTCGTCCGCCAGCCTGCAGCAACCACGTGACACATCCTTCTTTTTTCTCTCTCGTGTATGATACCTTCTTTGCTGCATTTCTCACATTCGAATGCACGCTGACTGACCAGCGTTTTTATTAATTCCAAGATCGGTTGTAATCTGCGCGAACGCAAAAGGAGTAACGCAGCGCACTTTGCAGGGCGGTGGCTGTCGCCCTGCTTGTCTTCTCGCATGCACACGATAAATCTTTTCCTTTTCCCTGCTCTCGCTTGTAAAGTTATTCTTTCACCAGCAGTGCGCAATCAGCAAAAAGCCGATAACCCAGAAGCTGCCGGCAGATCGACGACAGTCCGGTTCGCAAGAAAGCTTTGTTTTTCCCAACGTCTCAGGAAGGACTGGACCCGGCAATTATCACGCCCCTTCCGACTGCCTGCAGCGAGAACTAGTCGGAAGAACGCAGCAACAATAATAACAACGAAAAAAAAAAGACCCAAGTGCAAGACAAGGCCGCTCACAAATGGCGCTAGGAACATTGCAGGGCAAGCGACAACGCATCTGTATTTAAGCGCCGGGCGACTGAAGGCGGCCTTAGAGGGAAGAAACCCTTTATGATAGCGAATGCCCTGTCTGCCTGCCAATATCCATTAGGAGAAGCAAGCCGCGTGTATAATTTCTCGTCCGGTTACAACCTAGGCTTCCGCCGCCCAACTTTTGTTCTCACCATGGACGGGGGCTGAAACAAAGCAGGCTGTATAGCAGAGAAGACGAAAGTCTTGACAGGTTACAAAACTCATTACAGTTGCGGGCGGAGTAGAGTTGCGCGAATCTCGGTGAGGCCAAGTCTAACTTTGCTCGGCAGAGCGTGGCGGGAGACAACTTTTCTTGCAGAGTAAGAGATGAAGGGGTCGAGAGGGAGAGGGGGGATTAGGAGGGAGGATGGAGTCCGCGACTGAAGGGGCGAAAAAACGCGCCTCTGATGTCGGAGACGGCGACGACGCGAGAAAGTGGCGGGAACGTGATATACACGACTGAATGCGCGCGCGCGCGCGCCAGGGAGCCTGGAAGCGAACTCGGTTTTCTATGGTCCGATGCTAGCAGACTGCTCCCGACGCTGCTTTTCCTGCAGATACAACGCGCGGTGGTCCCAGCAGTTCTTCCGCACGAACACGCAGCGACAAGGTTAGAGGCGCGAAAAAAAAAAAAAAAATAGAGAAACTCTCTCTGCTCTTCCTCCTCCTACCGCTGCTCGTATTCAGCTCTTCCCAGCAGGAGCAGCAGCGCCGAAGCACCGTCTGCGGCCGGGGTTGCTGTAATTTGGCCTCGTTAAGCCCAGGCGGTAATGGAAGAGTCGGCTGTGCAATTATTAAGACGTTCGCTCGCCCGGAGCCCCGGCGCGCGCTGCGGCTCCTTCGCCGCCGCGGACCAAGTGCGGCGGAAAGTAGTAGGCGCGTGTAGACACAGCTTAAGTCTGCGCGCGCTCGGCGTCGCCGTCGAGGGGGAGCGAGGAATATTCGCGCGTTCTTTGATCCATGTGTGAGGAGCGTTAATAGATGGAAAGTGGCTGGAATAAGAATGGGGCTGGGCTGCGGTTTGGACGTGTACTTGCGAGAAGTTCAAGCGAGTTCGAGGCGCCCCTCGTCGGCTGCCTGCAAGGATGGGAGAGCGCAGACGTCGCTGCGGCCGGGCTATTGTAGACTGCATGGACCAAGACGTGCGTGCCTGTGCGCGGAAAGAAACCGGTGAAAGCACCGGCGATTGAAGTCATCAGCGATTTTTTGTTCAGAGCCCAGCCTCGCTCAAGGTTTTCTAATTTCGGTGAGAGGCCAAACTTCGGTCGAATAAGGTGTGAAAGGTGAGATAAAAATATGTTAAAATGAATAAGCCGAAAGCAAAATTTTGAAGCAGTTGCTCAGAGCCGGCCAAAGCAGAAAAACATGCCAGACCTAACATTTTACCTTATCGCAAAATTGTTCTCTTTTTGACTCAGTGACACAGTAACTGCTGTCTACCATGAGTCACTTGGTTGACAATGGAAGTGCATTGTTAATTGTTACGTTCTCTGTGTTACGGGGTAAGTACCGGCATGGGCTGTGGATATGTGTTGCGGTTAAGTGCAGCGCGTTGAGTTATTTTGCACATGGTGTGAACGTGCTTTCTATCGATGGTATTTCTTCTACTTATTTTGATAATTTTCTGACATCGTTTTGTACGTCAAAAGTGGACGGCTCTTACTGTATTTGGTCACCTAATTTGTTTGGCGTGCTGCGGGAACGAGCAACCAATGTTAGCAGCAGATGGCGGCGTCACTTGTACGCCCTGCAATAAACTGCGATTATTCAATCAATCAATCAATCAATCAATCAATCAATCAATCAATCAATCAATCAATCAATCAATCAATCAATCAATCAATCAATCAATCAATCAATCAATCAATCAATCAATCAATCAATCAATCAATCAATCAATCAATCAGTCAGTCACATATAATATTGTTTTGTAAAAACACATAACTGGGTAATTAATGAATAAAACAAATCTGCGAAAGGTGGCAAACTGACAGCTTGTAAATTCCAGGTTTTTATCAGCGTGGCACGGCAGTACCAATTGTAGATTTCAAACCGTTCTTCTTTATGGCCTTGCACGTAATTCACTGCGTTACTTGCCCTGACATCGACGCATCAAGGACAATTTGTGATAGCTGTACCGATCACCTTCGGGGTCATTCCATGAGCTCTACAGACCTACTTTTGCGTATAGGAACAGACCGAACGGCTTGTTTCTACCAAGAGACGGCGCACGCAACCACAACAACGGCATATATTCTGGCTCACAGTGCAACTCCCTTTACTCCGTGGACTCGCAAGGTACGTTCGCGCGTATGAGAAGTTCGTCCCAAATTCAACGAGAAGGTAACTTTTACAAGGAACTTTCTATTTGTGGTCGGACTGGTGGAGTAAGCCCCTTTGTGTCTTGCTCGAGGTGTTCGGGAGAGCACTGAACACCCCTTGCGCGCGTTTGTCCGCTCATGGTGTTGTCGCCAGCGACAGTATGAAGGCCCCTCTGTGTCAGAAATGTTTATGTGGCGCAACCCTTCAGGCCCTACAGACCAAGATAATTATACGGTGCGCTGTATGAGAGCTTTCGTCTTATTTTCCATGGCCGTAGGAAGCAGCGAACCCAGCAGCACGGCTGGCCTCTTATCAACAAACCATCTCCCTCTTCTCCTCCGTCTATTCGTAGTAAAACCTCAGACAGGTAAAATACCGCGCTGTTTCCGCTTTATAATGTTGTAGATTGGTTACCTCGTAGCTTTCCATCCATGCTATATTTTTTCATCGCCCTGGTTTTATTGGTCGTCGAATAATTTAGAGGATATGCCTACGAAGTCGGGTAAGTTTCTACGTTGGTTGGAAATAAATAAACAAATTACACCATCTTCCCGTAGGGGAAGCCTGAGTAGTATGCGAAGCAGCTATGGGGTCGACTGAAGTTCCCATTGGTTTTCAGTTCGTCGTTTCCATTGACGTCCAGCTTCGCGTGCCTTCGTTGTATCAGTAGCTTCTTGACGTAGTTTGAATGAGTGAAGGACATAAGGTGCGTTCGTAGCACATGCTCCCGTCTCGATTTGTCGCGCAGTGAGAAGAGCGCCACGTACCTCCCGTTGCGGCCAGAGAGTCGTTGGATCGAAACCGGGCGCCGCCTAACTATTGCTTTTTATAGTGGACTGCGCGTCTCTTCAGCCCCGTCAACGTTTGGGCTGACGTCAGCGCAGTCAGCGCTGATGTCAGCGCTGACGTCAGCCCAGACGCTGACGGGGCTGAAGAGACGCGCATGCGGAGATAGAGTGCGGACGGCGGACAAAGACAACGACAACGAGGGAGGGAGGGACACAGCTTTGAGCATGAATGCTTCGCATCTAAAATGTCGCTTTGTATTAACTTTTCAGGTTTAATATTTTGTTTTGTGTGATTTTTTTTTATTCGCCGTACGCCAGTTTGCTTTTTGACATCCGGCATCCCAAACTGTTCAAATTGGGGATTGATGCACCGCAGTTGTGAGGTGTGCCGTGCTGGAACCCCCCTGACCCGATGCAAAAAAGCCTTTGATCATCATTGTCATCAATATCATCGTCATAACGCGCGGATTATTTTGGAGCGTGTGCTGAAATATCAACAGGCATGCGTTTCGTGGTTTTGTTTCATCTTCCGGCAGAACCCTGCGCACAATGTCCTCATCCCACCTGAAAACTAGTAAACCAACTGGAAGTCGAAGATGCTGAAAATCCGGTTCGAAGCGAGCGCGAACAGACCAAGAAGGAGCCAAGGTTGGTAGGCGAGCGCGCTGCAGTAGGAAGGGGGGGGGACAGGGTGAGTGGTCGTTAGAAATAGACTCGACCTTTGGTGGCCCCGTGGCTCTCTCCGATTCCCACACGGCCGGGGGGAAAGGCGGCGGCAGGTTCAGCAACTTTGGCCTCCCCTGCCCCCCGCAGCAACCTTTTGTCTCTGCAGCGCCGTGCAAAATGGCTGCGTGCGCACACGGCACGCACGCCACACGTCGTCTTCCCCCCGCACTTAATAACCGTAATAACGCGCCTACGGCGGCAGCAGCGGTCAGGGCAGCGGCGGCTCTGCCGGCCACGCACATTCTTCAGGCGTCCTGGACACTCGGCAGCGGCCCGGAATCGCCTCCGTCATAGTGTGTAGGCCGGGGAAGTGCACTTGCGCACTCGTTCAACTCATATTTGCGGCCGCATTGCGTGGTTCTACTCGGGCAGTCACTTATCTATTTACAGGGGGCGTATGAATAATATATTATGTGGAATTCTCAGAGTTAAGGAAACGCAAGGCACCCTTCGGGGCCGCATCGCCAACTGCAGCAATGACGGCAGCGATGACATCACGCTTGCATGAATTGTCGTTCGCTGATATCTCAGTCGCGGTCTCTGGAATTCTGCCCATATAATCTTTCTATTATTCGGGGACCATAGTAGGCACTAGATTATGTGGTGTTTTCAGAAATTACGAAACACAAAGCGCCCCTCGCGGCGGCCCCGCCGCGTTCACGTCAACTGTGACGTCACGCATGTATGCAGTGTGTTTTGATGCAGGACCGTAGCCAGAATTTTTTTTCGGAGGGGGTTATGGGTTATAGGAAGGGCGGATCAAGTTTTGCCGAAAGGGACAAAAAGCCTCCCTTACGCGCTGCCTGGAAAAAAATTCTGAGGAGGTTCGAACCCCCAAACCCCGAACCGCCAAACGTCCATGGTTTGGTGCTATCTCAGTGCGGTCTCTCGTCTTCTGGCGCGTGTAAGTGTGCGAGCGTGTCGTCCCTGCCGTTACAGCAAATCCTGAACGTTCACTTGCGCACAAAGACACGACGAAAACAGATGAGATATGCAAAACAACGTGCAACTTTCAACATACCATTTCAACCTCTGTGTCGTGTATCTCCTTTGTTGTCTTCGTGCTTTTTAAGCAGGTGAACGTTCAATACGCAATACCAACTCGCCCACACCTATCTAAAATGAACGCGCGTAAATTGGACGAGAGGAACTCAAAATATGCACGCGGCACGCAATAATCTTAAACCCGTTCAGCTGACAAACCAGTGCACGCGTTCGAAGGTGTTCGCGCGAACTCCCATTTTGTATAGCCGCGATGCACGTCCGACATCGAATGACGCTCGTCTGTAGAGATGAGACAACAGAGATGGCAACATGCTGCGTCTCGGTTGTCAGGGCTGCGCAAGGCACCATAAATGTCACGCTGAGGGCTCACATTATGCACACGCCGTTAGTCACGGTCTCTGGTGGTTGACCTTCGACAGCGACGAACGAGAAGTGCGCGACTGTGCACCGCCGGAGAGCGTAAAACGAAGCGCCGTCGCGCGTTGGCTATGCAGTTCACGCGATGCGGGAGATCGCATCGCGCCAGAGCCTGCTGCAGACAGCTTAATCGTTTGATTGCTTAGCCGTTGTCGATCACAATTTTCTGCGCTCAGCTCGCTTTCACCTTATGACGATGCCCCCATCCCCCGACCGCGACCCATGCATGCTCTACGCTCAAGCGTGCGTGCATGCGTGCGTGCGTGCGTGCGTGTGTGTGTGTGTGTGTGTGTGCGTGTGTGTGTGTGTGTGTGTGTGTGTGTGTGTGTGTGTGCGTGTGTGTGCGTGCGCGCGCGTGCAATATATTCCTTTTCTCTCCCTGCAATATATATATATATATATATATATATATATATATATATATATATATATATATATATATATATATATATATATATATATATATATATATATATATATATATATATATATATATATATATATATATATATATATATATCATCAGAAGGCATC